>NW_009650176.1:493332-503550 GCF_000708025.1 Charadrius vociferus
CGGGCGCTGCACGGGCACACCGGGGACGCGGTTTGGTGGCTGCTGGGGGCAGACGCAGGTCAGTGAGGGATCTGTGGGGATGCCTCAGCCCCTTCTCAAGGTATTTTCTCAGTGGGCCGCGTACAAGGGAATTGCAGCTTTCCCGGTTTCATAAGCAAACAGTTCATACACAGATCTCGCGTAGGGAACGGATTCATTTATAATTTAAGCCACTTAATGTTTCTCAGAATTTGGTTTCTTTTAAGCAAGGAATATGATGTAATTTGGGTGTGTGTCCGTGGGATTAGGCCAATTCTGCTCTCTCCATAGTGCTCCTAACCCTTCACTGCCTGAGACAAACTACGAGGTACCCCGGCATAACAAATCCTCCTCTTCTGCATCCAGATTTTTCTAGAAAATTGCTTTTCCTCAAATCTGCTAAGCAAACCTCTAATGCTGGGTGGTAAAGCACAGTGGTGGGACATCATGGTGAGGATGTGCTCCCCCCTTGCGTTCTAAGGCCGTGTCCCCACAGCTCCTGCGGGAGCGAAAGCTGAAGAGAGCCACCAGGTCTGGGCCCGTCACAGCCGTGGGCCGGCAAAGTGCGAGCTATTCCCTAAGAGACCGGTCTTCTCCATCCCTCCCTGATCTGCCCATGGGCTGGTATACAATCATAAATGTCATCTGTCATGATGTAGTTAATAAATGGGTATTGTATTCAGTAGGTACTCCATAGATTACAGTCAGTGGCATTTACACCCGGTTTGGCCCATGTCACGGGCCGGGACGGAGAAGGTGTTGAGGAACAGAACTTATTTTTAACTGAATTACACAAGAAGTAATAGTGTCAATATCATTGCTGCAAAAAGTCTATTACCTAATCGCCTAACATTAAAGAAATAGATTAATATAGTGTCTGTTCTCACAGGACCATAGATATTTTTATGGGGTATGGCATTATAATAAAAATTCCCTAGACTTCAGCTTAATCTAGAAAACTCATTAAGTAGATTCAATACACTATGGAATTCCATATAGAAATATTATTGTTAAATGTGTACCATATTTCTCCACCTTCTTTGCCCAATAACTTTTGTTTTGTAGCATATTTTACAGTGTGGACGAGATAGAAAGAAGACTCAGAACTGATGCAGGCTTTAAAGATCATTGACCTCTGTGCTTCACTACGTGGGATGATGGGAGGAAAGGGCCATAATTTATAAATTACTCCACCACTGAAGATGAGCTTAGCAGGAACAGAAAATCAGGCCTAAGCTATAACTTGCTGAGGTTTCAGATTCTCGGCCAAAGTTGTGTTACAAAAGACAAACTAAACACTAATGTGTAATGCGCTGCGGGTGACTCACCAGCACCGGGGTAATCCCTGTTCTCGGAGCCGTCAAAGCCATGGTGAGCGCTGCTCCGCGGGAAGGCCAGGGGATGCTCCCCTGCCTGCCACCAGCTGCAGCCACTGGCCCACCCGAGGGGCTGTCTCCGAGGGTCTTTCTGCACCAGGGCCACCCCAGCACCACCCAGCTGTGCTGAGAGCAGAGGGGAGTGAGGGACAGGAAACCACGGTGAAAACGTTCTCGGCCCTCTGGTGTCTCCAGGTCTGTGCACCAACAGCCAGTTGATGAAGTCTGTAGCTAATGAGCTTTGCTCAGCTCTTCACTACGCTCACGCAGACCATTACTCAGCAGGGTAAGAGTCATCCCCGCTCTGTAGCCCTTGCTGCTCCTGCTGCGGACAAAGAGATATCCACCATTGTATGCATGGCTGCTTCTTACCCGAGGTACAGCAATGCAACGCACCTGAGGCGGAGCCATCAGCCAGCAAGGAGTTTCAGCTGGAGATGAACTCCACAGCATATCTCACCTGGGTGGCAGGAGCACGGCCTATCCATCCGCATCTCCGCAGACGTTGGGAAGCTACTGTCAAGCCAAGCTCCATTCTTCTTGCAAGGCCCTCCACTGTTTACAGCCTGCACAACCAGCAGATTGATGCAGGAGGTGAAGATCATGATCAGTAGCTATGCTCCTCTGGTAGAGTAGATGGTAATATGTGTAAAGTTTTAAATTAAGAGCAGAAGGCATAACTGTGAGGACCAACTGGACACTCTTGAAGAAATTCTTACAGGATCTCGGGCTCATCACAAATCTCGCTGTCTTTCTGCAAGAGGTGCATTTCTGAAGCGGAGTCTTGCTCACTTGGGTATTATTGTATCCCATATGGATGTTAAAATACCACACACAACAGGAAAATGCTTCACAACGCATATCTTTTCCACCAGAAAGGAAATTAAATGAGAGCAGTTAATCCCCTCACCAACTGCAGTTAAGCACCTACAGGGAATCAGTCCTGAAATATTAGTGGCCATATAGTGGCGGCTCTTAAAAAGATGCTTTTTAAAAACTACGGATGAAAACTTACTTCTTTTTCAGCAGTCCAGCTTAAAGTCATTGTATATGGTATGATTCAGTTAACTAGAGGTGCATTTATATTGGGAGTGTTTTCAGGCTATACCTCAAAGTATTGGAACTACTGAAATACCATAAGTAGTAGAAGTTCGGGTTGTGGAGGTTTTCTAGGGTTGTACCAATGCAGAATTTTTCTGAAGAAAAATAAAATTGTCCTGCAAAGCAGCATCCTTGTTTTCAAGCAACGTATGGAAATAATAGCTTCAAAACTGCGTTAAACTCTTCTGCTTGTGGATAAACAACAGTGCGTTGAATGAAGTGACTACACGGCTCCCTCGGTCCCTGGGACACCGCTTGTGTTTAAAAATAAGATGTTTGGTTAGCATGTCTCCGTATCACTAGTGAAAGTAAAAAACATTCTCGTTTGAGAGAAGCTGGCTCCCTGCGCCGCAGAGGGCGGAGAGAGGGCCAGCAGGCGCCCGGGGCGCAGCCAGAGGGGAAGAAGAGGGAGTTGAAAGGCTGAGGCTCCTCCTTCCCAACCAAGTAATGGAAAAACGATGTCAGAATTCCAGCGTCTGAATAAATATGTGCCCTATGACCTTAATCCCCCAGGAACCAAAACCATCCAGAGTCAGATAAAAATAGTAAGCCCTTTACATTGCTGAGGGAGAACAGCACTGCTTGCAGCTAATTAGCTAAACCCTGTTAATAGCACGGGGGCTGGGCAGCCGTGAGGAAGCGAGTCTTTGCGAGACGGCCGAGCTGAACGTGCAGCAGAGGACGAAGCAGAGGACGGACGCGCATGGCGAGGCGCCTCCGCGTGTTAGACCGTGCGAAGCGGGCAAGTGGCACGGCAGCGCCCGGCCAAGCGGACGGGGCGCCGTTAGGAGGCTTCCCCGTGTGGGGGATCCAGCCCATCCCCGGCACTGCGCCATGCACGCTCCGAAGGAGACCCACAAGAACGACTGCTGGTTGACTGCTGCTGCTCTTTTAGCCCCCCAAAACTCCTCCCAACAAGATTACAGACCTTGCCGCTTGCTAGCTTGTGCGGGAAACCTCGGCTTGGCAGCAAGGATCCCTCTAAAAAAAAAAGAAAGAGAATTGCAGTGATCCTGACAGCAAATGTCAATGAACTGTTCAGGTTCAGTTGTGTCATTTTATTTAAAGTACTATAGCTTAACAGTGTGCCAAAGATTAACTATTTATTCAAGCCATACTGGAGACAATAGATTGCTTTAAACGGCATTCGCAAATGTTTGTTCTATTCCGAATGACTGTTTCATTAGTCAGCATTGTTTTTTCTTTATTATTGCCTATTTGCAAACGTTCACACCAGCCAAGTCTCACATGGGGAGAGTTTTATTCATGCTATACCTGCATACGTATGCAAAGGTTAACATTTGTGCACAGCCAGGAGTCCTGTGTAAATTAAATTTAATATTTTAGATTTTTCCAGCTGAAGAAAAACTCCCTCGTCAGAGAGCAGAAGCGATACCGGTCCATCTCAATGGCTGGCTGGGCTGCATGGGAGAGAATTCTGGAGCCGACCCAGATGTTGAACGTTCGCGTCAAATGTAATAAGGTACAAGGCCGCTAACACCACTGCATGGCAGGCTGCTCGGTGCTCACACCCCGCTGACAGCATGACCACGGCTTCCTCAGCCCGGGACGGCACGGCTGGCTGGGCTCTGGCAGCGCGGCTGGCACTCGGCTGCCCGTCCTGCGGGCGCAATAGCTGCTGCCCTGCGCCTGCAGGGTCTCTGTTGCACCGCGGCGGCAGGCAGCGCAGCTTCGTCATTGCCATTTATGGTGTCTTGAGGCAGATCAGCTACTCTTTAAGTGCTCTCAGCATCTTCATCTCTCAAGCATAATGCAGTGGGTTTCGCCATAGAGATTTCCCTCCAGCAATCTGGGCTTGAATTTTAGCTGAAGTATTTACACGTTAATGTGTCAGGCTGAGAAATTTTCACTTCTGGTGCATTTACATCATCTTTCTGCAAAACCACTGCAGATATTTCTTTCTGGAATGATCTGACACTCCATTAGAACAATTGGCTTGCTATCAGAAGGAAAGGCTACTGTGTTCAGCGTGTGCTTTAAAGGCTGGCAGTGCTTACTTTCTGCAAAATCATACCAAATTTTGCCTGGAGCAGCCTTGCTCCAGAGACTGTGCAGGGAAATACTACAGAGCAATATGCTGCAGCTCACGTCCGTAGCACCCGGCACGTTGTACAGCATTTTTCAGCCACAAAAAGTGACAGCGTGCACTGCATGCTGTACTCACTGTATTACTTTGCAACTGGAAGGCTGAGGTATGGAGCACACAGTGGTTTTGGGTGCCTGGATGGAGCAACATTCTTGGAAAATGCCGAGTTCCCTCAGGAAGCGCTACTTTTGCTCTTGCCATGGTGTGCCATGGCCACAGGGCTCCCCACCCGGGGACAGGAGCCACTGCTCCACGGCAGCACTACACTGAGAAGCTAGTACCCTTGTTTTGTGGTTTGTTTTTTAAAGGCATATTTGAAAGCATCACTTATCTCTGTGGCACAAAAAGAAATATGCATTTAACCGATGTTTTACATAGTACACTTTTTACAGACCAAAACCTGTGACTGGCTGTTAGTTACAAAACCAGAGAATTTTCTCAGATTACCGTATTTCATACTGTTACTAAGATTGAAGTAATGCATTTTCACGCTGTAAAAAGAGCTGTCTAAGAGCATAGTTAATTTCATGCCATCTCACGCTTCAAAAGCCGGGGAATTCTTACCCTTGGAGTAATACAAAAATTGAGCTGTTAATAGCAACAGACTCACAGGCTGAAAGAGGCGGCTCTGCGCACTTCTGTGCCCTGGGGTGAAGCACCTGGCTGGCAGGAGCAGAGTGGAGGTGTGGTGTCACAGCCCCGCGGCACACGGGAACACCACCAAAGCCAACGGCCGCAGACCCAGCTGGGCTCGCGGTCCCACGCCGACGGTGATGCTCGTGTGCAGCTGGAGGTCAGCAAACCTCACCCGTGCACCCGTCTGCCGGTGTCCATGCTGGTTTCCTATCTGAAGGTGAGTGAAAAGTTTGAAACATTATTTTAAAATGTATATATAGGTTGTTTTTTCCCCCCTCTTGTGTTTCACTGACAAATATACAAACTCAAGCCAGGTTAGAAACCCTGCAAAATTGGTGTGAAATTATTTAATTTGGACTAAGGGCACTGTTTGTCAGGAGTTGTGGAGGCTTTTGCTGCTGTTGGCTGTAGAAACGAACCTCTGGGTGACTTGGCCGATCCCTCGGCAGCTCTGGAGCTTGGGGGCCATGGACAGCACAAACTCAACCATCTGGAGAGGGCCATCCCTGTTAACTCACTTATCCCTCGGCACCACTGCCATGTGCCTCTGACACTCGCATTGCCTTTGTCCCACAGCTTGCTCATGCTCGCGAGGATGAGGAGGAGCGAGGTGGCGTCACCACCTTCCAGGTCTACGTGATCATTTGCTGTTGAGGCACGCTGTGAGGTTTCCACAGCCCACAGGTGTCTAACCAATTTTAGCACCGCTTTACCTCCCTCCTACTTTTCTTTGTCGCTTTGCACGAAGAGCATAGCTTAAACAGCAAGGAGGAGTCACCCTTTGCCTCACAGTTCTGTACATTAAAAGCAGCATCTGAGCGGTCAGACCCTGATGAAAACATCCCTCTCGCAGGCTGGTGAGAGGAAAGTCAAAGCCGTCAAGCTGACCTCCCTCCGCACCCGGACCCAATGAGGCACAAGGGCTCTCAAGGCAGTGCAAAGTAACCAGAGACATGACTCCAGGGTGTTTCCACTGCTCCTCAACATCTGGGTGCATGCTCTTCCCTCAGAATTAGTGCAGGGACACCACCTCCCCACCAGTGCTGAGATTGCCTGTTTGCTCTGAGGTGAGCGCGCATGTGGGCAGTTAGTGCAGAGGAGCAGGGGGTACCTCCTCTGTTCGTCAGGAAAGTTTCTGGGGGTACATTGAAAACCAGACAAGGAGCACCAGGGTATGTCCTCAACCCACCCACAGGAGCACAACAGCCACCTGCTGCAGGAGCTGGCACCAGCTATATTCACCTCCCAGTTCTCCCAGTTCACCCAGGAGTTCCCTGGCACTGCACATACCTGATGTGACCCTCACCGGGGGACCCCTGCTGCTCTGCTTTTGCTTTGTTTTCTTAGGCTTTCCCTTCTCCGTCCCTCCCACACTCAGGTCAGTAATCTCTCACTACCCATCTCGCTGCAGCTGGCTGTCTTACAGCTGCTCCCTAATCAGCACCTGGATTAACTCCTCCTTTGCCACGCTGGTCTGCTCCATGTCTCCCACCGAGTGGGGAAGTCTCCTGGGCCCTGTGGGATGGCAGCGGTCACGTTGGCAGTACCAGCGAGCAGCCTACCCTTTTGCAATGGGATTTTTGGGCTCCTTCAGCAACTGAACTGGACCCAACCTGAATGTCACAGCAATACATTTGCATTTTAGCAAGGGAGTATGAGAGTTTAGAATTACCATCCCATGCGAGCTCCTGGTCAGGTGTACAGAACGTGTCAGGTACAACGCTTCCTACTGAGACTTTCCATATAGATATATTGATAAGGGGATATGCCAAAGTGAAAACATATCTCTTACTGAATTTCAAGTCCTCTAAAGAGTTAGCTTTTCCTTCCTCTGTCTCTCCCACTATGGAGCAGGTTTATATAGAGCTTTTCCCTAGAAGCCAGCATAGTAACTGGGAATCACATTGTCAGCAAGACAAGTCCTGAAACAAAGTGTGCGATCCGTGTTCGTAAGTGCAGTCTGGCCAAAACCATGCCATAAATGCGAAGCATAGCTGTTTGGTGAGGTGCAAGTGCAAAAGCAGCTCCCTGCCAACAGGATTTTCCACCTCAGACTTCAAATACTACAGCAGCAATAAAATTAACAAATATAAAACCTTGTAAATTGCTTTTAAAAGTTTATTCATCCTCTGAAGTAGGAGCTGTGCACAATACTTGCTCGCAGAGTATCTGGAGGAGAATGTGGGCAGCAGACTAGCTCACTCCAACCCTGATGGCTCCCGGAGCTCAGGCAGGGAGGCTGCCTGAAGAGGTACAGGCAGGAGCATGGATGGCAGGTACTGCTCCTTCCTAAGGATGCTCTAAGACGTGAAAGCAGGCAACTAGGAGCAACGAGACATGGAGTAACTCCAAGGCAGGATGCAGGTTATTTTCAGTGAATGCTCCCCTACTCCTCCCCTCTCGAGAAGCTATCAGAAGAGACATCTCACCATGAGTTTATTTGCAGAGATGTATTTCAACTCCTTTATGAAACATTATTGCTTACTGCACTTCTTGTAGCTGAAATTGTGTTTTCATTTTTAAAGAAACACCTGTATTTTTCTTCTTCAATAGCTGTCAAAAGATAGATAACCAAATGAAAAATATTCTCATGATCCTGTTTCTTCTTTTTCCAAGAAGCCTAGTAGGTGAAAGTTAATCTGAGAATAATACCTAATGCTTCATGTAAAAAGTCTCCAAGACACCATATTTGTAGGCTAAATGGTGGGTTAGTAGCTGTGGCAACAGCCTTAAACACAGACTACTGGTACTTACCATGTTACTGGTGAGTACGGTGGAGACACAGAGTAATGGGTAAGATCCAGACATGATTAAGTGTGAAGTGCTTTTTCTAAATACAGCATGCAAAATAAAAGTTGTTATAAGGACACAATTGCCTTAACTGTAAATACGGACAATTATTAGCAATAATTTTTTTATCCAAAAGACTACAGTTAGCTCCCTGGGGTTCTCAGGAGTGCCGGGTCCCCAGCCCTGCCTGGCCGGTGTTACCCCGTTACCCCTTCGAGGCAGCTGATGAAAGGCTGCTGACTCTGGGACCCGCAGAGCTGCATCTTGGACCCGTCAGGAGCCATTGGACTTCCGAAAGCTCAGCGCCCACAACACTTTGGTCCCATCTTGGGGACTGAAGAATAAATAATGGGTGGGCATCTGGTAGCTTATTTTCCCGACACATGCAACTTTTTGGCTTCCTTTTAACTAATTTGGTTTTCTTCTTTCAGGAGCTGTTTGAAACCAAGAAAAAGACGTGAGATGCAGACCACCTACTGGGTCTCATTCTCCTCTTATGTAAGCCTGTTAAAAACAGTAATAGCCCCATTAAAGCGAATAGATTTGTATCAGAATAAAAACAGTGTGAGCAGCAAGAGAATTGGCTGCTTTGGGTATAAATTCATGAAAGTCATTTAAAGGCTCTCTGGGAGCATAATTAGAAACATGAAGTCCTGGGATGTCTTCCTTCCTTTTTAATCCAAAACTACTTTTAAGAGCTGCTGTCAGCTTGAAAAGTGGTTATGAAAAGAGAAACAACTCCAAACAGTTTGGGGAACAATGCAGTCTGCAAAGTTTTTCTGCAAACTGAGGGCTTGGGCTTTTTTTTTTCCTTTTTTTTTTTTTTTTTTTTAATTTTTCTTCCCCCCAGACCCCGTGCACAACTGCTGGGCAAAAGATCCATTTAATCAATAGGGAACATGACACAGACTGATTCTGGAACACAAAGGGAAGTCTAAAGAATGAAAGGGACGAAGCCCTTTAATCTCTCTCATGGTAGTTTTGTTCAAGGAAAAAGATTCTTTTGCTTTTTACAGCAATGTTAACTGCAAAATTTTCAGATGGAGGTATGCTTTTAAAGTTTGCACGATCCCTTTAAGCACGAGCAATACTTAAGAGTATACAAGAGAGCCTGGCAAGAGCTTGTTCCCATTACATTATCTATGGACAATAAATCAAGCATAGAAGGAAACCTAATTCATCCAAGACATTATTTTCAAAGGCTTCTCTGCCTTGATAAATAGTATTTCCCTTTGGGAAGAGCAATAGGGAAGGAAGTACAAAGAGCAGCTACTGGTCATGTGTTAAGTCACTGGAGGGTGCTCAGACAGCAGAGTAATGGACACACTGAACGCTATAAAAAGGTAGCTAAGATTGATATCGGTCCATGTCTGAAAGCCACCTTTTCCTTCCCCTTCTCCTGTAGAACTTGCACAGTGATATGTAAGTGGACTTGACATCCTTTTGGTGGTCTCTCCAACGGTAACGCGTATCTTCTCTGTTTCCTATCCTAGAAAGGTTAATGTTGATGTTTTAGAGAAAAGCTCTAAGTTGGAGGACTTTTTTTTCAAACTTTAACTCTGAGGTTTCTCAGGATCCTGTGGATGGTGTATTTGGCTTTCGGGAACCTGGTACAGGATCAGAAATACTGCCTTCATGGCATTTACAATTTAGCAATGGTATTGGCAAAGTAAGACCAGTTGTGTCCTCCTGCACATGGCATAAAACCTACAGCTATGTGCTTCAAACTCTGTCTGTGATTATTTATGACCTGAATCAAGTTTTGGTGGTCTTTATAATGAGCATGGAGCATGGCTACAGCATGACCACTTAGGAGCAGCTCTTGGCTTGTGACCTCTTAGGAATTCCTGTGGCCCATAATCAGTAACCAAGATGTAGATCATGTGTTGTGCCAGCCATAATACACAATATAAAATGGGAAAAAGTACAAGAAGAGAAGAGGCAGAAGCGTGTTGGAACTGGAAGCAATTATTGCTCTTACTGTGAAGAGCCATAATAAACTGGCTGGTCCCTAGTTTGCAGAAATAAAGTATGGCACAAAGCACTTGGAAGTCTTTTCTATGGCTGTTAGTTAATTCTGCCACGCTGCATCTTCTCAGCATGATCGTCCATTCACATTTTTCTTGGAAAATGAGTACAAACTTTATGTATGAATCTTTTAAGTTTTATGGAAGCAAACTGCCTCTTTCC
>NW_009650176.1:503601-514379 GCF_000708025.1 Charadrius vociferus
CTTTCCCTGGTATAATAGTCCCTCTGGCATTTGAGTAACACGAAGTCTTTGGGGACAGTAGTGTTTGTTTCAGTCCCATCAAAGACTGGCCTCCAAGAAATGAAAAAATAAAAATATGAAACTTCAATGCAGTCAGCTGCTTCACCCAAAACCAAAGGAGATGTAAGGTCGCAGTCTAAACTGGAGACGCAGGGATCCCAAATGCCCAGTGCATGCATGGGACAGTGGGACTGCCTGCCGCAGCTGCTCACACACCATTTCAGGGCACAGAGGGCTATGAGAGACACAAAGGCAGTGCGTGCCTACAATTCCCCACCCAGGCAATGAAGGGACAGCTTGGAAAGATGGTGTGAATTCATTCTGGGCTCCCCTGCGATAAAATCAGCTTCACCATCCTGCAGCCATGGCAGGGAGCACAGTGGAGAGCGGGCAGAGCAGAGCTGCACACACTGCAGGTTTTCAACAATGGTGACTCGAGTGGGTGAACTGGTCAATAAGGTCTTTAACAATTAGTTTAATGTTTTTCAAATGTTTGATGATGCACAATGTGTCCCAGAGATGTGCAGCGTTGTCAGGAGCTGAGAGGCTTTGTAGCCTCTCCCTGGGATGCAGAGGAAATGTCAAGCTGTTCTTAGCTTGGAAGTGAAAAGGTTACACTGAATTAGGAAATCAGCACCGACTGAATGACTTTTTCTCCCCCTTAAGTCCAACAAAATGTCAAGAGCCTGTCCAGCCTGCAGCACAAGGAGGGAGGCCCAGGGGAGCCTGGCTCCTGGGGGTGCCAGAGGTGTGGTTGGGACCACGGGAGAGGCAAAAGGGGGTCCTGGGGACCAGGGGGGCTGCTGAGGGCGCAGGGATGGGATGCAGACCCCCTTCATGCCGGCAGCTCCCGGCTGCACCAGAGCAAGGAGCTGAGCTCTAGCACCCCTGTGTTGTGAGCAGGAGCCGCCTGCCCTCCTGGGAGGAGCGGGTGGAAACCCCGTGCTTTGATGTCTGTCTCCAGCTGATAAATAGGGTAGCGTGACTGAAGGGAACAACTACTCGGAGAGGAAAGCCAAAGGAAATAATGACTCATGACTTGGCAGCCGAGAAAGTGCCATCCCAGCCCTTCGTTTCCCTGCAGAACTGGTCGTAGCGGTATGAACGTGAGCTGCTTTTCCCTGGTTCCTCCTGCCTCCCTGGGGGCTGCAGCCTGGCATGAGAGGCACCACCAGAGAGCTGAGAGGGCTCTTCTCCTCTGTGAAGGATATGGTTGGCTGAAACACAGGCACAATGCCACCCTGAAACCTCTTCCACTCTTCAGGTGTATTGCAGACTGTTATTGTTTGCTGTGATCTTGGATGATTTCAGCTTTCATAGGATTTCTAGGAAGACACAAATTAATACCAGCCTCTGGTTACCTGGACAGGGTGATCTGGTATTGTCTTTGTGAAACTGCCTGATTTAGGACTAGCACCAGACTACATTCCGATGTCAATTCTAATAAAATACTTTTTCCTGGATGTACTAATACACCACAGAGCTTGTTGATGTCAGGAAAGAGACACAGGATAAACTGTCCCAAAGCTGGAGTGTGAAGTGAAACCCCCTGCAGAACCATACCCATCTTGCCACGGTAGCAGTAGCAGCACTCTGCAAAGAGTCACAAACTGCACCGAAGCTGATTGGTATCACAAGTGTCACTGCTCTTTAATGCGGACAATCTTCAGTGCCAAATATTTTTAACTTCAGAAAAAGATATTCTTAGTGCAACTATTCTTTATTTTTTTTACTTTTTCTAGAATAGAGGTGAATTAAGTGTAATTGGAAGCATTTGCTCCTATTTTTGCACCCGATATAGAGTGGTATTTTGCGTCTCCTGGAAGACACTCTCCTTCTTCAACTCCCACTAGATCCAGCTAAAAATAGTTAATCTAAATCACATTCTCTCAGGCAAAAGTGCTCTTTAGTTCTCAGGATCTGCCCCTCCATGCTAAAGAGTGGTTACCAGCTTTCTTGCCCCATCAGGACCGGGGGAGGCTCCACGGGCCCCAGGATGGTGCAGGGAGAAGCCCTGGTTTGTGTGAGCAGCAGGTGCTGCCACCAGTGTCTCACCTGGCGGTTGGTGATTGGCAAAGCCATGAAACCAGGGACACCATGACACCTTGTGGCCCTGGCGCGAGGCAGTGGTGTGTCCCAACAACACCCCAAACTCCTCCAGTTGCACAACTATTGCTGTGACAGCAACCATGCTGGTGGCCAGCTTCGGACCCAAAACAGCCTCCCCAAGCGCCTGGAGGAACCTCACTTCCTGCTTAACAAAGCCCAGCTTGCTCTGGTTTGATCTTCCATCTGTCCCTGCTGCATGGACGAGCCACCTCTACTGCCATGAGCATCAACCCAGGGCCATGTTCCCTCCACTGCCGGCTGAGGAGCTCTTCTGGCCCTGTCCAATAGCAGTTGTGTTCCTCACATTGGTAACGACATATTTAGTCATAGTTACCTGTCCTTGGGGCAAATATTCCAGTGTCGGGGTTTTTTTCCTGAGTTTTGAGCTAAGTATAGGCTGAACAAGCCTGGAAAATCCCGGGAGAGAAAACAGAGGAAACTTGAACAAAAGGATTTGCATAGATGGCTTGGCAGAACTGCAGAAAGTTGTGCGAGCATTTGCTTTGTAGCCAGAAAGCATTTATTATGAGGTCAGTACATTTACCAACTAGTAGCATTTTGCTAGGGAGAGCTTTCTTCATGCCACCTGGACTCTTCTTTACCCATCAATTCAGCTGCCACATGCAGGACACCTCCTGAGCCTGTGCCACGCAGCCCCGCACCGGGCGCCCTGCCGCGTCTGCACGCCATCAGCCCTGCACGGCGCAGCCCTTGGCGCCCCGGTGGGGGCGTCTCTGGCATGGCTCTGGCTGAACGGGCCTTAGGAGCAGGTCTATAACCTGGCTCCATAATTATCAGCTCATATAATGAATAATGTCACAGGAACATTTTCACATGGTTAAATCTGCACCTGTATTTGGTGCTATGCATTTACAAATAAGTGCACATTTCAGGAATGGTTCTCAGTTAATCCTCTAGTTTTCAGTATGATACCAAACAATACACTATATTATACAGTACGATTCATCAAGCCTTATTCTGATTAAAATTTATTCTAATAGAACCAACACCTTAACTTTCATATTGTATGTAATTTTGCTTGAGACGTTTTTCTGGGAAGGTTTGCAGCCCTCAGAGCATGACTTTCAATTGGCTTTACATTCCCAGGTAGGAAATGTCACTATGACTGAGTCAAGATTGATAATACATGGAGAAATAAAGGTCAATAACCCAGTAAGTATGTTGCAGTTACGTTAGAACAACGATTGGAAACTCAGAAAATCCAACTAAATCTAAAAGCTAAAAAGAAAATTGAAGCTGTAAAGAAAGTCATGGTATTTACTCAGTTTTCTTTGTCTTACCCCACACTCTTGCCAGTAGTCCTCAAAAGTAGGATTCCCAAATAAATTTATTTCAGAAAGTGCTCCAGGGTATGAAACAGTTAAACCACAAAATACCCATTCACGAAATGGCAATCTCTGAAGATCTGAACGAGGACAATAGCCCGAATATTAAGGGCATTTTTTGTTTCCTTGTGGGAACGAAACAGCCTTAACATTCTGTCTTTCTTGCTCTAAGGCTGTCCCTCCCCTCTCTGGGCAGGCCGGCGGGTGGGACAGCGCCATGCTGGCCAGGCCCAGGTCGGGTGGAGGGGGCCGAGGAGCCGAGGGGCCGAGGGGGTGATGGGGCTGAAGGGGCTGAGGGACTGAGGGGCCGAGGGGGTGATGGGGCTGAAGGGGCTGAGGGACTGAGGGGCCGAGGGGGGGGCTGAGAGGCCACAGCTCCCTTGCTGCTGGGCCAGGCAGTCGGAGCCACATCGCGTAGGGACCCTCACCCCTCCCTCCCTGCCTCCAGGCCCCCAGGGAGCACACGCAGTATTTCCTACAGGCTGTATTTAGAAATCAGAGGGGAGAAAGGCTGGGAAACTTCTGGTTGAGGCTTCTGAATAAACAGAGGGATGCGAGATGGGGGTGGTACTGTTTTAACATTTTTTCCCTTTGAGAAGCAGCAATGCTCGTACAACACCACACCCGCAGCCCTGCGCTCCCCATCCTGTCACAGCGCTGCGGTGAGGGCAGGGCTGCTACAGCCCTGTGCACCCTGACCCAACATGGCCGAGGGGCCTTCAGGCCATGTCCGTCCCCGGTTTGCATGGTGCCGCTGGCTCTGCCGGGAGCACAGGGTCCAGCGGGACCTGTTCCCACCCTCACACCACGAGCCGTGCTGGTGCTGATGCCACAGGCCAGCCTGGCCACCCGCCTCCTCCACCCGCTCCAGCTAAACTCCCTTTCCCTCCCCTCACCCGAGGCCACCCCAGGTGCGTGGTCCAGGCACTGCCAGATGCTTCCCCTTCCTCCCGTGCCACCATGGGCATGTCCCACCCACAGCCGGGGCTCTGCCTGCCGGCTCCTGCTGCAGCTGCCGTAAGGGTGGAGAGGGGCAAAGAACAACTTTCCCTCCTCCTCTGACATGGGGCCGAGGAGACGCAGGCTCTGGGCTGTGCCAGGCAGTGCCGCAAGCCTTTCGTGTGCCCGTGGAGCAGTGCGGGGGAACTGCCCCCCTGTCCTTGGCAGCAACGTGCCCTGTACTTGTATGAGCCACACAAAGGGGGGCATGTGTTCAGCCCCACAGACGCAAGCACAGCTATGGGGAGAGGCAGTTTTACAAAATTATTTCTCTTGCGGCGTTGGCTGTCCAAGAGGGAGAAGCCTGCTCCCCAAAGTGCCTCTGAAATGGCCGTGGAGCTCACCAAATGCTCCTGCCCGCTCAGCCACAGTTCCCTCTTGACTCACATCCATCTTGCATTCATAAGGGCTATAAATACATCTTGTATTCTATACAAATAAGGCATGCACTGAAAATATTTATACATTGCATCCACTCACATAGTCCTCTGGATTCCAGCCTTGACAACTGTAAAAACTATCATTATTCCATCGCATGGATGGGAGAAAATGCTAGTGTGAAGGTTAGTTTATCTTTTAGGGAGTTTGAGGAAACTGCACTTCTGCAAAGACTGCAGCTCTGGCAGCTAAACCTGGCCCTTTAAGGAAATGTCCTCTAAAAGAAGGCAAGGTTTATTGGGTTTTATGCTGTTGCGCTTTTAGACTGTTCAAAACTCTCCCAGGAATCCTTTTAATATTCCCATCAAATTGAAATATGAGTTATGTAATTATAATTAGAGCACCATATTCTTCATAACATTCACTTCATTTCTTTAAAGACTGTTTACTTCCCAACTTGTACCTAGAAGAAATCTTAAAAAAAACCCCAAACAAACAGTTCCCCTCTCTCCCATTAAAGCACAAAACAAAACAAACAGCTAATTACTCAAAACTTATTAAAGCAGTTCTTACAATAGCTGTGTTTCCATAGAGCTGCTTCTGCAGTAACTGCAACCTGATTGGGGAGGTTTGTCACGGGATGTTTCCTCCGTTGAGTGTCAGTGGCACCCTTGTGGCAAGGGGAGCTAAAAGCCACAAGGAAATGTGGCACTGTTCTCTCTGTCTGTAAGTGCAGGACACTTGAAATTTGGCAAGGGCTGGATGTAGCAGCCCCTGCCTACCTCAGCCGCCTTCCCTGAGCAAGTCACAAATGTCTTAAAAATGAAAAAACCCTACATCTACCCCCCAAAAGTATCCATGAACTCATTTGGCAGTGCTCAGTGGGGCAGCTCTGGCTCCTGCGCTGGCCATGCCCTGTCCGTGGGCTGGTGCCCCGAGGCCACTGGCTGCACCGCGGGGATGCTGCCCGGTCCTGCCCATGGCCGCAGGGGCTGCCAGCCAGGAGCTACAAGGAGGGACACCAAAGACAGAGAGCCGGGGCCAGGCTCCTCCTGCTCGTACAGGACAGGACAGGCAGTAATGGGCGTAAACTGACAGGAGGGATGTTCAGAGTGGTTCGAAAGAAAACCTTTCTCCCCATGAGGACAGTGAAGCAGAGCTGCTCAGCTCAGAGAGGCTCTGCGGTCTCCATCCTTGATGGCTTCTAGATCTGAGTAGGTAAAGATATCCCACAGCTGACCCGGCCTGGAGCAGGAGGCTGGGTTGCCCATCCCACCTGAATTGCCTTGTGATCCTAGTGTTGATCCAGCGTGCGTTTAGATGTCGATGGCACTACTTGACTTGGAGCTTTTCTGTTTTGTCATTTGTGGTCTTTTTGCAAGACATGAGGTGTCAGTGCTCTGATTAACGGCCCAGCAGACACTGCCACACACCTTGGCTGTCAGCATGAGGGAGAGAAGCATTAAGTCATGACCTTAAAGCAGTCTAAAAGCACAGAGGTCAAAGGGTGTTGTAAAACAAGCACTGAAGAAAGGGGGGAGCGTTGTGAATTGTAAGCAGCTTTGTGTGGTCTTTGAGAACCTGGTTGAATTGATGCTGGGTAACCATGAACCATGCTTGTGTCACCTCATCCTACAATGGCAGCTCCTTGAGAAGAGGGGTTTGTGGCACTGAGGTGTCCTGAAGTGTCTTGGATGACTCAGTGAAAGACACAAAATAAATGCCTGGCAGTATGTTCTTTTCTGTTTCAGTTTCATTTTGAGAGTAGAAATGACACAGGTTAAGCTTTTTATGCTGAGGTTTGACATCTGCCAGAGTCCTATAAAAGCATCACCAAGTAATTTCCCTTGCTTCCCTTTGATTTTAGCACTCTTGGTGCTGGTTTGTGCTGCCACCTTTAATTATTAAGCAGCAATTTCCGTAGTGTAATCCTCAGAATTTAAACTCTGTAGACTACTGGGAAGCACAGATTTGATTTTTTTCTAGAGGGGTTCACATCTGTATTCATCCTTCATAGAAGAGAGATGATGTGACTCAATATGGTGAGCCCTCTGGACACCATCTCAAAATTTCAGCCTCTCATGCATTCAGGGAAATTTTAGCCCAGGTCTGTGTTTGGGCTGGCTGCTGTCCCACCTCTGTGAATTCCCCCTTTTGGCTGTGCTGGCTGCTGAAGGTCAGTGAAGGTCAGGCTGTTACGTGTTCACGTGCCTTTCCTAGACAGGCACGCTTGCTTCAGCTCTCCTCGCTCTCTGTTTTCCTCTCCTTGCTTTGCCTGTCTGGTTGGGATAGCAGAGACAGCTCTCCTCCGAGCTGGCACCTCGGCTGCTGGCATCTGCCCCGGGGACCCGCAGTGAGTCAGCCCTGTGCTCTCCTGGTGCACCTATATGGGTGGGAGACACTGCCGCCAGTCCATGGGGCACACACCAGCACGGGCCACAGGAGCGGGCTGTGAGACAGGTTGAAAACAATCTGTATGTGCCGTTAAAAGAAAACATGGGTTTATGGCTAAGGAATGCCTATGGTGTTCCAGCAGGCACGGGGAGAGAGTGCTCACAGCCAGACGCCTGGCTGCCACAGATGGAGCAGAAACCTTTTTTTTGGCACATCCAGTTGTTGGATCCCGCAGCAATGCATTGTGCATCGTCCAGACTCGTCCTGGTAGCTTAGGGCTGCTCGGGAAAATGGAGCCTCCTTCCCCTTCCCTTGTGCACGCCGCCAGGCCGGGGTGGGTTTGCTGGTCCCCCCAATGCCAGGAGCTATTCCTCACCCAAAGCCCCATTGGCACCAAAGGATGCGGAACTCTGCCACACTCATCCTCTGTGGAGGGTCCCCTGGGCTCCACTGCCCATCCTCAGAGCATGCTGGCCAGAGGCCATATTATGATTTTAAAATCAAAATGTTTAACTGCACTAATTACTCCGAGGTTTTAAAACAGTGTTTATCCTGAACACTTTTGTCCTCACTTCACACACGTTCAGAAGGCGTGTACGTGTCTTTGCCAATAGCTACAATATTCAATCAAAACAACCCCTCAGATGTAAACAAAATATGAACTAAATGTAACCAGCCAATATAAACCTGTATGATTATGAAGCTTGCTGTGGCCGAGCTGGGACCTGCGCGGTGCCTGAGCCCTTGTCTCGGTCCCCATCTCCTGCCCTTTTCCAACTGCCAGGAACAGCACGATAAATGTATTCTTAACCTTTGCGAGGGAAGCGAGAGCACCGGGACTGGTATTTGCATTTCAAAGCTGGAACCCATACCGTCCTCCCAGAAAGGATAAAATAGAGGAGAAGTATGACAATTTGGCACAAAAATGTTTTTGAAATCATGTGATATCAAATGAAAAGATTGTTAATATTCTACTAGCTTGCTTGAATCTGAATAATATTATTATGCGTAATATTATTAAAGCTCAGATAGTGTGTGTCACCCAAAGATAACAGAGTCCTGCTCAAAGTGCTTCAGAAAAGTGAGGCAGTTTTCTGCTGGCTGCAGAACGGGGGTGAAACCCCAGGCAGGGTGACAGGAGGTGCCCACGGCCCCACCGCTGGTGCGACAGCACCAAAACCCGGGTTTGTGCCGCTGGAACAGGGCTCGGACACGGAGATTCCTCATCCACCTCTGCCACTGCCCCAAACCTGCTACAGCGTCCCCCCAGGCATCCCAAAATGGGTAAATCCCACGCACGACCATGTCAGAAGGGGATGTTGTAGGGCCAGTTCCAAACCCGTGCAGATTACCATCTGCTGCTGGCAAAGCCCACCCTCAGCCACTGCCTGCGCATGCGGGCTCCCAGAGAGCCCCGCTCCGAGGTTTTGGCTGCTGAAGAGCCACACGTGGGCCCAACACGTGTCTGTGTGGCCAAGACCACGCAGCCGCCGTGGCCCGAGAGGGACCACAGGAAAATTGGGTTGGTGGGACCGGAGGCAGGGGACGGGCTCCATCAGCTACCTCCTGCGGACGCTGTGGGGAGACCAAAGGGACACCCTGCCTTTCTTTCCAGGGTTTACAGGTTGGCTTGCAGCACAGAACCAATTTCCTGAAAAATCCCACAAAGGAGACTGACACTTGACATTAGAATCTCGTAGTGTTAGAAAAGTGAGGGAAGAGATAGTTGAACAAGGAGCCATTTCTGGTGGTTACTAGATAAGATTTTAAAAAATGGTTTCATCCTGACTTGACCTAAATGGAGTGGAAAATTACCATGACTACATTTATCTGAAATCATAAAGTGTGTTCTGATTAGACCATGATAAAAAGGATGGTATAAATTGATGCAAAGATAAAGAAAGGGCAGGGAAAATGAGATGAGATTAAGAAAAGAAGCAGTTGCTAAAAAGGAAGGATAATACGGCAAGTCTCTGAAGCTGTATTAAAAATAGCTGTAGGAACTGGAACGTAAATAGTTCAGTGCTTCACTTTCTGCTTGTCGGGCTGAATATTGGCTGCAATATCTGGGAGTCCAAATTATCGCCTCGTTAATCCCAAGCCCTTCCGCAGACCGCTAAATGAGAAGTAGGTCTAGACCAGCAGGTGCCCCTGGCCCGAGGACGGAGCCCGGGCTGGCGAGCGCAGTCCGGGGCTGAGCCGCCGTCCGTCCGTCCGTGGGGAGCCATGTCCCCTCTGCCAGGGCCTGGGGTCCCTCCTGGCTGTGCTCCTCCCGGCAGGGCTTCCTGCCTCCCCTTCTCCGTGAGTCCTGCAGTTGGTTAATACACTACAGTCCCTAGCAAATTACGTTGACATTGGTCGAAAGATTAGAAAACTAGTAAAATGGATCTGGAAAAAAAACAAACCAAAAAGAGTGATTAGCTGAACCTCACTTCCTAGAGATATGGCACTTGCCTCTGCCAGAAACTCTGATGGTCATGGAAACAAATTTTTCTCTGATAAAAATTGTCTTTCCATTTCCTAGAAACAAATAAAAAAATGTGAAATAAACAATTTTTTTTTTTTTAACCCCAGTTGGGCTGCATAACTGGCTGTCTGAGGACGCGCTGTTTGCGACACCACTACGATACAGAACAGGGAGGAAAACCACAAGCCGTGAGGTCACGGGAGGCTTATGAGAAACGTGAATAACAGCATGTGCCGGAGGAGCTCCCGGCCCCGGCGGGCAGCGTGGCAGCACCCCGTACTGCCCCCGCCACAGCAGACCCTGAGGGAGCCCCGAGGGAGCCCCTCCTCGCCATGGGAGCTCCAGCCTCCGCAGCAGCACCCGGGCGTCCCGCTGGTGGGAGCAAGCGTAAACTTAAATCAGCAATAACAATGTGCTCCATGAACCACATACCCCACCGTTCTGGGTGATGTCCACCCCATCTCAGGAATAAGGAACAGATCCTCGCAATAATTTGCTCTTAAGATCATCTTTCTCAGAAAACACATTCTTGATAGTCTGGGAATGCCGCTGCTGTTCTACATGTTAAACATGGATCAGAAATGGATAAAGGACTCACACAGCCTTCCTTTTTAACCCTTTTTTTCTTTTCCACCTAACGACTGGATGGCCCAGCCTCTCTCCAGAACAGGAAAGCAGTTTATTTATCTAATCCCTTATGACTCTGATCTCAATCAGTTTTATCTAAGTGCAGCACTGAACCCCTCAACGTCCTGTGAACACACGTCTGCGCAGCGCTCTCTCCCAGAGCCTTCTTGGATGGCCGAGTATGGCTGGTTAATTTAGATAAGGCTCAGCAAACAGCCTATTTGGAAAACTGTCTACTCTTTCCATTTAGTATAAACTTCCTTTTCCACTCTCTGTTTATGTTAACATAGACATATGTAAATCCTTCCACCAGAGATTTCCTTCAAGGAGAACGTCAAGGCATGGAGTGAGAGGAAGCCCCATTCCCCCCAGGCCGTTCGGATGGTGTCAGCAAGGAGGGGCTCCCCGGTGTCCCCCTC
>NW_009650176.1:514404-529185 GCF_000708025.1 Charadrius vociferus
TTCCCTACAGGACTCGGGAACAACTTGGGACCTTTCTTCTGTTTGAGAAAAAGCCTGGTATTTACATCTGCCTCCTTGCTGCCCTGGCTGGTGCCACAAGTCCACAGCTGCATTTCAGTTCTCTCACCGGAGAACTTTCTGCAATGTCATTAGTCAGTCAAAGATAATTTAATTTCCGCAGATTTGGTATTGTTTTAGTGAATGTGTGGCTAATCAGCTGTTCCCCAGGGTGTCTGCAGTCTCCCCTCTCCAGCCGGGGGTGTTTTGTCCTCAAGAGGGGGACACAGTGGGATGTCCAGCTGCAGGTCCCTCCGTGGCCAGGCTGACCCAGCTGGCCAAACCAGGGCTCCCCCAGGTTGGGGCTCCCGAGGCCAGGGGCTCCCTGGGCCAGCCGGGGACCTGCTCCACCGGCTGGGAGAAGCAGCGTGGCACAGCCAACCCACAGAGGTCTGACCCATGGAAAATGCCTCGGTTACCTGTGGGGTCTGTTCTGGGCTGCGTTACCGCCCCAGCTGACAGGGAGGGATGGAGTGGGAAGGCTCTGGGGGAAGATGCCAACGCTGGAGCCGGGGCGGTAGCCCTGTGCCATCAGCAGCGTCCCCCTGCCTTGCTCTCCTCCGAGACACCCAGCAAATGGGTTTTGGAGGGATGCTGTGTGGAAATGATGTCTTGACTGCTGGGTGACATCCCCGGGGACTGACTGGCCCTCTGCTTCCAGACCCCCATGGGATTCATTCCCTCCCACCCACCAGTGGCCTTGGGCACAGCTGCAGTGGGACTGGCTGGGGTGGAAACTGCTGGCCCCTCCTGCCCTCCCTCACCCCAGCCCCACTGGACGTCATCTTCTGGGTACTGGGGCACTGAAACCTGACCTGGAAACTGCCCCAAATGCCACAGGGCCGTGGTACAAAGCAAAAGGACGGTGCCACTTCTCTGGTGCATGCTGCTAACATGAGCCCAGTCGTAAAAGATGAAACACAGAACAAACTTAGTTGTGAGTAAGAAAAGATACGTAATGAAATTAATAACATGTATGCAAGATTAACGGCAGCAGCAAGAAGAAAGGCTGAGCTTGGCACACCAGTAAACACAGAAGGACAAAGGGCAGTCCTGACAGGCAGGCGTGCGGGAGAAAAGGCTGCACAGCCGCAAATCAAAGTGACCTCAGAAAATAAATTATAAAAAGAGTTCTTCAAACAAGGGTGTTATGGCTGTGACTACATTAAACAACACCATAATGCTACAACTTTCTTTTATTCTTCAGTAATGGCAAAGCCACTAAAACATTCAGAGCTGTATGCTAATCCCTTCAATCACCATTGGTGTAAAGTTACTCTTGTATTATGGTCTTTAGACATAGAACGGACAGCAGAAGGCTTTTGTAGTTGCAAATAGCATTTCTCCTATATTAAGTCCTTATCTCCCATATTCACCAGCAAGAGAGGGCTATGTGGACTGCAGGACACTGCAATATAAAACTAAGCTAGATCGCATGGTAGCATAACAGCAGACTTTATAAGCAGATGCTTACGAACATGCTGCTAATTGTGCCATAACAAATGTTTGATTCCCTCTTTGACTGCAGAGATTCAGCACCACTTTGTAGCTCCAGCCTTACATTAAACAGCTTTATTGAGGCACAGAAGGAAATGGAGATGCTGAATTTAGGAGCATACAGTGTGAGGGTTCACTTCTTTCTTACACAGTAGCCGACTAATTAAACAAAGCAGCAGTTTTGTATTACTGTGGGAGCAAATTTGTCTTTGCTGATCAGCAGTAGAAGGAAACATGGGAAGATGGCAAAAAAGCTGTCAGTCTTCCCTGGCCAAGCCATCAGGTCTGGGGTCCTAAGCTCGGTTTGCTGGGCAGGAGCTTTGCCCCGTGCCCGGGGGCGATCCCAGGGAGGCAGAGGGTGCCCTGCGCCCTGCAGCTTTGCAGCGCGGCGATCAGCCCTCGCTGGGGGAACGCGCTCTCTGGGGAGCGGGTGGATCCAAGACCAACAGAGACTGCAAAAACAACATCCAGCTGCTCTCCAGTCTTGTCTTTGCTGATGTCTATTTCCATTCATTTTAGTTTGCCATTGCTGCCATGGTGACCAACTTAGAAATTAATTATATAAAGACATCAAAGAGACATTTAAATAGGAAAGTTCAACCCACAGTTCTGGCAAAAAAGATTCAAGTATTCCTAGATCGCACCCCTCCTACTTTCCCCTTGAGTCCTTCAGATACCATGAATTAACAATTTTTTTCCTGTACTTACTTCTAGGCTGAAGTTGACAAATAAAATTAGTCTTCTGCTTCTTTTTTTTTTTCTGACTCACACAAAACACATATTCTTTAAACAATTTTAGTTTTCACAACAGAAAACCTCTGTCACTCTTTTTGACAAATCAGTCTTGTTGGTGGCAGACTGGCCAGGTATGGGTTTGCACAGCGCTGACCCACACTCTTCTGCTCTTCTTGGCCATATCCCCACGTCTGGTGTGCATCAGGCAGCGGAGACACTGGTGTCAGTGACTGCCCCGTGAGTTGCGGCTTCCAGCGACTCGGCACCACTGGGCCCCTGCCTGGCTGGAGGCTTTGCATCACCTCGGCAAAATCAGGCCTGCTCCTTTTGCCCAAAGCCGGGTCGCTGTGAGCACAGACGTAGCCCTCGTGTTCCACGCGAGGTTTGGAGGTTTAAGCTATTGGCTTCAGACAAATGAAGTGCCCAGGCGAGCGCCAGGGAGAGCTCAGGCACACCGTAACGCATCTCGGGCTCTTGCATTTTATTCATTGGGGTTTTTCCACAGGAGGACAGGAGGTATGCAAGTATCAAAAAAGGTACCACCACAACCAAACGCTTGTCACGGCTGTGGCAGAGAAGACAAGGGAAGTTTACAGAGACTGACTTGCTCTTTAATGTGACTGCCAGTCCTCTTTCCCAAGAAGAGAGGTGGGTGGTTTAGGCATGCTTGTTTTCCTCTTGCAACTATTTTCTAAGAAGATGGGGCTTTTTGGTCTCTATGGAGTCAACTCCACACCTGCTGTGACCGAGCTTTTCTGCTTTCTCTCCTCTCCCTCGCCCCAGGTATGCTTTTATCTGTGTCTAATTGCGCTTTCTGTGACCCCTCTCTAATCACATACTGCCTTTGATGTTGGCACCGTCATGGAGATTATTTTTGTGCTCTTTTCTGCAACTACTTTGCCATTGACTCATGTCTCTTTTTTCTTGGTGCTTTTTTTAATGCATAAACATATATCCACCCTTACCTCAACTTCTTTCTGTTTAGTTGTGTGTTCTTCCAGGAGGCGGCCAACTGGTGAGGACAAGCAAGAAGGGATTTAACTGCACCTGAATATCAGCAGATTTGGCTTTTCAGAACACCCAATGAAGTAAATGTAAAACAAAATTTATGTTGTAGTGAAAGCGCGCCTTTTGGAAAGGCTTTGCTGAGGGAAGGACTCGCCCCTGGGATGCAGCCCTGTGCTTTCCCACCGTACCAGTTCATTTGCTTTGGCACCAGCGTTCTGTCAGGGCTGGTTTACGTGCCTCCACATCCAGCCACTGCTGAGCCGCTCTAGTATTTTCGTTCAAAGAGCTACTGGGAATGAGTCCTAAAAAAACTTTGCAGAGATGCCTTCATTAGTTCTGGTGAAAAGGATACTAAAAAAAACCTTGTGTGGCAGATGCCTTTCTCCAGAAGGAGCCTGTGGTGGCTGGTGGGACCACGGCCGACGTCTGGATGCCACAGCTCTATAGCCTTATTTCAGAGGCAAACCAGCCCTGTCATGATGCTCAGGGACTGATTTTCAGAATTATCAGCCTTTGCTAAAGACAAATAACAAGGGAAGCAAACAAAAACCAAAATCAAGAAGAATCAATATACTTAAAGAAAGAAGATAACTTCTCTATAGATGTGGCTTGCTGGATGAGCCTGCGATGGTGAGAGTTATATTTCACACATAGACAGCGCTTTTCAAGAGATGAGCTACAACTGCTGACAGGTAGTAAATCCTCACAGGCATTTCTTTGCAATTGCCCATGTAAAGGTTTAACCTGCTCTTCCAACACAGCCTTTCTGGGAGAGGAACAGAATGAATGGAGGGAAATTGTAAAGGGCACAAGAAGATAACAGAGGATGCTCAAAATAGCTCAAATTACCAACTGATCAGGATTATCAAGACAGACACGTCACTGGATTTCTAAAGACCAGTGCTCCACCAGTGTTCAGCTAGAAGGCATCCCAGATGCTGTTTGTAGATATAAGAGGAAATGAATTATTGAAAAAAAAACCCCAACCTCTCGAAGGACTAACATGTCTCAATTAGAAGTCTCCTTTAATGATCAGCCTGTCCAGGAAAGAGCAAGGCCTAATCCTGATTAGTTCGACAGTGTCTTAAATTGACTGGTACAGCTGGAGATGCCAGAAGAGAGGACTGATGTAGGTGCAGGTGGAGGCATCGATCTCATCTCTTTGGAGCAGAGATCATGCTGGGATGGAAAGCGCAGGGTGACCCGTCAGGGCTGAGCGTGAGCATCCTTTTGGCCGTTTGGTGAGAAAGAGCTGGGTCTCCAGGAAAGCAGGTGTTTGGTGGACAAGCAATCCAAATCCATCCCCAGTGTGATTTTGTTGGCTTTAGGGAACACATAAAACAGGACGAGGGAAAAATGAATGTACGAAAGATGAGCACAGACCAGTATCAAAGAAATAAGAAGTATTGGCCTGAAGTGAAGAAAAGCCTGAAACTCAACTCGGTAGGTGCCGCTGAAGACAGGTTGGCTCCTGGGAGTCCCAGAGGGGATGGAGGGGAGGGGGAGCCTCAAAGACCACCGAGGGCTGGTGCGAGGCAGCGTTTCCACCCGCACGTCACGCTGGCACCAGGCGCGGGCTGGAGCCCACAGCACACTGCAGGGTGCATGCCACTGGCAGGGCAATGTCTTTCCCGTAAGTGGGGGTAAATGGCAGCAACATTTCCCCGTCTCCTCTCCCAACAGTGAGTGGCTTCAGCCCGGGTGGGAAAGTCCTGCCAGACACCCGCAGCTCCTTCCTGACGGCACGTGGCACAGCAAGAGCGATGGCGCAGCAAATGCATCATCGCAGCAAGCAAGCCATCACAGGAAGGGCGCTGCCATATGCATCCCAAACACGGGCCCGATCCTGGGGACCGGTGGCGTCAGGAACTCCACGCCCGGAAGGCATCGTCTCTCTCTACAGAGGGAGCAGTGCAGCTTGTGCAGCGGAAAGAAAACCTCTGGCAAGCCACAGCGGAATTACTGAAAACCGGTTATGAGAGATAGTATCAGATAGCTGCTCGGCTTCGCATTCAAAACAAGGCTGTGGTCAAATCCATTTTCTTTCAGAGAGCCAAGGGCAGGCAGCTGCTGACGCCTGCCCGGGCATCGCCCACGGCTGCACGGGCAGGAGCGGGACTGTGCCTCCTCTCTCTACAGCATCCACAGCTACCGCCACTCTTGATTTCAGCCGAACATCTAGTGTCGCAGCTGAAAGCCTTTTACAAATATCATGCTGCCATGCAAATAGGAGAACGTGGCAAAACAGTATATGACACCCAGCTTGCTCCTCCTCTTTGAAAAATTCAGATGTTTTCTTGTCACAAAGCTGCTCATGCTTTCCTCTTAACATAAACATCATAATGAGAATAAAATGGTTTTCTTTAGCAAAATACTATGATGTTTAAGCAAAGTTAACATTTTGCAAAGCAAATGAGAAAGAGAAAGGAAGCTCTTTGACAAATCCTATGAGCAAAGAATATTTTTTTTTTTGTTTTCTAAACAAATTAATTTTTCTTTTCTTGGACGTCAACCCAGATGCAAAGCAGCATCCAGGGGTACCAAAAAGGGAAATGAATAAGAAAGTGAGCAAGTGTCCTCCCTTTGGGTGTGTGAGTCAAGAGGCAGGGGATTTTTTGTGGTGTGTTGCTAATTACCCGAGCTCCTCAAATCTTGCGCTTTCACACAGCTGCAAAAAAGGCATATAAACTTCCTATGCTTACAATTACAGTGTATAAATCATTAACTCCAGATAAACTGCAGTAATCACGTGTGTTATCACTCGAGTCAATAGTCCTACTGATTTTAGTGAGACTGTCAGGATGGTCAAAGGTTGTCAGTGTCAATTTTAGTTTCAGTATAGGAACCACGGATGTTAAAGTTAAAAGCAAATTTTTGCCTGTATCTCTAGCCAGCTGATGTTCTGATTGACAATACTGATTTTTTTTAAGACTTCAGACATTACTGTTCTTTTCTAACCACAGGAAGCCTCAAGGAATTTGGCTGGAGAAAAATTCAAATGTTTTTCTGCATAAGCATACACACACAAGCAGGTAGTGAAATGGCAATAGTTCACTAAGAACTAAAAAAATAAATAGTCTACTTTTTGTAAGTCATCAGTGCAATTCACAGATAACTCATGTTTTTTCTGGATACAGGTATCAAAATTCAGAGATTAATCTCCCATTCAGTGCACTTTTGAAAAACACAGCATGGCCTTTAATGCCCAGATCTGTGCTCGGGCGCCGCAGCTCCGCTCCCCCCCGCGCAGCTGGCCGGGCTTGGCCGTGCCGGGCGTCAGGGCACATCCCAGCGCTGCAGAGGGGACCCCCCCCGCAACACCCCTCCTTGGGTGGAAAAGACCCTGCGGCAGGCTAGGGATCGGCTTCAAGATCTAATCCTCTTCACCACTTGGCACATTTTCAAGGAAATGACACTTCACTGAAATGTGATGTTCGAAGCAAAAATATTTCACTGGGCCTTAGTTCTTCCAAGTCCATTTTCATCATGTGGGATGTTTGATCTGAAGCACTCTCTTCAGAGAGAGATGGGAATACCCAAGTGGAAAAGCTGAGGTTTCAGTTTGATTATTTTTTTTCTAATATTAAATTCCATTTTTATGGAAATGTACGGTTTGTGTCACCTCTCAGCAAAGGCAAATCTTAATTTTAATGGTTTCCATGAAACAAATCAGAACTGCTCTGTTTGGCAAAAGTGAGAAGATGAAATTAAATTTGAATTATTGTCCTCTCCTGCTGGAGATGTTTTTATTTTGAAACAGAAAAGTCCTGAGCAGCAGTAAGGAATCTCCTGTTGAGATAAATGGGAATTATGGTTTTTGGCACCAGTTCCTGAGTTGCCCAATGAGTTCCATTGCTTTTTGCAGCAAAGGCTGTTCTTCAGCACAAGCCCTTCCTGTTGCAGACCTTGGAGTTGGGAATGTGCAGATGAAGGCATTATTTTGACTACAACCTAAAGACCTTGTAGAAAAGTTGAAAAAATTCCAAGGTGCTGCCAGTGGTCTTGCTGGGGACAAGATTAATATTTGCTGTATTTGCTGTATCCTTTTAACTGCTGCTTTCCTCCTCCTTCCAGTAAATAAATCTGCCTATTAGTTAAACAAACCGACTGGGATAGAAACCAAACATAAGAAGTATATTAACAATAATGCCCTGTTCTTAAAATGGAAAGGCAATAGTAAAGAGAGCCCTTGGTTCTGGCTCGCCGCTGTGCGCTGCTCACTCGCTTGCTCTTGCTTTGAACTCTCAGAATAAAAAAATACAGGCTGCAGAGGGAAAAAACGTCAAAGTAGTATCTGCACGTTGGGGTGTTTCAGCTAAATTTGCATTATTTCACTGTGCCGCTGTCACTGAGGTAGGACAGTCTCACCTCCTGTAAAGCTTACAGTCCGAGTTGATGAGAAGTGTAGCAGAAGAAGAGATGAATGAAGTGATTTAACAGAAGATCCGGGCCTTGGACATGAGCTTGCTTGGCTCTCGATTTGGGCTTTTTTCCCCGTTTTCTGTGTCTTGGTGGGTACTGTGTAATATAGCAGGTATAGATGGAGCCGTCAGCACTGCAGCCTGGCTAGAGGGGACTGTCCCCTGGTGGACAGGCCACCACCATCACGGTCTTTTCTTAAGAAAAAGGGTTTTTTCAAAGTACAGATTATTTGTTGCTTGGAAACAACCAAGAAAAATTGGTGTGCAATTTTGCAAATGGGCATCTGCTCAGCAGCAGACAATCTGCTCCAGTGAGACGTTTGGAGGCGCTGGAGGTCGGGGACGCCCTGCTCTGGGGTGGCTTTGCCCTGTGCGGAGGGAGGATGCTCCTGCTGGGGCCTTGCTGCTGCCCGGGGACGTGGGAACCCTGCCCGACCTCCTGGCTCCCACAGCAGCACCAGCGTCCGGCGCGCACGTGTCCAACAGGGCAGGAGACATTGGCATTGGCAGAGAGCTTCCAATTACATGTGGGTTTTTAAAGTGAGAATTTAGTGGAAATGTGTTCTTTCTCTGGTGCCTTTCACCCTTCCCAAGACCCTTAAAAGGCCAATTTCAAAGGTAGGTGGCAGCTAGACATCCTCATTCTTGCTCAATTTCCAACAAGCAAAAGAAGCAAATTCTGGGAAACCTTTGGGAAACCTCCCTGCACTGCTGCAGCAGGAGCGGGTGCCTCGGGGCCGGCAGGGCACCGTGCTGCCGGGAGGCAAAAGTACAGCTCACGGCTGCCCGGCCTCCTCCCTGCTGCCCCCAAACCTACTTTTAGCTGCATTGGTATTGCAATAACAGATGTTTTGTGCTGATTTTCAGTGCGTACTTCAGATCGGAGGACCTTGCTCCGGAACATCCTCCAGAGGACATTCCCTCAACCTCACTGCACGCCGGTGGCTGCGGCCACAGCCAAGGCGCTCCCTCCATCCTGCTCCTTTTTGGGATGCAGCAAACCCTCAGCAATCAGTGATTAATGGCCTCCAGTTCCCTTTTTTAACTGAGCGCTTCATTAGTATTCAACGACGTGTAGAAAAAAAAAAACATAAACCCACAAGGACCCCGGGACACCTCATCCCGCTCCTTCCCCAATATTTAAATTGGAGTTTGAAGCATAGACCTCGGCCTCCTCTCACACTGCTGGAGAGGCTGTTTCTCAGCCTGGAGGGTGGTACGTGCCCCTCATCTGCCCAGAGCTCCCGGCCGGTGCGCGGGAGTGGGGACCGACCTGCCCCGGCAGCTGGTTCTCGCCTTTTTTGGAAGAGCCGGGGCTAGCTGGAGCGGCGCCGCAGCCCTTGCCGGGCGCTGCGCAGGCGAGGCAGGGCTCCTCCGTCCCACATTCCTTGCTAATTTTAACCAGCTCCCTTGAGCGGCTCGGGAGCGGAGGCCCGCAGAAGTACGGTCTTGATTTATTAGTCTTTCCCTTCTGAAAACTTCTGAGTGTCTTGGGACAAAAGTAAAACCAGAATGGGATTCTCAGCCTGGATCCTTGGAGGTGTTTATCTACATCACAAAGTATTGTGAGTTTTTTGCAGCATCAGCCGTTTTTCCCCCAAAGATGCCCCAGCTCCAAGATGTCAGGGGAGCTGTGACCACTGGCAGAGCTGCGTGAGGAAGACGTGGTGGAGACACCAATGCTCTGGCGATGGCTGGGCTGGGTGCTCACTCAGGGCTTCCATGTTCAGCGGTGGCATGGGCCACCTTCGCGCAGAGCCGTCCCTGCATGGCACACACTCCCTTCACTGTCAGGACCATCGGGAGCAAATCACCGGGGTCCACACAGGCACAGGATCATGCTCACCCCAAATCTGATAGCTGTCTGTTCTGGGGAAAGGAAGGGAGCTGCTCGCCGTCCGGCAGGGCTGACCTGCCCTGGGGTGGGCTGGTGGACATTGGCTGGGCAGGGAAGGGCAGGGAAGCAGAGCTCAGTCTCGATGACAGGACGGAGAAGGACCAGAAATCACAGCCTAGGAGGTAAAACGGAAAGACAGGTCGCCGTGCTTGTAGAAGAGGTGACCTCAAGGAGACACGGACATCCTCAAGCACTTAAACAAACATTGTAAAGGGGCAGGGGACAGCCTACTCCCTGTAGCACACAGAGCAAGCAACAGCGTGCTTAACTCGAGGCAAAAGAGGTTTGGTTTAGGAACGAGGAAACTCGTTAGTGATAAGTTCAGCTGAGTGCTGGAACCGACTTTCCAGGGACTCCGTAGCATCCGTACCGTTGGAGATGCCCAAGTTCAGGCTCGGCCAGCACGTGCCAGGGAGAACAGGTCCTGCCCTGGGGAGCAGCACAGCCTGGAGGGCCCCCAGCTATGCCGTCACCGTGCCTGTAGCAGTGTCACGAACAGCAGCCAGAGCCCTGGGAATCCCCACGGCCATGCGGGATCATCCCAACGCCAGCAGGGACGGGGTTCCTGCAGAGCAAATAGCTCAAGTGCCTTGCTGGCTATCGTAGCACTCTCTCTGTACCTCAGCATAAAAATTAATCAATCTCAAATAGCGTCAGTAACCAAATCGGCATGAAATTCACAGACTGTGGTATTTGTGTAGAAAACATCCCAAAGAGAAATATTAAACTTTTTCTTCCAAGTAGTTTCCCTCGCTTATTTCATGTTTATATTTTGTGTGTGTATGGACTTGACATTCATAGCCACAAGGATACAGTGCTCTTGGAGAACAGTGATTAAAGCTCTGATTATGCTTTTTCTTGTCTTCACCTTGTGATTACTGCAGTGGGAGAAGGCGGTCAGTGGCTCTGCTCAGCCGCCCAGCCTTGTACCGCGGGGAACGTGCCCGAGGCTCCTCAGCACCCGGTGTCGGTGAGAGCAGAAGCCCAATGCTGTGGACACAGCCATAACCACCAAAAAACCTGAGCAGAATCTCAGACTGTAGCTTGGAAATGAAACAACTCTTGCCTTGTTACTCGTACAGAACTAATGATTTCTCTAAGGTGTTTTGTGTTTAAGACTGAAGAATTAAGCAACTTTACTGTTTGAGGGGGTTTTTTTGTTTGTTTATCTTAGATTTTCCTATCCAGCTGCCAAATACTTTCTGGCTCAGTCTTCAAAACAAATGAATTCCGCTACGATCAACCAATTTAAATAAATACTGGTTGAACATCTGAGGTGTGAACCAGTGAGGAAAGTGGGACTGGAAAACCTCCAGCCGTCTATTTGCTGCTGGGGTGCAGCCCCCAGTGCTGCCCTGGGGCACAGCCCGGCCGCGCTCCCTGCGGGACGCGAGGGATGGGGATGGGAGACGGGTGCTAACCCAGCAGGGACCGTCGCAGAGATGGCATTGCTCGCGGTACCCACTGCTGTCCTTTTCTCGCTGCCAAGTGACTTGATTTCAGCCCGTCACCTGCAGGGAGTCTCTGGTTTCGCCGATGTGCCACTGGGAGAGCCTGGGTGCTGCGCTGTGTGCCGTGCTCCCGAGCGGCCACCCCGAAATCCTCCTTGGCTTTAGGTCCTCTTGCCAGGGCAGGTTACTGCTGCTTGTTCCAGGCGGCGCTGCTGGGTAGAGCTGGTGTTGCTCTTTGCTTACCCGAGCTGCTTTCCTGACCTGCGCAATACCGCCCCGGTTTGCCTTTCTGCAGGCTATGAATGACATGTGGAAGCTGCAGAATAGAAACTGATAGAAAACACCCTTTCGGTCCCATCAAATGGGCATTTTCACAAATATTTCAATGCATTTCTCCACTTCCCACATTTCTCTTGAGATATTTCTGTGTCTCGCACAATGGCCTCCAATTGTCACTAACGCAATGTCTACACTTGTATTCAGAGTTGGGGAAAAGCAGAATAGTTTGTTCTTGTGCTTATTTCACTGAAGGAGGGACCCACCTCCCTTTTAAAAGAGGCTGGGTGTGTTTTTTTTCATTTTCCACCAGGGCTTCTGTAAGACAACACCTTTATTCCATCTCCACTTTCCAGTTAGCTCTGTTAGGCTGTACGATTGTGGTTAATATCCAACTCCACTGCGTTTATGAGCGTTGTGGACTTCCAGACAACTCTCCACGCACAGGGAAACAACCTCCTGTCACCATTCAATGAAAAATGTAATTTAATTCTTACAGTACCCTCAGGTCTAGCTCAAGTTTGTGCATTTTTCCTGCCACGTGTTAATACTTTTCTTCAGGAATTTCAGTTTTCTTAAGGAATTTCTGTTATCTTTAAAGCGTTAAACAGGAGTTCGGTTTGTGGGAGACGCTGGCCGAGCTTTCCCGGGGCTGCAGCCCACCTGACACGCGCGCAGCCGCTCACGGCTCCGGTGCCTGCTCACTACCGCCCAGAACAACCCTGAGCGGTCTGTAACAGAAGTTATTCCACAAATCACCATACCATATGTCTCTTTACATAATTTGCTTTCATCTCATGCTCTGAATCTCCTCAAAACATTAAAAAAAAGCTGCATCTGGGTAACAGCGGGAGACAGGGAAAACAGATTTAAGGAGACAAGACGTTTAGCCTGATGTTCTTCACATCGGCCCATTAAACTGCTCTTACAGATCTCAGGAGCATTTGCCTTTGGTACTTCAAATTGAAATTCCTAATCTTTCCTGATTTGCTATGGCGTTAACGCTTTAATCTGCCTTGTTTTCTCTCCCTGATACTTCTCTCCTGATCCCATTGTTACTCGATTAAAAGTAGTTCAAAATAATCAAACAGCCGAGGAAGAAGGAACAAGAATGTCCTAGTGAGAGGCAATTTCAGAAAATGAGATTACATTTAGAAAGACTTCACACATTTTACTGACGAGACAAGTCCCACAAGTTAGAGAAATGGAGAATGGATTTACTTTTCTCAGTATAAATTGGTGCTGTTTCTCCACAACATGAGTCATCATTTTCTGTTATTATGAAGATGGAACAACACAACTGTGAAGAACAATACACTATACGACCAGATCTTCATATTTGTGACTTAAGAATTGTTATCAGTATAGCTAACTTAGCTCAAACATTGAAAAATACCATTTTTATAAATTTAATAGCAAAGAGAGCATTTTCCTTGATAGCTAACATTTTAGGCCAGTTGAAGGCCCTACAATGAGCACATGTCGGTGATGGGAAGAAACGGCTGTTTTGGCACAGGGGACCCGCAGCTCGAGGTGGCGGAGAGCCCGTGGGAGGTGCGGCCAGCGCGGGGCTGTGACGGGCGGCGTGGCCGCGTGGCACCGGGCAGCGCTGAGGGGCTGCGGGCTGGTGTTAGCTCTCCGCCAGGGAACAGACGTCTCCACCGTCCCACAGAGCTCGCAGCACAAGGGGGGTGGGAATTGGGACACCCACGCAATTTTTCAGTTCATCAGACCGTGTCATTGCTGCAGGGACCTGCAAGGTTTCTTTGTGCCTTCTGCCCATCCTTTCCTCCCCCTCCACCCCCCGCAGTTTCCCGTATTTCAGATTCAGGCTTCCAGTTTAGGCACGCTTCACACACGCCAAACATTCCACCCCGGTGGGGGGAGCGAGGGCGCGTGGCCGCGGCACGGCAGTGAGCTCGGTGCTCCCCACGGCCAGGCGAGAGCTGCAGCGCGGCCGTGGCACCCGCGGGGCTGTTGCGGGGCTGAGCGGGGGATCGGGTGCCACAGCTGGACCCAAACTCCTCCCTGCTCCCTGCTCCCCGCTCGCTCAGCCGCTGCTCTCCGCTGATCACATTGTATGCGATTTGTCAAATTACTTATGAGCATTATTGTTTGTTGTTCGAATCATTGCAGCCCTTTGGCTCACGATTGCATCACCGTGTCCCCCAGAAACTGGCAATTAAGTACCACGCGTATAGCCAAGCACTTGTTTTCTCCTCTCCATGTAGAAAAATCAATTAGAGATTCTCGTTGCACAGTAAATGTCAATTGTGCTAAGATTACAAAATCAGAAACATCTGTAACTATGGAAACTCTCAAGGCAAGACTCATTTCAAGAATAAATTATGACAAGAAGCTTTTTATGGCTGTTTTTAAACAATAAACATAAATTAAAACAGCTTAATTTCTTGGATGCAAGTTAATTTTATTTTTTAACCTTTAGTGCTATAGGTTCTCAAGACACATTTATCAATATTGACATAGAAGAAAATAGTATTTGATCAATGTTTGCATCCAAGGAATCAGCATCATTATTTGTATCACTTAAAAATTTTCTGTTACGACAATCTCCACAGTACTTCAACGGGGAGCATACCGTTCAGATGACTAATGGCCCCTCCTTATAGTTTATCATGGTGTGGTTTAAGTTTTTTGCTACACTTTACAGTTACGCAAAAAACATCAAGTGCGTGAAAGGAAAACTCAGTCAAAACTTTCTCCGAGTCACTGGGACGTCGTAGGGAATGAACACAAGGGCTGTGCTCAGCCACTGCGTTGGGGAGAAATCGGGAACTTGTTCTTCCGCTGTGTTTGCTCCCCGGTCACAGCCGGAATGAGGTGCCCCGGGCAGGGCCAGTTTGGTTTGCGACCACGGCAAACGATGCAGAATAGATCTCAGAAAGCTTGTTTCACCACTGTATTTTTCATCCTTTTTTTTGTGGTCAATACACTTCAAGTCCCTTCAAGATGAATGAAAGAACAATGCAATGCTTTTTTTTTTTTTAAAACCTTTTTCTTTTTTTTAACTTCATCTTGGTGTAAGTTCTACCCTGGGTCTGGTCGGGGTGCCACTCAAACTAGAAATAAGGCTCAGTACTGCAGATTGTGGCATGGTTAGATATATTTCAGTGTTTATCAAACAAAAAGCTGTTTGTGTATCTCTATCAAAGTCAGCGGATCTGCATTAATTCCTCTGTTAACTTTTGTCAACGGATTTGTATGAAACAGAGTGCCAAAATGTGAGGAGAGCCTGATCTCTGTGACCGTGAGATGACTGCTGCCGACTGTGCCCGACGTGGCCAAGCACAGAGGTGATGAACCCCGCGGGGGCAGAGCCGGGGCGGAGGCAGCGGGCAGGGGTGCACCCGCTCCCGGGCATCAGGAGGGTGGGCAGAACGCAGAGCTGCCTGCGGAGCCCTGGGCAGCCAATGATGGA
>NW_009650176.1:529252-545569 GCF_000708025.1 Charadrius vociferus
GGTGCGTCCAGAAGGAGATGGCCAACCCATCCTGGCTTGCAAAACCTGGTGGAGATAAACCTCGCCAGGAAACTGAGTTGGTGCGCGAGAACACTGTTTGTCCTTTGAAGATTTCTTAGGAGAAAGATGAGCTGCTGTGTCAGGCTTAAATACTGGAGGTCCTCCTGCACTAACCTCCCCGTGCGCCCACCGGCAGGTCCGACAGGCGCTCTGGTCCTTGCCCAGTGCGGGGAGTGCGGTGATGCGCAGGGGAGCGCGTGCTCTGGGAGCGTGCAGAGCTGTGCTGGCTGCGGAGCATCTCTTGGATGTTTCCCTGGGGGAGACTGCAGGTGCCGGGACACGGCGCAGACGTTTCCCCCTGACGCAGCTTCGGGCACAGCGGCCGGCTGCTGGGGGCGCCTCCGTGGGACGGGGTGAACTCAGCGTGGGACTGAGCGAGTGCCCCCTCTCCGCTCCACTGCACATCCCCAGCGCCTGCGTGGAGCCAAGGGAAGGTTTTGCTGCAAAAGCTGAACTGATGCAATTGGCAACTTATTGCCAATTCCTTCTTTGTAGCACATAAACCACAACTGACAGCGTTTATCTTCAGCTGCTCGTGAGCTTGTGAGCGCTCATAACACAACTCTGTGAACACTGTATTTCAGAATCCCACTGAAAGGGATTAACACTTCTCAAAACTTGCTGCTGGCTGCTCACCAGTATCTGTGCTTCATCTAAGAAAATCCTCGGAGATAAAATTTGGATGCAGCTCCCTTCAAGAAATAAGACAAGCTTAGGGAAATATTCATTCGGCAATTTTTTCCTGTGGAGATGAGAGTACGTGCTGGCCGAGAGAGGGTGGAGGGCCACGCTCTCTGTTTTCAAATGTGCCCCTCAGCATCCTTCGCCGGCTCCATCCGCCACAGCTCCCCGGCGCCGGAGGGACGCTGTGCTCCCCACTCCTCTTTTGCCAAACTGCTCCTGAGGCAGAGTCAGACCCTCCATCGGTTGAGGAAGATTTAGTGACTCCCCACTTCCAATAGTGAAAAAGCAGCAGGAAAGAAGGCTAAAATATACAGCAACTGCTGGGGTTTCGGGGAGCGGGCGGCGTGGGCGGAGGGGAGGGGGCCGTGGGGCAGCCCCGCGGGAGGGCAGCCCCGGTGGGCATGGGCACGTCGGATGGAGCCGGGGGACCTGAGGTGCAGAGAACAGCACGGGCACCGCGGGGGGCGAGCGCAGGGCACGGCGCCTGCCCCGCGCCCTCACACAGCCGCTGCACTGGGCGCCGGGGCCGGCTGAGAATGAACACTCAGTATGGGTTTTTTCTTTTCTGTTTTTGTTTTTACAAAACTCTCCTACCTCCTACATAAGTCTTTGAAAACCAGAGCAAAACAATGAAGCAAACATCAGCTCAGTGAAAGCTGTGGCTGTTCAGTCTTAGACTCCCTCTGCCTGCAGAAAAGCAAACAAATTCTCACAAAAAAGATTATTTTGCCCCCGCTGCACCCAACCACTGCCCGTTTTCAGCAGTTCTGCAGTTGGGACGGTCTAATGCTGCAGGACGGGAAAACGCTGTCCCCCGTGCAGACACCTTCACATGCTGTCGGTGCAAAGCGCTTCAGAAACATCCTCTAGAGAAAGCAACGCGCTCTCCCAAAGCCTCAGCTTGGATCATGCAAACATTATTGTAACTTTCTGATCTTATTCTCTGGGCTTTTAATAAGTGAAATACTTGGGACACACTACACAAGCAGCAAACTTGTCATTAACAGTCTGATAAAGTGTTCTAATGGTTTAAAAAGTGATGCAAACAGGATATATTGGTGATTCTATCAAAAATATTCAGCACGATCACAGCAGGACTGATGCTGTTTAAACACACGCTGTATGGAGGGGGACAGGGGAGTTACAGCCCATGGTTCCCCCTGGGGGGGGTCCTGCCCACAGGGTCCCACAGGGCACCGCCGGCTCGTGCCAGGAATCGCTTTCAGTGCCAATAGATGTCATCAAACTGGATGACATCATGAGCCGCGGATGAAAGAAACACCCTCTTAGTGGATTACAAATTTGCAAAGTAATGACAGGGAAGCAGCTTAATGCACCAGCTACAGAGATTTTATGTAGAAGGAAAACAAGATTTACTGAGATTTATGCCTTTTTAAATTTTAAATGAAGCAATGGACAAGAGGAAAGAAAGTTTCATAAAACATTGCAGTTTCCACCAAGTACTCTTTGTCTGACCAAAGTAATGAGCCCGGAGTCTGCAGCAAAACGCCTTACATGCAGAACGTGAGTACTACCTGTTTAACGCGCTGTCTCAGGCATACCAGATGTATTAATAAAATCTCCGTAACTGGAACTCAGTTACATAAACAAGCAAAACCAACGTACTTACATGTTTGCTTGAAATCATTGTCAGAGGGGTACGGGCGGCGAGATCAAACCGCTTCAGTGAAACCGCTACACAAGTGCAATTCAGCCACTTTCCCGCACTACTCAAATTTGACCACATTCCCTCTCCATCAGCCAGCAGGATGCTGAGTACACGTCACACCGCTCCCGGCTTCCAACATGGCACAGAGGAGAGGAGCTGCCAGCTCGGGCAGCTGTGAGCCGACGTTTACCAGTTTGTGTACCGATGTGCACACACAACCCCACTCTTCTCCAGCCCCATGTCCACTTCCCCGCACCACAGAGCGCTCACCTGCCCACGTTTTGAAGGATCTGTTTCAATAGGAAAAGATGAGTAAATTCCCATTTTATTTAATGATGAAAAGGACCGTTCTCTGCCACATAGGCAAGTGCCAAAGAACTTCCCCAGAAGTTCCCCAGAACATCCCCCAGAACTTGCCCCAGAACAGGGTGGAATTCAGCTCTCGGTGCTGGACAAAGCCACAGGCACAGACGGACCTCACCAGGATGTTTCCCTCTTTCCCCTCTCAGTTCTTGTACTCAAACCAGAGGTTTTGTCCCCAGCAGGATGCTGCCGCTGTGGCCTGCTCCTTCCCCTGCCCACCAAAAGACTGCTCCTGCCCCCCAAAAAAAACCCCCCCAAAAACCCTCAAGGGACTGGTAATAATTAAGGTGCCGAAGAGACAAGGAGGCACCGAGGGATGACAAACGCAGCTCTTTGCTGTTATTATCCTCTGCACAAACAGCCTGTGCCGGTGACAACCTCGACACCCAGTGAAGCGATGGGCATGGCGCTCGCGGTGACGGGTTTGTGGCACCAGGACAAGTTACGGCTGCCAAAGAAAGCATAACAGCACCAGCCACTCACTGGGGTACCTGGTGGAAAGCTGTGCCCTCATGATGGATGTTTTGGGATAAAATACGGCATTTCGAGGATTTACCAAAAAAATCATCATCCTCTACTTGGCTTGTGAATGGGTGAGGAGAACATCCCCACATACCTTGCCAGACTGGGAAAAAGGAGTTTTCCCTTTCACCCGGTACCTCCCTCTCCCTGTGCAGATGATGCTCCCCGGAAGCCCTCTGCTGCGTTTGCACGGAGGCGGTGCCTCAGCATCTGTCGCTATTTTGAGCGCAACAGGTCTGCGAGACAAAACCCTGACCCAAAGACTGATTTGCAGATCTTGTGTAATTTTCAGCTTTACCCTGACAGAATAATAAAGTTCTACTAGCACTGCAAACTTTATAAGAAAAAAAAATAATCCATGATAGTTACCATGATACTTTGTCCTAGAAAAAAAATCAACCTGGAGAGACTACTGGGAAAATTAAGAGACTATACTAGACTAGTTGGAGATAATGCAAGTTTTCACCAGTTACGCAAAGAAATGTGGAATTTCCTCCAGTGTCACAGTGAAACCGGAGTCTTCCTGGCTGCGGGATCACACCCTGCCCACCTGTGTTCTTGCCAGGAGGAGGCTGGAAATTCAAACGAGGAAGGGGGAGAACCTGAGCATCTCCCTGGGTTTGCAAAAAATGTAAAGCTGCATTTTAAGGTAGCATGCAAAAAGATATCTAAGTAATTCTGCAGTGGAAGATTAAAGGTACTAAAAGAATTCAGGCCTTTAAAAAAGCCAGAAGGTAAAAGCTGTCAATATAATTTAGGAAGCCGAGTATGAAACCTCTAAATAATACAACTGATTTCAGCTATTCAACAGGAACTGGTCACCAGCAGGAGACCGCAAGCAGGACATCAGCTGCAGTACAGGGAATGCACTGGAAAATAATTGAGTCCCTTCTTCATGCTGCTGCCAGGTGACTTTTGACTTCCTAAGCAGGATAAAGAGGGTGGTGGAGAGAAAGTCTCTGAGCATGAACCTAACACAGTTTAAGAGATCCCAGAGAATAAGGGACTAACACGTCACGTACATTGAGGTTATTGGAAATTAAGATAAAGGAAGAGTGTATACTAATGGAGACGGGTTATGGCCATGAGAGAACGGAATCATTTCCTTCTCACAGTTTGAATCAGAGAGTTTGTAACTAAAGAGCAACCAGCAAAGTCTGCATCTGCTCCCAGTACAATGGCATTGCATCTACTGCAAACATAATATCATTTGCCATTATTTCAATGTTTTTCCATTAATAGGTTGGAAAACTTTTAGATAGACTAGGTTAAAAATGAAAAATTAACTGGGTGTAATTGTGTCTGGGCTGGCAGATGATCAGGATAATACCTCCCAGTTAAAGAGCTGCAGAAATGAGAAGATAAATACAAGCAAGCAAACAAACAAAAAAATGCCACCTAAATCCAGCTCAACACGCAGAATCCACCGGAATAGAAAATGTAGAAGTTGACCATGCAGGGACACAGCAATCTCTTTAGCCACTGCTTGTCCAGGACAGTGGCCAGTGCAGATACTCAGGGGCAGCAACTGCCACCCGAGCGATGCCGTGGGGCGCCCAAGGTGGCAGCAGCTCCGCAGTGGGACCTCAGGGATGGGCTGAGCCCTGCGTCTCTCCAGCCCTTCTCCCAGGAGCCGCGCTGAGCCCTGGTGAGCGTTACACCCTCCGGCAGTGAGCAGCACCAGCAGCTCCTCTGCCGCAGGACCCAAACCTCCTGCGTTCAGACTCCAGCCCCGATGCAACATCCGCTCCTCTGCGCTCCTCAGTGCCTGCGGTTTGGAAAAAGGCGATTGTTCCTTATGCATCTTGGATTTCCCAGTCACGCTGACCGCTCTGCCATCCTCATCCTTCCTGGCATCTCCTCCAACCTGAAGCGGTCTCACCTGTTTAAGTTCTCCTTGGAGGCAACCTGTTTGTACCCCCACAGCTCCCCTCACCTTTTGGTTACCTGCGGGCGAGCACTGTGCACAGTGTGCCAGGGTGGGCAGCACCGGGGCTCCCCCCATAGCGCCCAGCCCCACGGCAGTCGGTGTTCGGCTCCCCCCATAGCACCCAGCCCCACAGCAGTCGGTGTTTCCCCAGCGCTTTCCCTGCCGTTGCTATGACGGGTCAGGATGGAGCTGGTGTTTGATGGAGCATCCACAGTGCCACCGAGACCTCTTCCACGGGTGGCCACAGCCGACCCACAGCCCGACACCACGTGCGTACTCTGGCTCCTGATTCCTATCGCACAGGAGCCCTCATGCAGCCCACCTGCCTTTTTGCCTGCATTTAGCAGTAATTTTATTATTTTGGCTACCTACATTACTGTGTTATGGTCAGCGGCTGTTGTCACCTCACTCTTCACTCTTTTGCAGGGTTTTTTCCTTTTTCTTTTTTTTTTTTTTTTAAACACTTTTCCCACTGTGAAACTGGCAGCTTAATTTATCTATAAGCATTGGCCAGAAGACCGCTAAGAAGCTGTTTGAAAATCTGAGTGCACACTATCGAACAGACCACCCCACCTCACCCACTGCTCTTTCAGAGACCCCTAATCGACTTAAGAGGAACAGTTTCCTCCTACAAACCCACACTGCCTCTTCCCCGTCACATCACCCCCCCGTGTACCTGTTAATGCGCCTTTCTGCTGCTGGGGGGGAACAGAGCCCCCCTCGGGGGGGATTGCTTCCTCCCTAAGAGTGACATAAAGTGCTTTACAGCCCCATATGCACTATTATAGGGGATCAATATAAGTACACTGCAGATTAGCAATAGCAGTTGGATATTTCAGCGCTAAGCCTGCTTTTCTTTCTTTCTCGCTGTCCCTGTGGTGCTGGCAGAGCGGGTGCGAACCCCGCTGGCCTTGTCCCCTTCACACAGGCACCTCCTCCTTGGGAGGAAAACAGAGCAAAAATTTCAAGGTCTTTTCTAAATCTAGCTCTTCCGCAGGGGCCTGCCACGTTCCAAGCTCTCAAATCAAAACTAATAAGGCACTTTTCAGAATAAAAGGAATATCTCCTTTGTAAGCTGCACAACCATTACAGCTTTCAAATACAAAATCTAATTTTAAAGTGTTGTACTGAAATTGGACAAATTACAGGTGCGTGTTTACAGAATGCCCCCCAAAATGCAGATTCCATGCAATCTGACTGTGCTGGGCATCCTCAGCAAATACATAATACTGGGCGCTTGTGAGCTGTTTGCTCAGGGAAAGGCTCCCCAGAGACGGCACTTGCCCCCCCCGGGTCGCAGGTTCGCCTGCGGCACTGCTCTCCTTTCCCCTGCCCTCAGCTTTGCTGTCCAGCAGGAGACACAAGGCTGGTCTGCAACGGAACGGGTCCCAGTTAACCTCATTTCACATGGATGAATGTTCATAAAAGCAAATAGACGGGAGAGGGGAGCTGCCAGAGCAGAACTGTGTTTACAAGTCATCGAAGCGATGGTGAGCAATTCATCGTATGGCTTTCTCAGCTGCGTCAGCTCTCCGGACGGGCAGGAGCGCCGTTCCCAGCCCGGCTGTCGGTGCCACAGCGCAGGAGCCCGGTGGCTCCCAGAGTGATGCACAGCACCCTCGGGTACCAATATTTGCTGGTTGCCCAAATGTACTGTTGTTAAATAAACACTACTGTAATATAATATTATAATGCTTCAATATTAATCCTCCGCTTGCTTGTTTCCATTTGAAAGTGGATGCAACAAGAATGCCAATGCTCTGTGTCCCAGCAAAGCAGCTCAGCCTTGGGTCAGTGAGATGAGGTGTGAGCAGCAGCGACGCAGCATCGGGACCGCGGAGAGACACTGGAGCGGAGGACAGAGCACTTTTCACAGTGCGGCACTGTCAGTCCTGCACAGCCCCAGCGGGAAACGCCGCCGGCAGCACTGGATTAGTGACACTGCCTGGGCTGCACCGCGCTCCCTTTGGGAAGGGAAGGACTTGGGCAGCACTGCAGTCAAGTCATCCCTGCAGGCACGTGCCTTCGCTGGGGGGATGCTCCACGCTGCGCCGCACTGGGCAGCATCCTCCCAAACAGGTGTGCTATTTGCGATCCGCCACTTCAGTGCCAGGTGACCATCGGAGCAACAAACGGCTCCTCCTGAAGCTGTGACCTGTGTGGGAAACCCCTCTCATTCCCGTGGAAGGAAAAGGTGTTTGCACAGTGCCTGCTCTGGCTCTGCACCCGCCTGCACACAGTTGTTTCTCCTCTAGCAGAGATGGGTTACACTGAAACACTTTTTTTTTTTTTTTTCTCCAAGTACTTTCCCTGTACTTGAGTGGCAGACCAAGTGCGGGCAGCAGGGTGTGCATTATTGCAGCGATGGGGCGAGGAGTGCCGGAGATGCTCAGGCGCAGCAGCAGCCCCCGTCCGCCTGCCTGCAGGTGCTGAGGGACACCCCCACCGCGCAGCGCCGAGCCCCGCCGGCCCTGCGCTGCACAGCACGGGTGGTGCTCTGGCAGGATGTGACTGGTGTCCCACCAGGTCAGGGTTGGACCACAGAGAGCGCGAGGCGGCAGCTGCCTCAAAGGCTGCGGACTGTGGAATTTTTTTCTCTGAATCCAAACCCCTCCCCAAAATTGAGTGGATCAGAAGTTTTAAGTTGAGAGGAAAGCACGCTCAGCAGAAATAACTATTTAGGGAGAAGCAGAAATACCAGGACCTGTGCTGGCATCCGCACAGGACCGACCTGAAGTGCCCCAGGGCCGGAGGGTGGCAGAGCCGTTCCCGCAGACCCAGGTGCAGGAATGGGCGAGATGGGTCCCCGCTGGGGGATCCCACTCAGCACCACCCACCTCCAGCTGCCCACAGAGTCCTATACCCAAACCCGTCCCCGGGCATCCAAAAGTCCGGGTGCGAGGAGCAGCCGGAACATCAGACATTTTTCACAAGCTGCCGCTGGCATCCCGACACCCGGGCAGTCGGTCAAGAAGAAGAGTGACCCACAGGGAACGCCCCAGAGCCATTCAGCAGCGATGGTGAGCCAAAAACCGCACCAACCCAAAGCAGAGGAGCCCTCCGGAGGGTCTCCCCCGGCCCTAAGGCTGCAGCTTAAACACGGCTGCAGTTTTGCTCACGCTGCCCTTTGTTTTGTGCGCTGCATTCCCACCAACCAGCTCACTTGGTGAGAACTGCTGTAAGAAAACGTCAGCCAAGATTTGGTTTATTTTCCTCTCTGGCCAGCCTAGCTGGACACAGACCCAACCGCCCCGGGCTCCCGCCCACGGGGAGGGCTCGGCCCCAGCTCCCCGCGGTGGTGCAATAGGGAGGAAATAATGTTCATTCCTCAAACGCTGGGTTAATCCGAGCTGTCAGCTGCTTCTTTTGCAGCATTTAAATGTCAGAGATTACATTACAGAACAGCCGCTTATCATAACTACCCCCGCCAGCGCCCGCTGTCGATCGCTGCTCACACCACGTCGGCGACGTGAGCGGCCGCACGCCCCGGCCCTCGGGCGGCTGCGGCTCCCGGACAGCACCACCTCTCCTCCCTCCGCCGCCAGACCAGTACCAGAGCCGCCGCACCCAGGAGCGGCGGGCAGAGGAGGGAACCCGCCACTGCCGGACAGGCGGGAGGCTCCTCCCGGCCGGGGCAGCGGTGTTTCTGCAACCCCACCAGCTCCTTCTGCAGAGAAAAAGGCTGTGATTTAAATAGGGTCATTTAGTAGACTAACGAGAGGCCTATAATTTACATTTGCACCAAACTGTTTTCCCAGTGAGACTGCCTGTTTCACCTCGTTATATGGATCGTACCCTTTTGTACACAGTTTCGCTAAGAAGATTAGAATAGTCGCAGTACCAGTGCTAAATATAAAAACACATTAAGTTCCCAATATCGAGTATATCCGTCAGGACTTCCAAATTAAACTACTCCGTATTAATGCCTATTGCCAGCACGGCTCTCCAGCCTACCCCCCTTAAACCACAAATGAACAGAGGCACCAAGAGGTGAAGGGGAACTGGACGATGTACCGGGCCAGCGGCAGAGCTGGCCGAGGGGCCCGGGGGTCACTTCACCCCAACCTACAACGGTTCGCAGAAGGTACATCAGACAGTAGGGGGTCTCTGGTCTTGTGAGCACCGTCAGGTGGGCAGGGGTTGGAATCAGCAAAGGTGGAAGCCGAAGCCAGCACCAGCCTTCAGCATGATGGACCATCAGCACTGGGCACCCAGGAGGACTTCCCAAACACCTCCTCCCCCAGACCTCAATTCACTCAATGGCTTATCTCTGGGGAAGGGCTCTGGCCCAGTGCTCGGCTGCCACTGCGTGTCGGTGGGACCAGTGCAAGTCATCACCCAGCTAATGCTGGACACCAGTCCAGAGCATGTGCCCTCCTCCCTAAGAACACCTCCAGAGGAGTCATCGTCCCCATCATGCCTTGGGCCGTAGGCATGGGGATCTGCCACCAGCGGGTCCCTCTCAGCACTGGGGAGAGGACCCTCTTCACCCCGTACCACGTGCCAGAGCGATGCTGCACTGCAGAACAAATGTCTCTGCCCGCTGGAGAAGCAGCATGGTGATTCACTGCTCCACCGCTGGCAGCAGAGGCTGATTCCACCTCCCCCGAAACGCGGTTCTTCTCAGCGCAGATGATGCAACCTGGCCGCAGGCTCGTAAACAGCGGGACTGTTCGTTTGCAGAGCGCCTCCGGTGCGAGTGCTGCACAAGCGCAGTGGAACAGCCCCAGCCAGGGGCAGATCAACCTTTGTTTCGAACAGCCGTGCAGCCCGCCTAGTCTGGTTGTGGAGCATCAAGTGTCCACGTCTTGCATATTTTCAGTGAGTCACAGTAGAATCATAGAATCATTTTGGTTGGAAGGGACCTTTAAGATCAAGTCCAACTGTTACCCCGTCACTGCCAAGCCCACCACTAACCCATGTCCCTCAGCACCACGTCTGCCCGTCTGTTAAATCCCTCCAGGAATGGTCACTCCACCACATCCCTGGGCAGCCTGTGCCAGTGCTTCACAACCCTTTTGGTGAAGAACTTCTTCCTAATATCCACCCTAAACCTCCCCTGGCACAACTTGAGGCCGTTCACTCCTGTCCTCACGCCCGTTCCTTGGGAGCAGACGGCGACCCCCCCTCGCTACACCCTCCTGTCAGGGAGCTGTCGAGAGCGAGAAGGTCTCCCCTCAGCCTCCTCTTCTCCAGGCTGAAGACCCCCAGGTCCCTCAGCCGCTCCTCACCAGACGGGTGCTCCACACCCCTCACCAGCTCTGCTGCCCTTCTCTGGACACGCTCCAGCACCTCAGTGCCGCAGAACTGAATGCAAGGATGCCAAAGCAGCACCGGGTTACGGAATATCCGACACTCACACAGTCCATTACTGAGTGAGGAGCTGCTCTGAGCAGTCTCCCCTCTGACGTGGTTGCACCAAGTACGTTACAACCAAATCCAGGCTGTGCCGGGGCTCCTGCTGGTGATGGAGCACAGGACATCGGGTACCACCGGGACAGCAACTCCATTGCACCAGGTGGGCAGAAGGGGTTAAGGCAATCCCCCAGGAGACCCCGCTGTGCCGTAGGGTGCTCTGCTCAAAACAGAGGTGACCTGTAGCAGCTGATCTTCTGAACTGCTCAACTGCCTGAAAATACCTCTATGAAACCATAATTCAACTCGGTTTGCAGTGCACTGTGATGATGGCTTTAAAACAAAAGAGCCTTGGAAAAATAAACCTGGAAGCCTGCTTCAGTGGTGTTTTAAAACATAATAAATTTGCAAACAGAAGACTTGGCAGAAAGGAGGTAAAATGGGGTATTTTTTTGGCACCTACACCACAGCCAATTTAAGTTAGGTAACTGAATATCTATAAATTGCCTAATTAGGTCAACTTCCATTGCAACCTCAGCCTGAAACGCTCCAGCAACAAAGCTTTCTTCAGAGAAGGTCTTTTATGCCCCTTGTTCCCAAGTAGTAGTTCAAAATGATAATAGCTCACTTAATCCTCGTAATTGTCTTGAGGTTTTCCAGAAGATATTATGACTTTAAACAAATACATTTCTCAGGAATGCAAGTCTCAATGTATGGAAGGATTTGTTCCAAAAACCATAAAAATCTCCTTAACAGAGCTCTGGAATACAGTTGCGTAATGATATAACCAGTGGCTCCAAAAAGGCATTTATGTTTATTTTTCATAAAGCTCCAAAATAACAGGATTTAACTAAGACAACACAAGTTTGTTAAAATAAACCTGCCCTCTCACTCAATCAGAAATTAAGACAGAGCTACGCGCCCGCTCAGGTTTCCCGCTGAGTCCCTTCCCGTCGCCCACCTGACCCCCGCAGCAGCTCACACCGACACCGTCGCTCCGCGCCTGCCCGGCACGGCCACGCCACGCATCCCTCCTCCGCCTGCTGCCGCCCGGCACTGCTGCCCTCCCCGTCCGCCCCCCAGGCCTCTCCTCCAGCCCTCCCGGGCTCCTCCGCTCAACCCCCCAAGAGCATCCTCACCCCTCGGCTGGGTGTCGCCGTCCCTGCCCCACGCTGTGGTCACCGCTGCCCCCTCTGCTGCCACCGCCCCTCCTGGGACACACACCAGAGCGGGGAACTGCGCTAGCTGAAAAATAACAAGACACAGCAATAACCCAACTTTCTTGCCTTTTTTTTTTTTTTTTTAATGCAGAGTTACTTCCCAAGTGCAGCTGGCAGCAGAGCTGTATTGCCACGAGCCCAGGGGCAGAGGTAAGCAGCCAAGGATGAGAAGGTCGGGGAGGTCCTGCCAAATAGTGACTGACAAGACAGAGGCTGGGAGCTGCCGGCAGCAGATGTCTTTTTTCCGCTGTGAATCCTGAAGGCTCCAGAGTGCTCCAGCGGTTGTCTGGGTCCTGCCAACTCTCATCGCCATTACTTCAGCTCATGCGTTTTCAATCCAAGAGTATTTCCTACAAGTACCATCCCTCCAGAATCCCCATTCAGCTGACATTTTCCAAAGACAGTGGCCTGCTTGGGCATTGCATGGCCATCCTGCTCTTTGGCACCTCTGCCAGCCCCATAAGTCACTTGGCAAAGCACATTCTCAGTGGAGCAAGACCATCCCCACGTGAAGGCTTCACATCTGGGCAGCACTCCCATGGTGGATGCTGCCTGCCTTCATCGTGATGAAGCAGAAGGTGAAAATGTGTTCACACAACAGATTTCTGACACTTCCCATGGTGACTTCCCACCTCCCCCCTCCTCCGTTCAACACAGGGAAGAGTGCCATGGTGAGAAATCCTCCCTGCCACAGGGGCCATGCTGCATGCAACACCAGCACTGAGGCTTTTGAGGACGTTCACCAGCAGTGTAGGGGACCAGCAGTGCTCCACCAGCCCCATCCATGAGGGCTTGGACACAACAGCAGTAAGTATGCAACAGTAAGAAAAGAGACTTTGAGAAATCTCTTTAAGGATGATGGGGCGTTTCAGCCACCTCCAGGAGTACACGGCTGCTCCCACGTGAGAATCTCCCCGTTGGGGTGACCGGCACCAGCCCTGGCCACACTTCAACCTGGGACTGGTCCTGCCACCCCATCACCTCGTGGGGACGGTGCGCTTGGTGGCCGCCTCTGCAAGGAGAAGGATGGGAAGAAGGGGAAGGCGAGAGGTGCCCAAGAGAAGGCAGGCAGAATATCCTAATTCACACAGATGAGGAAGACACCCCCAGCACCTCCCCCAGGGACGGCCCGGGGGGCTCTGGGGGCACCGAGAGACAGATCGGTGTGGCAAAGCCCGTGTCAGGGAAGGAGGTTTCCAGTGCCCCGGGAAGTAGAAGGGTAATGACATCTGCCCTGAGACAGACATTAATTGAGAAAAAAACTTATTGAAATCAATACTCCGGAGGACATTTCTAGATGGTGGTGTGAGCTAATTAACTCTCCTGTGCAGTCTGAAATCCTGCCGTGGCCATGACCCTCTCTGCCACGTTCAGGGTCCCTCTCCTCTGCTCTCTCAAAACGATGCCTGTGTAAGCAGCAGTTAAAAGAGGAATTAAAAGCACCCAGGGTCACGCTGACGCACACCTACACACAAAGGTCGCTGTGGTGCCTGAGCCTTCGCACAGGTAACGATCGCAGTGTTAAAGCCCCGTAACGGCGAGCAATGCCCATCCGTGCCAGCGCGGCACAGCCTGGCCACGCAAGCCCTGCGCCCACAGGCACTGCCGCTGCGCCTGGTCACAACACACACTTCCCTGGGAAGACGTAACGCGGGCGAAACCCTCTGTTCGGCACTGCCGTGCTGCAAGAAACGGCTACCAGCAACAGCAACTGGGCAACAAGGACAAACAGGAGGCCAAAAAAACTCATATTGAAAGGATGTGTTTTCCTCCCTGATGTGGCGGCAGGGCCCACCACTCTGGTGTTGCCCACATTCAACGCTGTCCAGCTCAGGCTGAAAAAGTGGATTTGCTCTGTAATTTCAGAATGTAAAGAAGCGAGTTCAGGAACGTGAACTGGAATTTAGAAATCCGCAAAAGGCACAGCCGGACCCCCGGCACCAGCAGCGCGGAGGAGGATGCTGCGGGGACCGCAGGCTGCGTGGCAGGAGGCAGGCGCCCGCGCAGACTCCCTGCTATGAGGGAGAGGTCTTTCAACACCGCTTTTTGTAGCGCTTGACTAGTCACGCTTCATTTTCACTTTTATTTATTCCATATGCTGTTTCTCCGGATTTCTGTGACATTACTGAACACAACGTTGTTTTCTCTGTTCAAAGAGCAGCTGCAGGGCCCGTTTCAGCTGACTGAGTCACCAGGTGGCAACACCACAGCACGGCAGAGACACAGCGGGAGTCGCAGCCTTATCCGTCAGGCAGCGAAGGCACTGCCCAAGCGAGCAGCACACCGGGTAGAGCAGTGCGGGGTCCCAAAGCCCACACACCGTCCCTGGGGCTGGGGGAGGCAGGTTCTGCACAGGGCACAACTTTATTGCAAAGGTACGAGGCAGTACGTGAGAGAAAAGGGTTTGGAAATGTGGAAGTTTAAAGCAACAGATAACCGTGAAATTCGCAAAAAGGATTCTTGCAGGGTGACACTCCTGTCCTTGACACACCAGGGCAGGATCCCCGAGGTCGCAGTTCTGTCTGCAGGGTGCTGGTTGTGTTCTCTGCACCTCAGCTACACACCGACTTAAAGAGCTGTGCGGGGGGACACAATATCACAGTGTTGCCTTTCCAGGGTCTGGTACAGCTAAATTCACCTTATTTTGCCATGAACAGTGTGGAAAAGTCAGTAAAATGCAAGGAAAGAGAGGGCTTGTGCTAGCAGAGAAGTCTCTGGCGGATTCTGGTTTGTACCAGCATCCACCCACCGCGCAGCATCCCAGCCACGTGCGCCATCCCCGCAGCCCCAGCCCCTCGTCCCAGCCCTGTCGCGGGGCTGAGTGTCCCTGGGGACAGCCAGCCCCCTCCCTGGGTGCCCGCACAGCCCTGGGGACAGGGGACACGGCGTGACCCTGCCGGAGTGGGTCCTGATGGAGACACCTCTCCTGCCAGCCGGCACCCGGGCGAGGTGCAGGACCACCACCGCAGCGCACCAAAAAAAAACCCCAACAAAAAAGTGATTCCAGCATTGCAGGGCTTTTTGGTTGTGTTTTTTGGGGTTGTTTTCTCTATAGCTTAGACTTTGTTTTCAGTACATTCTCATCTTCTATTCCCACCTCTATCAGAGCAGCAGATGAGATGACCTTTTTAAAGCCTTTACCTCCCCCTGGATGTTCTGCACCTCACTGATGTCCTCAAGGACACCGAGACTTGGAGGAGTCACGAGCACCACAAGAAGGAAAGACAGAAAGAGAAGCAGCCCAGCCTGAGAGGGGAGACTGACACCAGAGGCATCACAAGCAACAAATATACTTTTTCCGCAGCTTACCCACCCACAGAGGAAACTTCACTTGTGCCATAGTGTGAGCAGCCGCTGCTGCACCCACAGCCCCACGCGGGCAGCCCGGGGCTCCACAGCCAAACAGGTCCGTGGGTGTCAGGGCAGCCCCACGGCCCCACACCGAACCTCAGTTCCCGCCAGCCCAGCGGGGGTACGGCCGCAGCGACCCGGCGAGCAGCAGAGGGAACACAAGACCTGTCTTCAGTGCTTGAAAGGGGATTGTGTTTCGAGGGTCTGCCCACAAAGCAAACAAGCGCCCAGGCACCCTGCAGGCACACAAGCTGCCCAAAACCCTTATTTTTCACATGGAGCATTTATTGCCTCACAGGGACAAGCACAAGCGGAGCTGCAGGGCTGGTGGGTCTGGAGCCCACCCTGTGCCCAGGAGATACAGCAGTTTGTGTCTCATTCAGCAGAGGATGAGCTTCCACCCTACTGACTGCAGAAACAAGTGCTCTAATCACCATCACTTCCTTCACAAACCATATTAGAGAAAGACAAGGCTCTCCTACCTGAATTTGCAGCTCCCAGAGGTGCAGAGTGTTGCCCACAGCCCTAAGCACAGCCCTTGTGGGACAGGTTTTAACACTCCTGGTGAGCTGAGGGTGTCGTTACGGGCTAAGTGTGGGCAGCTGGGGACCGGGTCAGGGGTGTGGGAGCCGGAGGAGGGGGCTGGGGTCTCCGTGCCCTGCCCAGGTGGCACAGGGGGCTGCATTTCCCCTCCAAGACCCGGCACTGAAGAGCTAGGTGCTGCTCTAAGGTGTGCCAGTCCTTCTTTAGGTCTGCGCTTAAGTTTTTGTCAATTTTCTAACCCAAACTTTAATGCAGGACTTTGCCTCTGTTCCTGGGAGATACCGACTCACAGACACTCCATCCCTCCCCAGCACACCGCACCTCCCCAGCAGGGATAAACTCTTCATTGTTTATCTGCTCAAAAACAGATCACCACCTCCTAAAATAGGGCAACCATTCCATTAGTCCTTAATTGCTTTTAGTTTTTTCCTGCAGTTCAAACTAATTAGAGTTACCTGGCAATGTCTCGCCTGCTCGCTTTAATGAGGATTTTGATTTAGGTAAGCGGCAGCGGGCGTTGGGAGCCTGCCTGCGTGCCCGTCTGACGCACCCCGGGGCTGCCCCGGCGCTGAGGCCGCGGGGTGGATGGCGGCACGGCCACGCTGCCCCGCAGCGGCACG
>NW_009650176.1:545691-557449 GCF_000708025.1 Charadrius vociferus
GCCGCGACAGCCGCGGCGGCCCACCCGTGATGGTGGTCGGGGACAGGGGGACCTGCTGTTGGGCTGCATACAGAATTCGCTGTGGGGATGCCGGGGGGGGAGCAGCCCTCTCCTTCTCCCGCTGCCTCTCTGGCGGTGGTCAGGGGGCAGCTGGTCTGGGGGCGAGGTCACACGGGATGAAACACAAAATTGAGGTCAAACACAAAAGCTGCATGCTGACGTGACGTCATCTTCGCCCTGCAGAGGCGGAAAGGCAGTGCGCAGTCCCGGGCAGCCCCGCCGGTTCGGTTGCCCACCCAGCGCAGCGGCCGGCTGCCGGGGACGCGAGCAATGGAGCGCGGCTGCCCTGCCCAGGCTGCCTTCTCCCACCCCACATGCTTCCCACGCCAAAACCAACTGCTGGCAAAAATCCCGGGAATTCTTGCTTCTGACTCTCACCAACACTTTAATGTCAGTAATTGAGCTGTTGGTCTAGATTTCACTGTCTTACCCCGTCAGGGAAAAAATGGATTATTATCAGACAGGGCAGCTCCCATGATTGCGTTTGTTATTCCTCCAAAGTCAGAAATCAATGAACATCCCTCAGCACTTCCTAAAAGTAAAGACACTTTCTGCCCAGCCGCTCTGAGCCCTCTCCTCCGCTCTGCCTCGTGCTCGGGCTCCCATTGCCGCACTCCCAACCTGCCAGATGCCCCCAGCAGCCCCGCATCCAAACAAAAGAAAAAATGTGACAAAAAACGTGCTTCACTGGCAGTGCTCAAAAGCTAGCGACGGCGGTGGTGGGGAGCACGCTCGGCGCTATGGGGAGGCGCAGCACCGGTCTCTCTCCTTGGCTGTGCAAACGCCCCGTGCACAAAGCTATTTCCCGCCTGCTCCGCTGACCCTTTTCCGGGGTGAAGAAATCCCACGCCACTTTTCTCCTGCCAGCGATGTCGACAGCCCAAACCGAGAAGCTCTGCCCCCGCCTCAGCCGGTGCAACCCCAGCGCTGTGCAGTGACCCCGGCCTTGTCCCCGGCAATGCCCATACTGCCCATAGCGCCCGTGTCCCTCATACTGCCCACACCCCACACCGCCCATACCACCTATACCGCCCACACCCCCATACTGCCTGTACCTCTCATACCACCCAGACCTCCCGTACCACCCATACCACCTATACCGCCCGCACCTCCCGTGCCGCCCACACCGCCCCTCCTTCCCTGTGCGCAGGACACCTCGATTTGGCAGATTGCTACCCCCATGGCTGCCTTGGAGCCCTACAGCGCGGTTCGGTGGGATGTCCCCCGCTGCAGCTCAGGCAGGGTCCCTCAATCACCGCCCGAGAAGGACCTTCACGAAGCCAAAGGCGCTCCCCCGGAGGAAGGGGGGCCGTGGCGAGACAGACCCCGAGCCGTGTCAGGGGCTCGGGTCCCACGGGGCTGACGCGGGGGCTGGGGCCAAGCCCAGAGCTGCAGCAGGACCTGCTGCTCCGTGCAACGCAGCTGAGCAGGAAAAATATGCATCCAGCACTTGCTTTTGCTCTTCCCAATGCCGGAAACCTTAAATTGTGCAGAAGTATTTTAAAATAATGTACTCCAAACAAAGGGGAGACAGGCTGGTCGTCATATATTACACAGGGGCTGAACAGACGCAGGACCACGTGCATTAACCTGCAAGAGAATCGGCATTCGTAATTTGCCTCTTTGAAATCCCAGTTTACCTTCACCCTCTATCTTAGTTCGCTGACATCATCGTTATTAGATAGATCATTTTTATGGATTATGTCTCACAAGGGCAACGTTTTAATGAATAGCAGAATTAAATGTTTGCCAGGATTTTTTTTAAATAAATGATCAATTACCGCTGGGCACATCCCTCACATTTATTAGCTACCTTCCAGAAACATTTTTCATAACTTGCAAATTGAAATGAGGTTGAAGCTGAATTTTATTTCTTCTTCATTTGCCCATAGTAAATATAGTATTTACACATAAAACATCAAGATCAGTGTGGGTTTTTTTTTTTATAAGTCTTTTTATGACACCGGATAAAATTACATGTGTGCAGAATAGCAAAAAATATTTTTCAAAAAATTAGTAAATATACAGATTTCCTTTTCAAACATGCGAGTGACCTGGTAGATAAGATTTCTTACTTATTTTCAAGGACATGATGAGACTACCTGGTATACATTAACTAATAATAACGCTCAACCACAAGGTTAGATTGAACGTTGAGTTTTTGTCATGTCACACATGCTATTACTGCTTTAGCAAAATGGCATTTTGGTTTCCTAATATCAGAAAATCAGCCTTATGTGACACTAGAAATCATATGAAAAATACAAGTTGCACTGTCTTCTGCCGAGTTACAGGCAGACAAAGTCTGTGGAACCCAAACGGGCTCACGTGGGAATATCACCACCCCCATCCCGTCCAGGTCATCTCTTCCCAAGCAGTGCACGTGCCCTCCCGCGCAGGTGGTGTGCGGTGTCACTGCCGTAACGTCACGGGCTCCGGGAACGTGCAGAGATGTCCTCAGTCCCAGGGACACGAGGGAACACCCCCCAAAGCTTGGGGTGGCTGGGGCAAAACGCGTGCCGCAGACCAGGCACTTGTTGGAGGCGATGGCAGGGAGAGAGGCGCTGGGGCCGGCGGGCGCCGCGGGGCCGCGGGAGGGGACATCGCCCACAGTGACCGAGCCCCAAGGGTGCCCCCCGCCCGCCAGCAGGGCCAGGGCGCTCCGCAGAGACTGGTGCTACTGGCTGAAGGACGAACAGTCTAAACCATGAAGCTGAAAATGTGGTATTTAGTCATTCATTGTTTTTCCAAGAAACTGCCATGAAATTTTTTACAACGTTTAAAGCAGGATTGGGGTCTGGATTCAGCTTCTGGAAGACTTCTTTGGCTTGTTGTGCGGTAAAGTTAAAAAGCCAAAAGAAACCTGAGGCTGCGAGAGACCCTGAAAAATACCAGTGAGCGTGTGTCGACGGTTTGAGGCAGGTACGACGCTCGCCATGATGGGCACTGCCACACAGTGCCGGGCAGCCCCCACGCTGCCCCGGGGGGCACCGGCACGCACGGCGTGGACTGCACCGCCACCAGCACTGCCGGCAGGCCTGGGCGGCCTCGCGTCCCTCTTGCCGGCTTTTGAGAGAGGGGAAGGTCACGCTGGTGGCACCGCTGCCGTCGGTGAGTGGGGATGATCCGCGAGTGCTCTCCGGCCAGAGGGGAGCAGGTCTGGGGGGGGGCTGACACCCGTCCCTGGGGAGCGGGGGCGAGGAGGAGGGTCCTGCGGTCCCTCCTCTGTCTGACCAGGCAAGGCAGTAAAGCGGCAGAAAAAACCAACAGGATTCTCCTCTTTTATTTTCCCCCCCTTTGACAAGTCAGGTCTGTCAGGGGCCGCTGCCTGTGGTGGGGAGAGTTCGACTCATCCCTAACGCTGCCTCTGGGGATCCTTTGGGGCTGCAGAGAAGATGGATGATGAGCTGGACCACTGCTTTCCAGTCTGATGACTGCCACATCCTTAATGTCCGCATGTGTGGAAAGAACCTTTTCCACGTCATGAGTTCATGAACACCCTTCAGATGGCATTATTTTCCTATTTTTCCCAACTTTAAAATCCACAGCTACCCGAGAGATTCACTTTCCCACTCACTTTCTTTTAAAAAGCCTTTTAAAATACTTTTAGTACATTCTAGTCTCCTTTCTATCCCCAAAAGAAAAAGAAACAAAACTAAAGATGTCTTTGCTCACAAGAAGAAAATATCTCCCCCTGCTGCGGGTTAAGTGGGGTTTTGGGACGATGTCAGGCGCAGCGGCCGACAGCAGGCGATGGCACCGCGTCGCTGCCGGGGTGGCTGGAGCTGCCCCCTCCCTCGCCGCGGCAGGAGCACTTCTGCACCGGGGCTCAACGGGAAGGGCGATTTTGCTGTTGACTGAGGATTTTAGTTTTGGGGAAAACTAAACATTACAGCTATAAAAGAAAAGGAGAGTGTGCAACTGGGAACAAATTCCTGCTCTCAAGAATGTGAGAAACAAAGTGTCTGTAGGAACGGGTTTTATTGCGTGTCTCTGACTTACTTTGGGCCGGTTTGTGCAGAATACAGTGTCTGCTTATTCATTTGATCTCTTTTCTGCTGAAGACAGAGTACCGGTCCCACTTTCACATAGATTTTAGAAAACCATTATTAAGAAGAAAACAGTTTTAAGTGTTCAGCATTTGGAGTTGCATCTCAAGGCAGAAGCCTTCTCCAAAGTTTTATTTATGTACTGAAAACGTCCTGCTCTGATACTGGCTGACCTGTGAATGCTGCATAGACGCACCAGCAGGAAATCATACCCGCCTGTGTTTCAAACAATACTTTCTACGTTGAAACATAACTTCTTCATGCTCCTAATCTTTTCCCTGTCCGCATCAAAGCCTTTCTAAATAGCTTTGGTCTTAGTAGTGGAAAATCACAATCGGGAGGTTTTAGTACCAAACGGCAGAGGAGATGACCTCAAACAGCATGCTGTGGAATGTGTTGCAATGTTACTGGAAATATTAAAGAAAAAAACGACACCGCTGTGAGTCAACGAAATACGGTGACGGCACAGCACTGACCCCTGCTCGGCTCCCACGCGCACCGCCATGACCCCGAGCCGCGGGCACCGTCCCTGCCCCGGCCGGCGCTCGGCTGCCCCTTTCCCGGTTTGCTCCCGCCTTCGGCGAAGGGGCAGAACCTGGACTGCAAGGGGCGGCTGACCCCCGCAGAAGGGCACTGCCCGTCTCCCATCGCCCCCTCCCACCACGCGTCTCCCCATCCCCGCAACCGCTTTCCACCCGCCCCTCCTGGTTCACCCCTTGTCCCCCCGGCAGCGCCCGGTGCTGGGCACCGTCGCCCTGTTCCTCCCTGGCCGCAGCGGCCATCAGGGCGGCCTGTCCACCCCGCGACGCCCCGCCGTAACCCTTACGCACGCTGCCCCGGGGAACGGCTCCGGGCTCGCTCGCAGGGCGTACTTTATGGGGTCTCATTTCATGGGAGTTACTTTTACAGCTTCCCCAGCTGCCCTGCGTGCTCCGGCGGCCAAAGAAACGGGTTTTATTAGTCTGTGTTGATAAATCACAACACACTCTTACAGTGCTATGTCTATAAAACTATACATATCTCTCTCTCTCTCTCTCACATCACAGTAGCAAGTAGCTACTTCGCTCCTGATGCAGTAGGTTATTCACAGGCTCTGGCGAGTCTGTTTTTCCAGCTGTGTTTGCAGCTATTGCAGTAAGTGCTGTACTAAACTTGCAGCGTGGGGCAGCAGCCCTGAACGTTCACGCTCTATAGGTGTGTGAGAAACCTGCATTTCTGCCATCACTCTGTGTCCCAGACAGAAACTGGTTTTGAACAGGGTCGTGTTTCATAGAAAGATTCTGAGAAATTTAGATTCACATCTTCTTTACCATGTGCTACTGATAAAAATCTGCATTTTGTAATCACATAAGTGAGAAATAACATGGTAACGAATGGAAGAGATCGCATCTACTAGAGACTGGAGGTGATTTCTCTCAGACATATGTTTCCAAATTGATTGGTTGTGAAAGGAGGTTAGAGGAAAATTCAACGCAATAGCATGATAGATTATTTTCTAAAATGAGGGGAGTCAACAACGATGATATGAAACATGGCTTAAAAGCATGTAGCTCCACCCCAAAATTGTTCTCTAATGTGCAAGCAATAGCTGTGTTATCCTCAAGAAAGTCACACTTTGATGAAGGGGAGGGAGCCGAGAGGCAGCAGTTGGCCGGGAGCGGGTTGACTCAGGGCTGAATACTATGGTAGAGAGAAGAAATTGGGGAACGTTGAGGGTCCAGTTGCAGCTATTTTTTGCTGAGTATGAGCTATATGAGTGGGAAGCAAAAGTTGAGGTTTGGCACCGTGTTACAGACGGGTGCAGCGAACGCAGCCCGGCCACACCAAGCTCACAGCCGAAACTCCCGCAGACCCTTGGGGCCGCTGGAGCCAGGGCTGCACGGGAAATTGTCTTCCTCCCATTTTATAAGTGAGAAACAGAGGTAATTAAATAAGTGTGTAATCTAAAATTAAAGGGGAGGGTTTTGGCAAAACAATTTAGTCCAGGTACTTTGAGTCCCAAGCCTCATATTTTAATACTAGATAACTTTGTCTCATGTGAGAGGGAGCTGTTTCTGTGAGGAAGGTTTTCACCATGTGTAAAGCCCTTTTTAGTATCCACAATTAAGAAAAGCAGTGATTATTCTTCAGTTTACTTGGTGAACAGATGCTGGCTTCAGGCCTGCCCCCGTAGCACATCGCTGTGGGCTGTTAGGAAGCACCACGAGGGATTATTCCGAAGAAGTGAACACAAACTGGAGAAAAATTATCTGCATTGCTCTACAGTGAGGGATTTTCCGTCATCAGAAACACTTCAGATGCTGAAATACGGACAAACAGCGGTGTGTGAAGTGGCAGGCAAGCAAGCCCTGATTTCTGCTGCTTGTCTCCCAAATCTGCTAAGCCACTGGACCAAGGTCCCGCATCCCCCAGGGGCTCGTGTTCCTCGCCCCTGGCTGCCCCCTTTGTTTGGCAGGAGCACCGAGCAGCACGTTGGCTGTTTCTACCTGCGGGCAGGCAGCCACGCGCCGTGGCCAGACAGCCTCCGAGTTTTGCTTTGCTATGTTGGTCTCTGATGGGCGGTATTATTTTAATAACTTACATTTTTGTGCAAGCAGACCTTCCTGGAAGGCTGTTCCCTGATGAGCACGGCACAGCCTGCTCACATTATTGACCATTTACATCCTTTGCATCACTAACGGTATTACAGGAATCCCATTTATCCGAGTCGGGGCGTGCTCTCAGCGCCAAGAGCGTCATGCGCTGCCGCGCTTAAGGAAGAAAAAACTGCTCTGATTCAGATGCTGCAACTTGCAAACCCGCTCGCCCTCCCCGGGCACCAGGTCGCTCCTGCGGTTCCAGTCATTAAAATTAGCTCCAGACCTCGCACAAGCCAGCTTGCAAAGGAGGCATTTTGGAGATGCTGGAGATAACGCTGGCAGGTGTGGGACCACTGCAGAGGGCGGGAATGGTATTTTAACTCACACATGTTAAAAAAGAGTTTTATCTGGAAAAAAAAAAAATCCTCATCAAGCTACAGTGAAGGTCAGGGGCAGGAGCTGGTCTTGGGACTCGGCGCTCTGAAGGTCGAGGCAGCCCCCACAGCCCCCGCAGGCAAGGAGCTGCCTCCCGCTCCCTCCTGCAGCGGTGGCCCCGTGTCGCCCCGTGGACCAGTGGCCACCGCCAGCAGCAGAAGGCAGGTGCCGGCAGGAGGGGAGGGCAGGAAAGGGCCAGGGCTGGGGGCTTGCGTGGCCACACGCCGTACCACGGCCAGCCGGGCACCGGGCAGCTCGGTGACCCCCAGCGTGTGGGGGTCTCTCCGACCACCCGGGAGCCGCTGGTGCCGGTGTTGGCACTGCTGGTGCGGTCAGCGAGCTCCTCGTGGAAACTGGCAGGAGTCTAACTCTGTTGAAACTAAAGCCTGCTATTACAGCTAAAAAAGTCCTTCACTAACTTCCAAACTGTGTATATAATGCAGCTGCATTTCTTCTTTTCTTTTGAAATACTATATGGAATTTCACCACAGCTCTTCAGTCCTGCACGGCAGAGGAACATAAAATAACACACGTGCTTTCAAAACCAAAGACGCAGTGATCAGAGGGTGAGGGATCATGTGCAGTGCCGCTCATGGACAAACGCGCCCGTGCCACCGGCAAGCCTCTTCCCCAGAAGTAACCTCACAGCAGACGCTGCTACGGATTTAAACCTCACCATTCCGGCTCTCAAATGCTTTGAAGTCTATTTTAGTTTCTCTGGGTTTCCCAAAATAGGACACACCTATTACAGCCACAGCTACGGGTGCGTGGGAGGGAAGGGGTCCTCCGGCACGGAGCGGTTGTCCTGAGCTCCGCAGCATAATTTGCCTTCAGACTGCGTGGTTGGAGGGTTGGGGCGGAGATACATAATTAGCAGGTTTGCAGTATCTCATTCTCCTGCAGAAGCTCATTTTCAATTCTCTGCTCGACGCTGTGGCTGCTGGGCTCCTGCCTGGAGAAGAGAAAAGGGGGCTCTCCTGAGGGACCTGTTCCTGCTCCTACTTGGTAGACCAGCACAAACGAAATTGTGATGATGAAGAAAGACACTCCTGTAAAATCCAATTTTACCTCCGGGCCCAGACTGGGTGCTCCGGACTAGGTGCAGCCTCCAGAAGCACTGATGAATTTTTGCACATAGAAATCATTGACTTGGTAAATGCAGCTATTCACACCACTTTGAGCATTTTTCAAATGTTGGTAACCGCCTTGTAGTGTCAAGTAAGATAGCTTCAGGCAGAGCCGAGGCGAACCCCAGCCTGGAGCTCCTCCGCCCCTCACTCCCCCTTCCCGCGGGGCAGCGCGTGGGACGAGCACCGCAGCCATCCCCACGACCCCCGCCTGCTCCCCGTGCTGGTCCCTCGAGCATCTCTGTCCCCGCACCTCAAGGTCTCTGTCCCGGTGTACTGCCCCCGTGCTGTCCCACCCCCAGCCCTGCGGGTCCTTCCCAGACGGAGCGCTGCACCGCATCCAGGGCAGGAGTTTGTTTGCTGAAGGGTTTGTGCTCTCTCTCTTCCAGAGAAGCGCCAGCTCCAGCACAGTGTACCAAGGGGAACGGCAGTTATTAAAACCTGCTGAATGATTAACAGATCATTGCTGCTGACGGCTTCCCCCCGAGCCCAGCCGACCCTTGCTCTGAGCAGGTGGAGCATCTCCGCGCCTCCCGCGGAGCCTTCCCGCGCTCAGGAGGGTTCCCTGCGGATGCAACCGGTAGCACGGTGCCGCTGGCACTGCCTTCGTCCCCTCTCAGACCCAAGTGCTCCTCCTCCCTTCCACCCAGCGCTAACAGCCACTCAGTATTCCAGCAGGAGGATGTTTGCTGCCTGCGGCATCGCTAAATTTAGCGTGCTGGGAGACAGAAGCAGCATTTTGCTGCTCTGACTTCAGAAGCATCTTGCTTCATCACATGCTCTCAGGAGGCCGGTAGAAACAGACTGCAGGGAACTACGCTCTCATGCCATGAACCATCTCTTGTCTGGCCAGTCGCCCTCAGCTGCTGTGGGACATGTTACCAGCAATTTAGAAATGAAAAAATACAAATAAACAGGAAAAAGACAGAATCATAGAATCATTTACGTTGAAAATGACCTTTAACATCATCATGTCCAACCATTAACCCCAGCACTGTCACGTTACGACTAACCCATGTCCCTCAGCATCACGTCTGCCTGTCTTTTAAACCCCTCCGGGGATGGCAACTCCACCACTGCCCCGGGCAGCCGGTGCCAGTTGGTACCCACGCAGTGCGGACAGCAGCACACGTCGTGCCGCTTGCTGCGGAGGGGCTCCTTGCCAATGTCCTCTGCACCCAACTTTTTCCTTCTGATACAAAAGTCGGTTGGCCTCACATACCAAGAACTGCTACAGGGAGGGACAACTGCTTTTTAAAAAAAACGTATCATCTCAGCTTAGTGCAGTCTTTCCAGCATGTTACTCACCAACCATGTAAGGCTTTGAATAGTCGATCCTATGTGCTGTAGAGAAGCCACATGTGAGTAATTGCACACGAACGACAGCAGAGGGCTTTGTTTTGGAACAGTGGGGCTCCAAGCGACCTGTAAATCAAAGCCGCAGGTACAGAGCCACTGGTGGATTCGTGCTTCCGTAGTCTCTGGGGCAGAATCACTCATGTCCCAAGCGGGCTCTGAAGTTTGTCCATGATTTTATTGTTTAATTCACCAGATTGCTGATGATGTTAGGTAAGGTGTAGAAGAGCCAAGTGATGTCACCGAGAGGCAGCGCTGCTGCCGCCATCCTCGGGCTGCCGCAAACCCAGCGTGGGGAATCACTGTGAGAGAGCAGCTCCAGCCACGTTGTTCAGTGGCTGCCCAGTGCTCCGTTTCCAAAGCGGTGTGGCTGGCCTCTCTCCTGTGGCACACGCAGTATTTCCCGTTACACTTATGTATAATAAATAATTCCAGCAGCCGTGAGGGTGGGAGCCCTGTGAGACTCTCCTGTTAGGACCAGGTGAAATGCAGTCTGCATTTCCTACTTGGAAACTCACCGTATGTTACAACTTTCTCCCCAGATTTTGCCTGAACATAACAAAATTTCCCTTGAGCCAGGACGTGCTGTCACCACTTGGTGTCTGACTCCAGCACGAGGTGGGATGCCGGGGCGGATGGACCACGCTCTGTCAGCCCACCCTGTCTGCCCATCGGAAGCTGCACCCCACTTGAGTGTGTGGTAACGGGGCTCGCGGGGCCTTTGCCCCCCCATTCCTCCTGCAGGAAGGGCCACCTAGTGATGCTCTGCCTCATTAACCCCACGGTCTGCCGTCATCAGCTTCCTGGCTTTGTGCGTCTCCTCCCAGGAGACGGGGCAGGGGGGGAAGGGGGGCAGGAGCGGGTCCCCCCATTGCCCCCCACCATGTGCCAGGGGCTGCTGCCCGCAGAGACAGGGACAGACGTCCAGAAACACACCGTGCTGGTGAGCACAGCGGTATGTTAGCAGGTCTCGTCTCTCCTACAAGGCACAATAAAATCCTTCAGACACTCTCTTTGCCTCCGCGTTTTCTGAATGAAAGCAGACCTGTCCACTGAAAGGTCCTCACCCGATATACCTGTATATACCTCGATATACCTGTATATACCGATATACCCGATATACCTCCAAGAAAACTGTGACGGAGTTTCCTTGGAAGTGTTTCCGTGTCGCAATGGGCAGGACGACGTCGCCTTGTGCTTCATTGCGGGTTGGCAGTCTGCGTTCGTGCTGGCGGGGCCTCAAAACACCAGGAGCAGGCACACCCCCTAAACATCTAATTTTGTGTCATGCTGAATGAGGGGAAAAAAAATACAGAAGCTCCTCTTCCTACAAGCCACAGCCTCCGGGGAAGGACAAGGCCACTGTCTCACACAGGCCTGTAGGAGGGTGGTACATTACAACCCCACCAGCATCACTTTCTGCCCACCGCTGCACTCACGCCTGAGATGCCCTCCGGGGTCCTGCTCTCCCACGGCACTGCGGACACCGGCACGGCAGCGGGAGCAGCCCCGGGGTAGGACAGTGTGACAGCGGGTGCCTGTGTGGCCATTGCTGGTGTGTCACCTCCCAGCCACAGCCGCCTGCCGTGTGCCTGCAGCCGACAGCTCACGGGACAGAGAGCTGCGGTGGAAGAAGAGCGTGGCGGGGCGCCGCAGCACCACCGCCGCTCCCCTGCACTGCTGGTGAGGCAGAGCTGCCCTCGTCCCCCTCGGGAGCCCCCAGACCCCTCCAGGGGAGGAGGTTGCGTCTGGGGCTTGTTCCCCCACCGCCCCGCTGTGCTGGGTCAGGGCCCGCGCTTGGATTTCAGCTGCAGTTCAGTTTGGTGTAAGTAATTACCCAAACCAGAAATCATGGTGAAATGCATCAGCTGAGCTTTTCAACTTGGAAAAGGTGGGAACGGAATGTTTCCACAGCTCCCCAGTTCTTACAATCATAGAATCGCTGAGGTTGGAAGGGACCTTTAAGATCATCCAGTCCAACCATTAACCTACCCTGACAAAACCACCTCTAAACCATGTCCCCAAGCACCACGTCTGCCCTTTTCATGAACACCTTCAGGGATGGCGAATCCACCCCTCCCTGGGCAGCCTCTTCCAATGTTTGATAACCCTTTCTGTGAAAAAATGTTTCCTAATATCCAATCTAAACCTC
>NW_009650176.1:558226-562631 GCF_000708025.1 Charadrius vociferus
CCCATCCACCCGGGGCTCCCCATGTCCCCCCCATCTCTGCCCCCGCACCGTGGCTTCCCGACCTCCCCAACTCCGCAGCGCAGCTGCAGATGCAAATGTGATTATCTCTGTGTTAATGACACAGCTGCAACACAGCCAGGACTAAAAATGCTCCTCTTTGCATATATGTTTAAATTTTACAAGTGAAATACAAACCCCGAAATAGCTGGCACAGGTTGTGCTCCAAATACGGAGCAGCCATTTGGGGGAAAATGTTACCTAATTTGAAATTTTCATCCCACAGCTGCAATTTAATTGCTTAATACCCACAGCAAGCAGTTTTCTTGTAAATTAACAGCATGGAAGATACTAGGAAATTAAAATAGCTTCTTTGGCACTTACGTTTTTGCGCTTCCTTACCTTCCTGGTATATTTTTAGAACAGGAGATGTTATTGCTAAGAGTCTCATAAAAAGGATTTACAATAGTTAATAATTAGTGTATTAATGCACCAGACTGCAGCAAAATTAATACAGGCTTTGTCCGCCTGGGCTTGATTCATCGCTGCGCACTGAAGCAGCAACAAAACCAGGCCTGAAAGCAGTGATGAATGTCCCTGGGGAAAATGGCCTCGCACGGGGAGAAGCCGGGGCTGACACAGAGGAAACCTTCACCGTCACCAGCGCGGAGCGGCTGAGGGGCTGCAGATCACCCGGGGGTGGGGGCAGCTGATGGGGATTGCTGTCCCTCCATCCCACTCTCCGAAACAAGCCGTCATCCCCAGCACACTGCATCTTCTTTGCACACCCGGTCCTGGGCTCTGACATCAGCCTCAGAGCCTTGGACACTTTATTCCCAGCCTGGGGTTTCTCTGCTGACCGTCCAGTACTTACCCCGTGTGCTCACCCAGCCCTGGTGGTCCCCCGGGCTGGAGCCACATGAGCCACACAGCCCCCGGCAGCCCTCAGCCCGGGGGATGCTGCACGTCCCGTGACACCGACCTCCCGAATGCAATGGTTTCCTTCCAGCCGCCGGGCTCGAGCTGCAGCCCCGCCGGGTCCCGGGGGAGCCACCATCCAGCCCAGCAGGGGCTGGTCCCCGTTGCAGACCCCCCTCTGCCCCCGCTGTCCCGTGCTGCACCACGGCCCTGTGCCGTCCCGGCACGTGTTGGGAAGGGGGGACCTGTTTTGGGGTGACAGCAGAGGATTTGTGCTACAGCTTGCTAACCCCAGCAGTGTGCCATCAGAGCCCCTCCGGCCACGCGGTTCCTTCTGCTGGGCAAAGCTGGAGGGTTTCTGGGGCTGGGGAGGGAAATTTGGGGTTCGGACTAGGTGCTGCGGTTTGCCTCCACACCTTGCCCCTGCCAGTTTGTGCTTGGGACCTCTGCTGCCTTGCTGCCAGGTCATACTAATCTATACTAGCTAATACTTTTCGCACCCCATCCCCGGGCAGGCTGGAGAGCCCCTAACGATGGGGCTGAAAGCAAAAACAGGATGTTTGCCCGCAGCAGAAACCTTGTACTGACCCAAACCAGCTCTGGGAAATGGCGACAGTGACAGAGTGGCGGATGGCACTGAAGGAGTTTGTAATGTATTCCATGATAAAGGGCCTGTTTATATATTTAGCATTTTACTATGCCAAAATGCAGAGGGAGCACATTTTGATCTAGGCTTTCATCCTGAGGGCTGACCCTTCCTTCCCCCGACAAACAGCACAGGCAATTTAGTAAGAGAAGTTCTCCCTCTACAGATCTTTTTGCTAGTGATGAAAATCCTATAACCATTAGCCTCATCCCTTTGTCACAGTTACATGATTTCAGATGTCTTCAAAAGACGAATACCAGCAGAAAACATAGGAAAGAGGCAGAGTCCCTCACACTGCTATAAAAATACAGCCTGGTATCTTTTCCTTACTCCCTTTACAGAATCTGGCAGGTAAAATACTAGCACTAATTTACCAACAGCTGCTCATAAATTTTTGGGGGTTGGGGTTTGGTTTATTTTGTTTTCCTCCCCCCAGTGTGTCTCCATACCCTCAGGAGAGCTGAAATGCCAGGACCCCCATCCTCAGGCAGGACACAGGCGGGTGCCATTGGCCACTGGTGAGAACAGGAACCACGGGCTGCAAACACTAATCCGCGCTTCAGAAAGGTATCTCTGAGATCCAGGAAATACCGTATCCAGCGATGGTCGTTGTCAATATTTCACAGCAGAGCGGAGTCGTCACCGTGCTAAGGGGAGATGGTGTTTGCTGTTTGTGAGGTGGGAGCGGGGCAGGGGACATCTGGGTCCCGCGGGTCACAGAGACACACAGCCTCTTTCTGGGAAACGGGCCAGATCTTCTGATCCAGTACTTTCCAGTTCATCAGCACATTTTGTCTTTTTTCTCTGGCAGGAAGGATGTGCAGACAGCAGCACTTCAGCCAAAGCGCTGCTGCACCACGAGCTGTGTGACGGGCAGAGGGGGCAGTGCCAGCACCGGCTGCTGCGGCGCGGGGATGCCGGGGACGCAGAGGGGCAGAAAGCAGGCACTGACAGCGGGCAGGCAGCAGCAGCCGCCTTCCTCTGCTCGGGACACCGCACGGGACACCTTCAGATGGTTTCAGAGCCCAAAGGCAGTTTTACAGCCAGCCTGTGTGCTGCTTCAGCCCGTACCCTGAGCTACGCTGTCCCGGTGACGGGGACAGTCCGACAGGGCAAAGCGTGCCCGTCCCAGCCGGCCGGGTCAGCCCCCGCGGGGCGAATCGCACTCACCGAGACTTTGCAGTTTGGACTCTGCCTCGGTGGCGATGAGGAGGAGGGATACACCACGGAGCTGTGCCCGTCCACTCCAGGGGATGGTCATGACTGTATGTCACCGCTGACACCAAGGTGGCGCGATGCCCGGGACAAGCTTTGCGGATCACTGACCTCTGCTTCAGCAGCTCGCCTTTGGCAGATCAGCTCTCCGGCCCTGCTGCCACCGCGGGGTGCTGTGCTGGGCCCCCTCCCCAGTGCCGCGGCACGGACACCTCGGCCCCGCCAGGACCGCCAACGGAGCGACGGGCAGAGGGCATACAGCTCATGAAGAGCTGACACTGAGCAGTGATACCGAGAGACATTAAGACCGCTTTGCTGGAACTTAAGAAAAGAAAAATATTTATTAGGTAAATTCAGTCTTCCAGTGGAACTCCAGGAAGCACAGAAACAAAGTAAAACACAAAGAACACATCTGCAAAAGCTGCCCAGCACCTCTACCAAAGCCTGCCCCTGCAGAGCCCGATGTCCTGCCGATTTGCTCTTCTATTTCTAGGAAACAGCTTCAATTTTATTAAGTAATTTTCAGAAATCAGTACACCATTCATATGAAGGTTCAGTATGTTAATAATTAAGCCAGACAGAGGAAACCCCGTAACAACCCTTCTCCATGTCATAAATTCAGCTACAGTAGAGCTCACAAGTGACATTTCTTCCAAATCGCAGAACACACGCACACTTTATCGTTTAAGTCTGAGCCTTATTTTAAGAGGTGGCCTCAATTACTGGGAGTCCCCTGAGATGCGTCATTGGAAAGCCTTCACGAGTTCTGAAACAGAAACATGCTGCATAAGGTCTCCCTTATAATCTTAAACCTTTTCAAAAAGGTGCTTGATTCTATCATGTCCTGAAAGCAAAAGATTTTCCTTGTAAGGTTTCGCAGAACGTGCAACTCATACACCTTGTATTTTCAGATTTGTTATTTTTATTGTTGTTATTTAGTTAACTCAACGACAGGTAAAGGAGAATCTGCTTGCAGCATTGCTTCTGCAGTTCAGTTTTCTGAATGCATTAAAAACCAGATTTGCAGAACTACAGCTGAGGGATTCAACAGCGCTCCGAGTACCGTAGGTCTAACACGCAGCGACCGACATGTTCCACAGACGGCCGTTCTCCCGGCAGCGGGGTCTGCCTGCCTTTGCTCGGGTACCAGCAAGCGCTGCAACAGCACAGGGCAGACCAGCCTGGACACACGTGGGTCCGCGGGCGGCACAGGCAGCACGCGGACCACAGACCCTGCAGGGCGGCAGAGCGGTGCTCCGCTTGCCTGGATGAGCACCCAATGTACGTCTCTCCTTGCGGAAACCCCTCCGGGCCGGGGGGCTGCGGGCTGGGTCAGTCAGCCTTCTATCTTGAAACAATCCATTTGACTTCGGCCCACCTTGGCAGATAGCTGTTTGCTCTCCGAGGAGAAAGGAACCAGATGGTCCTCATATTTCTAATGGCTGCGTATCTGCATGACAAGCACCATCTCAGAGGTTAGCAGTAACTGCTGGAAGCTTCATGGGTCTGTGTGGGCGCGAATGATTAAGAGAACATGAATATTTTCTAGTCTTATTTTTCTTTTTCTTATTTTTTTTTTTCCTCCTCTCCTCCACTAGCCAGTCTGGGATGGGAAACACCCTCCCAGCA
>NW_009650176.1:570794-578473 GCF_000708025.1 Charadrius vociferus
CCCCCCCCGGCCCCGCTGCCCCCTCGCCTCCTGCTCTGCGCCGCAGTACGGGCGCTCTGGGGCATCCCCCCACCAGGTGGGCACCCCGCGCTTTGCCGTTGTTCGGAGCTCTCTTCAAAGACTTGCTCCGTTTGGGTGAAAGCACCGTTCTCCAAAACAGACAGTCCGGGGCACCGGCACACCGTGGCACCGCCGCACACGGGGACCCCTTCTCTGAAGAAAATAAATGGCATAAGCATGTGCTCCTGCAGAACACCTGACGATGTCCCCATTTTATGTGGGAAACCTAAAACGTAAATGCTGCATGTTCAAAGAGCTCAATGAGATTGGATTTGTGTCTTCTGTTTTTAAATATTGGACATTTCCAAACAGCTTATTCATTTGCTTCAGAAAATACAATTCTACCCAATTCTACCCATATACCAGCGATGCAGCTTCAGCTTTCTGGGCATTATTTTCAGCAGTTTTGTTGTTTCTTTTGTGCAGCATTCATTGTCCAGCCTGACAGCCGTTCCTCTATCTCTGCTCCCTCCTTTTTATCAGTAATCTCTTCTTTGATTTCTGTTTGGGTTTGTTTTTTTCTAAATGTCAAAGCTTATTTCTCGAGTCCTGAGCATACACAAAAAGAGGAGCGATGTGAGGAGAATGCGCGTACAGCCGGGCATTTGAAAGCAGCTCCAGCATGGCCCGCACGCCCCTACCTGCAGGAACCGCCATGCGGACGCTGCTCGCGCCCCCGGCCTGAGAGCCCCGGGGCCTGCAGGGGAGCAGCGGGGGGAGAGCCCGGCACAGTCCCGGCACGGTCCCGCAGCGGCGGCGGCGGTGGCCGATGGCTGGTATGTGGTGCAGAGCCAGCCCTGGGCAGGCACAGGTCACCGTCAGAAACACACCTCTGAACATCAGGAGTTTGACCCAAAACTCCCCAAACCTCTAAAGTGGATGTCTCCTTCCTGTGGAGGATCGCAGCCCGCAGTGTCTGGGATCACGTGGGAAAATGCGTCTGAGTGCCACAGTATTTCAGCCTTTTTTGTGAGAAGGGACTTTGTCGTTTCTGACAAAGCCTCGAAGGACGGGATTGGAAAACAAAAGCGTCAGAGACGGCCAGCGCCCTGTCAGGTCTCCGCATTATGTTTTGACTGGAATATTGTGGGATGGATAAAGAGTGGGAAGCGTGGGTCAGTTCCTGTTTGAGGCACTGGAAGTGAAAGACACCGCACACGAGTCGGAACCACAGCACAGCTACAGCAAATCCTGCACAGGTGTTTATGGTGGTGACATTTAACAAGGAAATCCTCTGCGCCGGGCCGCAGAGGATTTCCCTTCCCTGGAATAAGCAAATACAATAAATGCAGACGAGGGTGATTTTGCAAGAGGAGGGTGGTTTCCACTCTGGGAGCACAGTGCCGCCGGTGCCGACCCCCGGTGACCCCCCAGAGCTGCAGTGCCGCCACGCAACACATTGGCAGCACAACGAGCGCGGCTGGGCCGCTATTAACATGTGGACTAATCACTGTTCTGACCATGCCAGTGTCTGCTCTGCGCGTTGGGGCTGGAGGAGCAGTTCCTTCCCTCGGAGGAGCAGCCGTGTGTGCCCCAGTGGCACAGCCTGTCCCCTCTCAGGCAGGCAGGTACCGCTAGCACACACCGTCGTGACACCATGTGGCTTTGCCACCAGTGGCGATACAGTGCCAGACATCGTTACTGAAACTATCAGATGTTATTCTTAGAAATGTGCCCTCCATGAACTGCAAGGTGCGGCCAGCAACCACCGCAGTGACAGCGTTACTGGCACGGCATCTCGGCACCGTCCGGCAGTGTGGGTGCCGCCGTGCTGCCCACTCCGCGCACCCACAAACCATCCCTCCTCGGCTGGAAAACCGCATCCTGTCCTGCTGATCCAGGGAAGAGACCTTCCCTTCCCCTCAGCCTTGGTGCCGATGGGGCGAGCAGCGGCGGCAGAGGGGGCTGAGAGCTGGCGAGGGCTCAGGGCAGCCCCGCTCCCATCTCCTCTGCGTGCGTAGGCCTGCGGCCCCGCGGCGCCCTGAGCCTCCTGCCCAGCTCCGGGCACCAACCCACGGCTGGCGAAACAACACCCGGCTGCTACAGGTCACGCGTGGACTTTATAACACTTTATAACAACATGGTATTTTGTACAAGTTCTTCACCTGCGCTTTGTCAAGTGTTGGGATCCCCTTCTCAGACTCGGGGAGCAGTTACCAGCCCAAGTCAGGGAGATGCTCTGCTGTCGTTATGTGTTACTTGTCATTACTTTACCTACAGCAACCAGAGGTGCCATTCTTCTCTGTGCAAAGCACACGGGTGAGCACTTGGGAGTCCATTAAAAATGCCCTCGTTCTCTTCCATTGCACTGCTAACAGTTTGCTAATATTCAAAGGAAAAGTTCCTTCTTGCACAATTAGTTTAGCAGCTTCGTATTTGACCAGAGCTACTCAGGTTATTCATCGCAAACCATTCAAGCTGCAAATGAGCTCCTGCTCATGGGTCATTCTGCAGAGCAGTCCCATGGGTGTATATTCTTCAATATTTAAGAGGAAAGGTGAGGGGAAGCTTTCACATCTTGCATGTGCCTTCGCTGGCTGCTGCTGTCATTGCAGCACCTGGGGTCAGCTCACTGCTGAGGGCACGGACACACTTTTGGAGCCACGGTGCAGGTGAGCAGGGTGACTCTGTGACCAACTTCGGCATCCCACGGGCGATCGAGCCAGCTTCTGCGCAAGAGGTGTTGGAGGCACAGGAGGCGTTGAAGGCATTGAAGGCATTGGAGGTGCTGAAGTTGTTGGAGTTATTGGAGGTATCAGAGGGGTGGAGGTGCTGGAGGCGTTGGAAGCATTGGAGATATTGGAGGTGCTGGAGACACTGGAGATGTTGGAGGTGTTGGAGGCGTTGGAGGCATGAAGTGAGGGTGGGCACTGCCATGGCCAGCACAACACGCTAACGGCACTGCCCTGCTCCCGCCTCAGTTTCCCCTCTGTGGCCACATCAGCCTGGGAAGGATTACTGTTGTTTTCTCCACTGGCACATAGTGGCCAGCCTTCGGCAACAGCTAACGCACGGCAAGGAATGCGTTCAGCCAGAGAGAGGAATTTGCTGTGGGAAATGTTGTCATTTTGACATTTGATTTTATCCAAAATTAGGGTGAGAAGTGGAGACACTGAGTAGTTTCACAAGATTTCAGCTCAGGCGACAGCTAAATGAGTTGTCCCGACATTCTGAAATCTCAGTGTGAAACTCTAATTTGAAATCTTTCATTTCAAAATACCATTTTAGAAGCACAATTTAGGGAAAGCTGTACCCTCCCGCTGAAGCAATTCCAGGGAGAAATGTTTCAACTGACTTTAATACTGAATATGCAGGAGCTAAATACGTAATTACCAATTTGCCTATGCACAAGTGTGCTGTTCTGTGTCTGAAGAGCAGCTATTTCTCATCTCTCTTCCATAAAGTCCCGCTCAGAAAAAGTAAATTGCAGAGAAATGTGGATGGATGCTATCAGAGAAACCCAATCTGAAATTCAAATGAATGCTCACAAACACCAACTGTGTCCTTTTTAATCAGCTCCTATTGCAAACTTAATTTGTATTGATCATGAACATCTAAAGCTGGAGATTAATATCAGACAGTGACTACAAACTGTGCTGCTCTTGTTTGCAAACAGCTGCTTTTCACTTACAAATTGGTGGATTTTCACATCTTCAAGGGTAAAAAAACATTTGGGAGTCAAGTGTTCGGATATATGGGATATTCCAGAACATCCCCCCACCCCTCCCGCCTTGCTTTCTTAGAGAGTACCAAAATTGGCAGCTTCTGGCATCTACCAGTGTTTAAAACCATCATTTTTTTAAAAGCTGATACAGCAAGGAAGCCAAAACCCCCTCACACAAGCTTTTCACCATTTTATAAAAAATTCTGGTGACAAAACTCTGCCGTAGGACCTTCTCCACGTCAGCCAGAGGACGCCTGGTGCATAATGCGACCCCCAAAGAGGAGAGCGTTCCAGGACGGCAGGGCACGGGGGCAGGGGGGGCCGGGCAGGGGTGCCCACATCCCCCCGCAGCGCCGCACCGCCGCAGCCGCTCTCGGGCAAGCCGGGGCCTGGCTCTCCCCACCCGACGGGTTTGCAACCAGCACGGCAAGTTGTTCAAAGCCTTCCTCCCAGTGAGCTCACCCGGCATCCGCGGGATAAACAGCACTAAACGTGTTTGATGTTTCTCTTCGCAAATACTCTATTTGCTTTCTCTCTGCTCAAACCCTTGTAGAAACAAGAAAATAGGAGCAAAAAGGTGCCCAGACAAACCAATCTTCACCATCTGCGCCGTGTTGATGGTGATGATCAGAGCCCATCGCCTTTGGCCGCCCCGTTGCAGGGGGCAGTTGGGGGGTGGCCTCTGCCATACCCGGATCCACGGGCGTGTTACTGGAAATGAACCATTTTTGCGGAGCAGAATTGCTGTCCTTCCAGCCCCGGGCTCGCAGAGAGGGCCCAGACGTGGGACACGGCAGAAAACCGCCTCTGCCTGCCCTGCGCCCGGTGTCAGGCCAGCTCCGCACCTGAAGATTTGAAGCAGAACTAACAAAGATATAATTTTTTTACCTTTTAAGTATGAAATCTTTAATATGTGTTTCTTGCTTGTTTTCTCCATTAAACGGTGCCTTTCCACCCTGCCAGGCAGGCTCTGGCGGTCGAGGCGGCAGGAGGGTAAGCCAGGAGGGAGCTGGAGATCACCGTCCGTCCCCGGGGGGGAGAAGGGCACTGACACCACCCTGACAGGACAAGTGATAGGAAGAGGAGGAATGGTTTTAAACTGAAAGAGGGGAGCTTTAGATTAGATCTGAGGAAGAAGTTCTTTGCTGTGCGGGTGGTGATCCCCTGGGGCAGGTTGCCCCGAGAAGCTGTGGCTGCCCCATCCCTGGAGGGGTTCAAGGCCAGGTTGGACGGGGCTTGGAGCAACCTGGGCTGGGGGGAGGTGGCCCTGCCCGGGGCAGGGGGTGGCACTGGATGAGCTTTAAAGGTCCCTTCCATCCCAGACCATTCTGTGATTGTATGATTCTTTGCACAGCAACACAGGTCCCACTTCAAAGCAGGGTGCTGCTGTCGGTGCAGACATCAGCTTCACTCCCCGGACCGCAGCACTTGGAATTACAAAAGGCTCCACGCAGGGAGAGACAGGCGGCTGCCTCCAGTAAAGGGCATTTTACCGCTGTACGTGGGGCAACAGAGGGAGGGGGAAGACACTGAAAATGTCATTGAACACAAGGAATTTCTGCATAATACTCTGCTTTATCTTGCATTTATTATGTCGCCACATAAGTAAAAGACGGTGTTTCCTTGAATTTTTTTTTGTTCTTTGGGTCAGAAATCGTCTTTGCAGACTACACGCATACAACGGCTGGCAGACAGGAATCAAAGCTATTATGATATACTACTATAATACTAATAAGGAGATTTCCACAGTCCATTAGATATACACTAGGACGAGAACATAACCCATCTAGAAACACAGTGCTATGAGAACACTCATGCTCCGTGTAAGAAATCACAACCAACCGGCCAAAACCAGGGCGAGGGTGTCTGAACCCTTGTTGTTTATTGCCTGTCACAAGATCAGCTGGAAGCGGCGGTGGCGGCAGCCCTGGAGCAGCTCAGCAGAAGGACAGGACGGGGCTTTGCCAGCGGCTGCAGCGGTGGCCACGGGCAGAGTACGCCGGGGCTCCGGCCCACGGCCACTGCCGCGATGGGCACAGATGCGACTGGATCCCCAAAATAGGCAAACACTTTCGAAACGCCACGAAATTACCCTCCTGAATGCACTTCTTCTGGCAAGGGACTTTTGAATGATTCATTAAGCGCCATAAATTTAAAACCAGCCCTGAACTGGTAGCTATCCTCATCTTGTTCGGCTGTTTCACTGTACTTTTCATGAAAAACAATTAAAAGTTTTACCATTCTTTTAATTTCGAACATGATCAATAGGAAATATCAGCCCATACAGTCCAGGGTTCATTGCTTTCAGGAAACCGTTCATAAATATTCATTAGAGAATTAGAGAGCTATTAACAAGGGTAACTGTTGAGGAGCACTCATTAATTGTCTTCCACAAGAAATGAAATTTGCATTTTTCAGTGTGGAAATGCACTTTGTGAAATGGCACCTCGCACGACAATAAACTGTGAGCTGAAGCCTGATGTGAAGGCAAGAAACTCCCATTTCTGGCACAAAGGGCACTTTGGATTGCGCTGCAGAGCCTGTTTATGGAGCTGATGAAAGGACACTTTTCGTGACCCTGAGTCACTCCGTCCTGCCCCAGCGCGTTCCCTGGCCCCATCACCCCGACCCACCTCTCCCCACACCACAGCCGCACAGAAACTCATCTCTTTTCAGTAACCGTGATTCACCCCGATTTGCATATCATGGTCACCGCCTCCACATTTCTTCTAATTAGTCCTCCAGAAAGACACTTCACCCTGCAGTGCTGTACAAGTTTCGCTCACACTGATCACAGCCCGAGGCTCGCAGCCCCGTCGGGACCGGGGTGCCGTAGTGTGTACTCCCGCCCCGGTTCCCCTCGCCCCGGCGCAGGCAGTGATGGAGCGTTTGACATACCCATGCACAGCTTCGCACTCAGGGGGTCTGCACTTGCTCTCCCGTTGCACACAGGGGCTTTCGTTACCACCTCACACCCAGACCTGGCAGGCGCCATCACATCAGCGATACGCACCGGTGCCTTGCGTCATCCATAAGAGAGAGGTAGGGGCTCCACAGATTTTATCTAAGAAAATTGGGCAAAGCAGGGTCTTGGAGGGGAGCAGGAGGAAAATGATCATTTGGGGTCCAGCAAAAGCAAATAAACATGGCACGCTCTGCGGCTGAGGTCTGCACACCAGCCATGGCAATAAGAGCTCCCTGCGTGTCGATTTAGGGGTGCGGTGGCTATACGACACCGTGAAGACAAATGGCCCTGCTGTGAAGCTGGTAATTTTCCTACAACTGCAGCAAATGGAAACGCATAAGGGAATCCCAGGGGAGGATCTATTACGTAAAGCATTTATTTCTCAGCCTGAAAGGCAAGACAGTAATCGCATCCCCTAATGTCTCTCCTAAAGCATAATTCAATAATTAATATTTGCTCTTCAGCATTTGTAAAATAATGGCATCTGAAAACGGGGGACCCAGAGCAGCCCGAGGTTCCCCCCAGCTGGGATCACGCATAATACAAGAGTTTTACCCAACAGATGAGGAGCTACTGGACTTTGGCCTGGGATTCCCAGACCCCTGCGGGTCCAAGGGGTCCACAAAACGCAACCAAAAAAATGCAGGACTGCTCTCAGATCCACTGAGCAACACCTGACTACTGGACGTCCTGCGGAGAACTGAAGTCCCATTCTGCTGCCGTCAAATTAGCCCTAAGTTATTTCCTCAAGTCTCTGAATAGGTTTATTTAAAACTGCAAACTAACCACGGTGAGACTCTCTCCTATTGTATTTCTCTGTAAAACCACAGCAAGCTGTATGTGTGTAAATATATATATGCATACACACAAAAACCTTTCTTTTTTTTAAAAAAAACATCTGGTACTGTAGTGCAGTGTGTGTGCTCAGCCACTGTTTGACAAAACGTCCTTCGTGCCCAGGAGGAGGACTGGCAGAAAGGCAGCCCCCCC
>NW_009650176.1:578490-587117 GCF_000708025.1 Charadrius vociferus
GGGGGCAGGCAGGGCTCCCGCTGAGCGACCGGCGGCGGCGAGCTCGTGGTCAGGAGTGACGGCGTCCAGCGAGGACCTGCTGCTCCACACCGGCGCCCCACAGACAGAACCGCCCTGGGAAAGGAGTGAAGACAGAGATTCCTCCTTCTCACAGACGAGTGACAGAGAAGCATCAATACACATATAGACATACATTTGGGTCAAAATTGTGCCTTCCTTTATTCAGTTTTTTTCAAAGATAAGTTTCAAGCCTACATGCTTTCGGGGTAAACCTCCCTAACGGGTGAGTCAGTCAAAGCCCTGGAACAAAGGCCGGCAGCAAACAGCATCCTGAGAGGTTCTCTGAAGTCATGAAAGTTACAAAACATTTTCTGACTTTGGGAATGATTCATGATTTTTACATTTCTGGGGCAGACCTTTTTAGTTAGTCACCGGCATGGTGTCAGTGGTAGATCAACCTCTCAGAGACTTTGGCTCTCATTTCTATATCCAGACTTTGAAACTTCATCCCTGAATTACACATATGACCTACAGAGCTCCTTTTTTTTTCTCTCTCTGAAGATGATGTTGATCTCTATCCAGTTTCAGCTAGCAGAAAAACCTGAGTCTTGGGGTGAGTTCCTCCTCTGTCCCAAGGCACTGCCAGTGGCCCTTGCTGGGACGCTGCTGGGACGCTCTGGCGAGGCAGACGGGGCTCCTGCCGCCGGACGTTGCACGTTTCCTCCAGGCATTGCGCAGCCTTTTCACTGCATTCAAGATCACTACAAAACACAAACAAAAACACTGGGATTAAATTAAATCAGAGAAAAGGCAACATTCAGCGTTAGCTTGATTGAATAGAAACTTTCAAAAGAAATACGCGTCAAAGACATTGAAACTAAAGAGTAAGTATTTTGCAAATGTACGTCACAATTCCCTCAGTCAGCAGCAGGGACACCAGGAATCGGGGAAGACCCCGGTGCTCCCGATGGCCACCAGTGCCAGTTGCGTTCGAAGGCTCGATTTCAGATCAGGACATTTCACAGGTCATACCCCGGGCATAAAAGCCTGGTGTATTGTACTTTGCCGTGCGGCAATGTGACACCGCCGTTCCCACTCGGTGTGCTTCATGGAAAGTTGTGGCATTCAGAGTGATTCAATCTGTTCTTTGGCTACACAGGGAGCAATGCCAGAGACAATCCACACTTTGAAGTATTTGAGGGTATATTGAGGGTATTTGAGAAAACCTGGTTGGTTGTGAGCAGAAATTTAGCAAATCTGAAAGTATAAATTAAGTTATTAAACAAAAACTCAAGGTGTCACCAAATAATGTGAGTCAGAGATTCACACCAGACCAGACATCAAGATCCAAATTTGAGTAATAAATTTAAAATACAACGTTTGCGGGTGAAGGTGTGGGGGGCCTGTTATCTTGTGGCCATGATGCCACCGTACGGGACCAAATGCCCTTGCAGGTGAGTGTTGGGTGGCCCAAGGGAGAGGCAGGAGGTAACAGCCCCCAAAGACTTCTTCAGGGAGGGGACCCAACCACCGTGCACGTGGCAGTGCTTGATCTTCTCCTTCATCCACGCAGCAGAGGAGAAAGACTTAAAGGAGTATTTTTTTCCTAACTATTTAAACAAGAGAACTCACAGTCTACTTCTAATTAGGTTTTGTTATTAAGCTGTTATCTGATGTGGAAAAAGACTCATCTAAAAACGTGCTCAAAATGAAAACCTGTGAGCTGCGAACTGTCGCACGGGGCTTCGGCAAACAGCCGTCACTGGGCTGAGCGGCCCCCCGTCCCCCTACGGGGTCTGTCCCCACGGGGTCCGGTGATGCTGCTTTCTACCGCCTTTTCCCTCTGCTCTACACGACCGGGTAGAGTCGCGTCCTGGGGTGAGGGGTGGTCCCTGGGGGCAGCTGGGACGGTCCCTCGGGGTGGCCATGAGACTCCATGTCTCCAGAGCACCTTACCCCACCCCTGCCAGACCGCTGGCTGATACGCCGCCGCGGATGGAGAGGTGCAAGTTTTAGGGGTGTTTTCCCGGTGAGACAAGCCCTGACGCACTGATGAGCAGCACTGTCCGCAGCGTTGTGGTTTCCCAGGGCGCTCCCACCAGCGCTGCAATCTGTGCAGTTTCCGGAGTCGGGGTGTGCGCCGGCGGGTCACTCCTCGCCGCTCGGGTCCCTGATGGGGGTGTCTGACCATCCCCGCTGATGCCAGCCAGAAAAGTCCACCTGCTCTCGAATCCCACCCCCCACCCCAGAGCAATCACCCCCATAAGCATCGTCCCTCTGCCCTGAGCTGCCCTACGTGGGGCCAAGCTCGCAACAAAAGGTCCCGCAAAAGCCTCAGGTTTGGTGAGGACTCTCCCTCATTGCCCCGAGGGCCGCCGTGAACCTCCAGCACCTCCCTGCCGCGGTCACCACGCTCTCAGGAGCACTGCAGCGAAGAATCTCACCCGTCGGTGCCCTCGGCCAGCAGTGGCCCTTTCGGCAAGGCCAGGAGCACAAAGTCTCCGGTAAGCCTGGTTCTGCCTTCGCTGCCCTGGCCGGGAGCAAAGCACCCCGAGCCGCAGCCGGGGCAGAGCGGAGCCCCCGAGCCCCGGCCAAGGCAGTGGGCAGGAGCGGGCAGGAGCAGGCAGGAGTGGGCAGGCAGCAGCCCCCGGAGCTGCGGCACACACCCGTGCCCACCGGGCCGGCACCATCTGCCAGGCAGTCACGCAAAATTCAGCAGAAAAAGGGGCCTCATTCTGGAGCTGGAGGGGGTGGCTGGTTTGGCTGTTAATAGGAATTAATACCCAGTCTCCCCCTGGCTCCTTCCTTACGGCATCACCCCAAAAGCGTATAAATAACAGGCTGTGTAAAGCCAAGTCACTCCATCTACAATGAAAACCCAGACATTTTGGAGAATGCTGGGAGGGTTTCAAACCAGAGTTAGGGAAAACACCTCGCTCGTTTAGCTTAGAGCTCACACAGAAGTAGGTTTTACAAGTTAGACACAATTTATGTCCCAGAAATCTGTAATACCCCTTTTAGGCCACTCACCAGAGCTGATTGCTGGTGCTACGGGTACGGCACATACATACATTGATGTTTTAGATGATTTTGGACAACAGTTTCTAATTTGCATAAAAGCTCGAAGGAGAGGGCAACAATTCAATTAATAGATGCTGGCTTGGACCGAGCAGCCTGAACATTCATTCAGGAAACCCTTTCTCAGTTTTCCTAAGACTCACTACATTTAAAAGTCTTCATTTCCACAAATATCATACATTTTGGCCCTGAACAAACCCCTGAATGTCCATAAATACTAATAGCCTTTATTTGTGAAAAATTTATGCAAAGCCTATAGCCCAATCAATCACCTTTTTTTTTTTTTCCTGTAAATAAAAGTGGGAATTGAAAGCTTTTCACGGTGACTAATGCTAAGAATGCTTGACGCTGCGTATTAAGTGAAACATACAGGAATATGTGGGCTTTTTGGTTTTCCCCTTCCTGCTGCTGCTGGGATTTGCCAACACAGTTGACTTCCCGGAGCAGAAGCAGCGAGGCGCCAGCAGCGAAGCAGTTACAGCGCTGGCGGTGCTGGGACACACATGCTGAGCAAATGCATTTCTGTTTTCGAGAGAGAAGGCAATGCAAATACACCAATACTGTTTACACAATAGAGAAGGGAGGGGAATATCTCCATTATCAACTAGTAATTTTTCCAGACAAAGAAGTCTTTTCTGTAGCTCAGTAATCCTCTTATGCCCCAACCGTATATAATTGACACTTTGCAATTATACACCTACAGAAGCAGAAGGTAGTTCTTGTCTAGCTAGTTTTCGAGCCAGTGTGCCAGCTTTCCATATTTTCCATTGCTCCACACCTTACGTATTGCTAATGCCTCTGATAGGAAATTACACACACTAATTACGGCACGCCGGGCCTGTCTGCGCGGCTCCCCCCACCCCGCCGGGCGGCATAAGCAGCAGAGCATCAGCGAAAATTCCTCTGCGTTATTCAGGCATGACCTCCCTGTCCAGAAATCAGCTCTCGTCTCCCCCGATCTGTGATTTTCCATTTCCTCCCCAGGCAGGTCTTGCACAATGATCCTGGCGCAGCTCCGTCTTTGCGATGGCGACGGCCTTCGCGCCGTCCAAGCCCTTCCCGGTGCTCAGAGGCGAGCGCAGAGCATCCTCTGCCGCTGTGCCCGCGGCAGCCGGCGTCCCCGGCCGGAGCTGTTCCTGCAGAGCACTGGCGGTGCCATCCCCAGCTCGAGGTCCGGCCTCAGCCCCAGCCAGGATGGCGAAACCAGCCCAGAAACCAGGAAAGCCACGGCACCTGGATTTCTTATTGGCACCGGCTCCCACCCCCCTGCTCAGAGTTTGGTGTCTCTTGCATGAGAAGGGGCTTAAAACCAGTTTTGAATTTTGCACTGCAGAAGTGCTGGTGACCAGCGTCGTGCCCAGAGCCCGGTGCCCAGCGAGCCCTGCCACCAACGGGACGCTGTGAGGTCCCTGCTGGCGGCTGCGGGCGGCAGTGCGAGTCGCTGCCCACCGCCACACAGCACCGACTGAAGGAACCAGACCTGGTGTCACCCTGCCGCAGACCAAGTGCTATTTAAGAAATGAAGACCAGGTTAAAATCATTTTGGCAAAGGCGGCAGTTCTGCCCCTGCCCTCCACACGGCTGGGAACGCATCCGGTGCCAGCCGGGGCACCAGCAGCATCCCCAGACACCCGCGCGCCTCCCCGTGTGCTGGGCTGTGCACGGAGCGATGCTGTGTGTGGCAACACTATGGATATCATACGTGCTTTGCCCTCTTCCCGTTTTTTTTTTGGTGCACATTTGCACACCAAGAGAGGGAAACAAGCAAATGCAAAGGTATAAGCGTTTTTGCTCCCAATTAAGAGAAGTGTGTGTTGGGCAGGGAGGGAAGCAGGGACTCCCACCCCACCTTTGGCTCACTGCTGGCCGTGGTCCCCATCTCGGCTGTCACCCCACACCGTCTGACCCCGCAGTGCTGCCTCGGAGGGATGCTGAGCAATGTCTCCAAAACGGTCTGGAGCCCAGGGTCATACAGGGCGTTGCAGAGCGCAGCTTCTCCCCGCTCCAGCTGAGACAAACTGCTGCAAAACGGGTGACAGAGTCGGCATCCATCATATCTTTCTGCTGCTTTGGCACTGGATTTTGGCATGCACATGCCAAACTCCCGGCACTCCGCAGGCAGCTGAGCTGCCCGGCGCGAGGGCTTGCTCGCTGCACCCCGGCACGGCTCGAGCCCAGGACCGACACTGGGAAAATGTGTGCCGAGATGGTAAAAATTAATTTCTCTGTGTGTGTTACTGGTGGTTTAAACAAATAAATAAAGTTGGTGCAACTGAACTCGGAGACAGTCCTAATAAATGTCCCGTGCTGTGTGAGTGGCCTGGAACCGAGCTCAGTCAGAACTGGTAAAAGCCACTGAAACGGCTTATTCAGCCCCTTCCCCAGCCCTGCACACACACACCCTCTGAGCTGAACTCTGCTTTCACCAGAGGATTTATACACGTTGCTTCTATCATCAACAGAAATTAAGGGACTCATTACTTTTAAAGGCACTGAGCTGCACTGTGTGCAACAGACCTGCGTTGGCTTAAGGAGCCCAGGGTTTATTTTTAGACCCATTTATACATCGCTCACTTTAATCTCGCCTTGTTTAATCTGTTTTTGCACTCTGTTCTGACACTAGTGATAGGCCAAAAAATAATCAGTTTTTAAAAACCCCATCCCCAAACCCCGACACCGCATCTTATTGACCACAGCAAGAGCAAATGCAGACACGGAGGAAAACTATTTATAGCTCAGATAAACAGGCGGAGATTTTGCTTTATGAAAGGAAATGGAAAAATAGCACTCAGACATAGACCTTGAGCACATTGCCCTTGCCGGGGCTCGGGAAGGCTGGCAGGTTCCCGCTGTCCCTGCCAGCCCACGGGGACAGGGACTGGGATGGGAACCTCGACCCCCCGGCGTGGCTGGGGATGGGGACGGGGCCGTGGGCGCTGCAGCTCTGCTGGGCGCCAGCCGGGCTCTCGGCTGCCGAGGGCGTTTCTGGTGTCACACAAATGCTGAGTGGGAATGGTGGTTCTGCCCCAAAAGCTGGATGGGAGAAGGGAGCGATGTCCTGCCCCAGCCTGCCGAGGATTGCTGCTGCGTGACTCACGGGGGCAGGAGGGCTTTAATCCGCCCTCGGCGGGGGCAGGGGGTGCTGGGGCACCGCTCGGCCGGGCTGGCGGGAACAAAGGTACTTATTCAGAAAGCGAAACATCCAGAGAACAGCTCTGTGTCACGTTAACTTTGAACAACCCTAAACGCATTAAGTAGAACTAATCCAGCTGAGTTTTCCAGGGAGAAGGAATACACAGCAAATACGTCTGACCCAGGGGTTTCCCTCAGCTTCTGCGCCCTGAGACTTTCGGAGTTCAGGGGTCCTATTTAATCCCCAGTTTGGCCCATCTGGAGCCAGCTGCCACAGCAGAGCGGGGTCTGCCGAGCGGGGGACGTGGGGAGGGCAGCCCCATGGCACCGCACCGCACCGCACAGCACGGCACGGTATAGAATCATAGAATCGCTGAGGTTGGAAGGGACCTTTAAGATCATCCAGTCCAACCATTAACCTACCCTGACAAAACCACCTCTAAACCATGTCCCCAAGCACCACGTCTGCCCTTTTCATGAACACCTTCAGGGATGGCGAATCCACCCCTCCCTGGGCAGCCTCTTCCAATGTTTGATAACCCTTTCTGTGAAAAAATGTTTCCTAATATCCAATCTAAACCTCACCTGGCATATCTTGAACCCGTTTCCTCTCGTCCTGTCACTTTTCACCATGGAGAAGAGGTCAGCCCCCCCCCTCTACAACCTCCTTTCAGGTAGTTGTAGAGGGTGATAAGGTCTCCCCTCAGCCTCCTCTTCTCCAGGATAAACAACCCCAGTGCCCTCAGTCATTCCTCATAAGGCTTGTCTTCCAGAAGGAGGCACGGCACAGCACAGCACAGCACGGCATGACACAGCATGGCATGGCATGGCATGACACAGCACGGCACAGCACGGCCTGGGCAGCAGCTCCCCGGGGTACCCCGTGCCGGCAGGGCCCGGTGCGGTGTGGGGTCGGGGCCAGCCGTGGGGGTGGCGCGATGCCCCGTGCCTGTCCCGCAGCAGCAGCGGTGGCACATGACGCTCTCTGGGCCTCCCAAACCAGCTCCTGCTCCGTCTGTCCTGACCGCCCCGGCTGTTCTGCTCGCCAGGAGCGCCGGGCAGGGAACGCGGTTCTCACTGAAAATAAGCCGACAGTGTTCCCATTTTCTTGCCTGCTTGAAGCCAGCGTGAATCAAGTCAGAGGTTAATCCCTGAATTTCAGGCCCCGGGAACAGAGCTGTGCTAATTCTTTCCTGTAGATTTGCTAATTTGATTTTTCTTTTCCTGAGACATCAAAGCCGAATCTCCAGAGGAGAACTTCCTAATCAGCAAAGAGAAAAGGAAATCACTTATTTAGCGGGAAGGATGTAGACATACCAAAGGGAAACATTTCCATATTCTTTTCATAGCTATGACAAACAACTTTAAAGAATGAGTCCCCTAAAGTCTATTTTTATCACAAAGAAATGGAGCTTCGGGACCCTTCTGTGCAGTTGTCTTGTTCTCTGTACCTATAAATGAGAACATCAATGAGATGAGGTGAACTGGAACGTCTTTTCCTCATTCAAAATATTTTACATTATTGACTGGAAGAGGCGGAAGGAAGCCAGGAAGAAACAAAGTGCCCCTGAACAGTGCAGAGCCAACCCTTGGATTAAGCCTCCTGAGCACTGAGTCACTCCTGCACTCTCTACGGGGCCTGTGAACATTTCTTGGACTCCCTAACTCCTACAAAATCCGGGTTTAGACCCCGTGGACCCCATCGTCGTGCATACAAGCCAGCCTGCAGTTTACAGCCCAGTGTTGGCCAGAGGAGTCTCCAGTGGAAACCGCAACTTCATTATATAGTAAATTATTTGAAAAGTGTATATAGTAGATCTGCATAAGACTATTTCCCTGCGCACAAACATCTGCCTGTTGCTATGGACATAGTCATCCAGCTGCTTGTTGTTGGGTCTTTTCACAATTATCCAACAAATTTTGCCTCAACATACTGCGACTCCAGGGACTGCCAGAAGATTTCAGATGTGGTCCAAAACCTGAATTTTAGCACCAACTAAAGCTCTCATCATAGCCGCAGGAAAGACAAAAACCACCCGTCCTGGGGCCTATCCAGTGACAGAAGTGAGGCCAAGAGACTCGTTACCGCATTACCTGCGCGGCGCAGCCAAGGCGGACGCTGGAGCGGCTCTACGGCAGCTCCTTCCCCAGCTGGCCGCGGCACAGAGCACTAAAAACCATCACATCCGGTTCCATTTTCTAGCAGTCAGAACGAGCCCATTTTCCACAGATTTCTGCTGTGTTTTATACCCTTGGATTTTATCCCATCCATTTGAAAAGCTATTGCCGCTTCAGAGGCCGGCGTGCTGACAGGACAGCCCCGGTGCGTTTGGGCACAGTCAGGCGGCCGTTCCCGCGGGGACGCCGGTGCGCTGCCCCATCCCCGCGCCGCCAGGGCACTCGCTGGGCAGAGCCGG
>NW_009650176.1:587550-589465 GCF_000708025.1 Charadrius vociferus
GCTTGTTCCCGCCGTTTGCCCGGCGGGGCTTCACACAGTCACCCACAGCCTCGGCACTGGCCGCTGCCTCTCCTCCCGCAGCCCCGCACCACCCCAGGCTCCCCCGGCGCTGCCACCCCGCGGTGGGCACACAGACAGGACGGTCCCCGACGGAGCCGCCGGCGCGACGGAGTGCTGGCCAACACCACCCACCGTGGGGACGGCCATCCGTTCTTGCAGCAGCATCCCCGAGGCATGGCAGTGAACTTCCAGAAGCATTCACCCACTGCACAGCAGCTGATGGCAGCACCGTTATAGCGAACCAGAGGTGTGAGGATATAAAATTTACCTCTTTTTTTATTATGTCAGTTTTCAAAGATTAAATTAAGGCCACCTGATTTAAATCAGTGGGTGGAATGCAGCTGTTGGCAGTGCGGTCCAAAAATCGGTGCAAGTTCGGAGGCACCGCCACGATCTGCAGGAAACAACCGAGCTGCCTGTTGGGATGCGCAGTCGTTCCAGTTTAACCGCGCTCCGCCAGCAGTGCCACTCCAGGGGGTGTTGGACTTGCTTATAACCCAAAATGCGGGAGGACGAGGGGATGATGCTTACAGGAAAGTCACACTGAATTTAACAGAGGATGAAAACATTTCCAAAGCAGGAGGTTCACCTGCATAGCACCGAGTAGTTAATTACAAAATGTGACCTTCATTTCTGCTTATTTTACAGCAATATCATCTCTGTTGCTTTTAATGAGCTTTGAGACAGATTTCTACAAAAATCCTAAACTTTTCTTTGCAGCGCTTGCTAAGCTGAATGCTTATTCCAAACACAAAATACAGCTGTATAAATTACACATTATCTAGTGACTCATAAGAAAAAATGTTAACAGCAAGGGGTGGCTAAGAAAATAATTACACAGGCAATCTTGCAAGTTGGAAACGTCTCAGGACACTCCCGGCATAAATCTGGAAGCCTAAAATGGACCTGAGCACCCCCAGGCTTTTGCTGAGTCAGCGGGCTGGGGGCTGGTTGCTGGGTCCGTCCGTGCCGTGGGGCAGAGGCAGCAGCACCACCAGGGACCTGCCAGGGACTTCCATGCTCCGTCCCCTCCGCAGTCGCTGAGTGCTAGGAGCGCGGGGCAGAGCTCCCGGATGGAGGTACACGGAGCATTTCACAGTCCGAATCCCAAAGTGTGTTGAAATTAGGAAGTTTCATGGCACTCACCCGAATCTGCAGCAATTGCAGCACGAGGTAACGCGTTTGGGACGTCCCCCAGGCGTCCCGGTGGCAGCATGAGTTCAGTCCTGTTGATTTTAGCCTGGCGGGCAGGGCAGGGCTGAGCTGACCAACGGCCACACCAGGGAGGCTGCCGAATTCCCAAGCCTCCCTTTTATTTACCAAAAATTTGTGAGCCGGAACTTCCCAGGTGTCTCCTGGGAGCATCTCACCCATCACAGACGGTAATAACAGTGCGGTGCTAAAAATACCCAAGAAGCCACACAGCTGTCAGGATTGTGAGATGCCCTTTCAAACACCCTCCCCTTAAACTGCTGTCTTTAAAAGCGAGTGTCTCCTTCAAGGTGACGAGGCTGTGCTAACGAACCTGCTAACGAACCCTGCCCCACTGGGGCTCACAACATGCCTGGGACCTCCAAGGCCGCCTCCTCTTCAGCCCCTTCTGCTCTGGGCATGGCGGGGGGGTGGGCAAGCGCAGGGGTTGAGTGGGCAAAAGGCAGAAAAAGGAAGAAAACCCCAAATGAATGGAAGAGAAGCCTGGAAATTGTTAACTCCGGGTCCGCCACCCGTCGGCAGCGGTGCTCGTCGGCCAGCGGGGCTGTGGAGTGGCCGTGCGGCGGCGGTGGGTCACAGACCCCGGGCTGCAGCGGCCCCGCTCCCACTGGCCCAGCCCGCCCCCGGCCGCGCCGTGGCCGGA
>NW_009650176.1:589711-590978 GCF_000708025.1 Charadrius vociferus
GAGCAGCCTCCAAAATTGGAGCAACCAGGAGAGCTACGGCAGAGCACCAGTGTCGCTCACCAAGGGAAAGGCACTGCCGCGCTCAGAACGGGAGAGAAAGAGGGACGACAGCTGGGGACACTGCGAAGAGGCGATGCAAAGCCCGCAACCTCGTTTGCTTGGGGTGGGAACGCTCACTAACACGATTCTGCAGTTTAACATCTCTGCTCTAGTCTTGGAAATATTTCGACCCAACAGTTTTGCCCCCTATCCCGCCAGCACACCCACGGGCGCCCCCGCTGCCACCCTGCCCCAGTGCTGCGGCGCATCCCTGCAGTGAGCACGTTCCTCTCCTCTGCGACTGCCTTTCCCACACTGCATTCATTAGAAGAAAAGCAGCAGCACCACCATGGACCAGAAATGCACATTTGCTTTGGTTTCACCTCAACCTCCTTTCCCAAAAGGTGGTTTGATGTGTGTCAGAGTTTTGGACGTACTAAGCTATAATTTCCGATATATAAGCCGGAAACTTTTATAGCTGCACAGGGGATATGATGGACTGCAGACAAAAACAGAAAGCAAATTCATTCTTTTTTGTTAGAAAAACAATGACTTCACTAAAAGTATAATACACCGTCTTTTCCTCTGTTGGGAAAGTACCATTTAGACTCCAGCTGCTTCCCGAGGGAGCGAAAATAGAGGTGCCCAGCGCAGGAGCAGGTTCAGGAGGGAGGGGAGCGGGATGGTTCCTCTGGGCGGCTGCAGAGGCTGCTCCGGGATGCGCTCGGCAGCGCAGCGGTTTCCAGCGGTAAATACATGGTGAGAGACCAGAAATAACCAAATTGGGTTTTTTTTTCCTTTTTCTCATTTCACTTACATCCAAAAGCAGTGCCCCAACTATTTTCCCTGGTGTTTAACCTACGCTCTCACCAAGGCCATTTTCCAAGTAACCCTGTGATCTGAGGAGCCTGAGCGAGAGGCCTTGGCTCTCCTGCCCGCACTGCTCCCATCCCTGCCCGCACTGCTCCCATCCCTGCCCGTGCTGCTCCCATCCCTGCCCGCGCTGCTCCCATCCCTGCCCGCGCTGTTGGGAGTGCCAGAGCAGCCTTGAGCAGCCAGAGCAGCTTTTGGTGCTGGTTATCCAAGTCAATGCTTATAGAAAATGAGTATTACGGTGGGTACCAGCCTTTGGAAATAATCCAAAGCAATATCAAACTGTCCAGTGCAACCCCGCGCTGCCATATTCGACATTCCCCTGGCAGCCCCGGCTGCGTGCCCGGCGGGAGCC
>NW_009650176.1:591252-597570 GCF_000708025.1 Charadrius vociferus
AGCGGAAATAACGTGTCACAATCAAAATGATCTATTTTGACTTTTCCCACCAGAAATTTCATTGCAAGGCATTAAAAATAATAATTAAAAAAAAATTAAAAAGATGCACTTAAGTGAAGCCGCATTTTTCCAAAAAGCCCCAACCACATCTTTCGCAGGAAAAAAAACCAAATTCAATGAGCTCCCATTCAGCTTCATTATGAAAAACTTCTATTTTTTGCTTTGCAGTAAGATTGGTAGCATTTTCAAATAGACTCTTGGCTCTGTTAATAGTTCATTATTAGTAGTAGTATTTCCTTCTCTTGCAACTCTCAGTATGTGAGCTCACCTCCTCGCTGGTGAGACTCGAGCTCGGGTGCCAGCAATGACGAGGGGACGGGGCACGGGCAGGAGCCAGCCTGGCTGAGGGAAATGCTCCCGCGGCGGCTCCGTCACTGCCGGCCCAACGCGCGTGAGGGGTCGGGGGGGGTGAAGCGGCTCTCCTCCTCCGGGCACCCAGCGAGCTGCTGGCGCAGTGGGAGCTCCCTCCAGTAGCACTGGGGGCTTCTGAAAACTTTGTGCTGATGACCAGGTTCTCTGGGGAATCCTTCTCCCCCGGCAGGAGCTCCCTGTCGTACACCAGCGGTGGGGTGGCTGTGCAAGAGCAAACCCGCTGCCATGCCCGGTGCTGCCTGCACAGACGCCTCCGTCCTGGCGCGGGGTGCTTGATGGCCCACATGGAATTGGCCAGAGCGTGCACAGCCGCAGGTGTTGGAAATGGACACAAAATGATCCAGCCAAAGTTTTCCTTTATCATCTAGCCAACCTCTTTGTTTAAATCGGCATAACTGAATTCCAGAGACACACAATGCTCTGCGAGAAGGACACTTCTTCTATTGGTTCTAAATGTACCGACCTTTCCATTTGCACTTGGCCTCTTGAAAAATACTGCTGTTAATTATTATCATTACTGCATTGTAGAAAAAGTCTTGAATTTTAACCATTACATTTAACTGAGAAAGAAGAGTAACTCAAAACCTTGGAAAATTACATGGATCTCCAGTGCGACTCTGCAAAGGACTTATTCAAAAAATCTACTTAAAAACACATTATACTCTCTTAGCTTGTTTTGATCTTGTAATTCAATTGGTTTGTCCTCGGAGATCAATAGACCACAAAGAAAATACAGTTCTATTTTCCACATCTAATGCAGAATATGCGAACAAAAATAATTATCAAGACCACCAGCCTGCGGGAAAATGTTGTTCATTTTATCTCTGCAGTGAACGCTGAGTGTCAAACACATTCAGAGGTATGAGAAATGCACCTCTGTTATGTGTAATCCTCTTCAGTGGCAGAATCCCGTGCAAGGGAACTATCGACAGCACTGCTGGGGTAACTGCCCCCTCGGCAGAGCAATGGCGTGCCGATGCCGCTGACGCAGAGCACGCCGGTTGCCTGTAGAGCATTTACAGCCCAGTCATAAAACCCGCCCTTGGGATCCGCCGTCAAGGAACGTTTGGCAGCACAAGTACTTTAGGCATCACTAAAAAAAACAACCAAACAAAAACCACTCAAAAAAGCCCCAAATCACACTGACTACTCGAACCGCAAGTGAGAGCAGTGGCACCGGGTGGGCCTTGCGTGTGGGTCTGGTGTTGGGGTTGGGCGGCCGACGGCGGTGGAGTTTGAGGGGAACTCCAGCCCGAGCGGAGCAACAGTTGTGTGGAGACCTGAGATGTGGAGAGGTGGAAGGAGACAACTGACCTGAAGACGTCCCTGACAGGAGACCAGACCTGAGCTCTGCCGGGTTCCTCGAGACCAGGGACACCATGCGGCACCTTTGACTGCCGCTCGAGAGCAAAGAGAGGAAAGAAAAAGCCTAAAAAGTAATGGCCCCGCAGGAGGGCAGCAATGGGGGAGCTCTCCAGCGATCGCTCAGCCAGCGTTGGGCTCTCCGCTGTGTTCTGCTGTCTCCACCCGGGCAGCGGGGGCGAAGGCTGGACAAGACTGAGGGCTTGGGACCGGCCGGTTGCGGTGCGTGGCAGGCGGCTGCGCTGGCACAGCTGCGCGGTCCGGGGGGGTCACACTGGCACAGCCGTGTGGGACCGGGGAGCTGCTCCTGCCACGGGAACCCGGTCTCTGCCAGGGAGGAGGGTCCACCGTGGGGCAAGCACCATCCACAGACTCTTGAACGCAGCCAGAGCCTCACATGTGGGTGAGCGGGTTCAAGGCTCAAAAGTACCAAGTTTCCATTATTTTTGAATTATTGTTAAATTTTGTGTCTATTCGTAACTCGGCACTCAGAGGCTCCCACGCTGAGCGTGTACAAACACGCGTGTGCCAAACGGCGCATGGGGGGACGATCACGTACGCTTGTAGCATATGGGACCAGGTGCTTTTTATGTTTGTTTACACGTATTACCAGTATAGAAAATTAATCATAAGGAAAGCAAACACTCCAGCCTCACATTCCCTGCACTGCTGAGTGCGATGGTTACTCTGGCTTTTATTGCTTACAAAAACCTTTCTTTTGATGTCCTTTGAAACGATGTCCTTTGAACTACAGTGTTTTCGCTAACACTACTGGTTGGATCACACTCCTAACAGCTGAGAAAATTGAGATTTAATTTGAGGCTTCAAGAGAAACTTCCATTGCAAATCAAAGTGCTTTAAGCAAGATACACCTGGAAACTATCTAGTAAAAATCAAGATCTGCAAATTTTCCCCCTGGGTTTTCAGTACTCTCATACATCTCAGCAGATCTGCAATATTTAGAAAAAGTTGTTGCCACCACTGAAAATAAAAACCACAGTGTATTTGGCCATCACATACAGGTGGCTAAATATATCACCTGATGGAAATGGACAACAAACAAGGTGGTTATGGCATGGGATAAAACCAAGAAACAAATAAACCTTACCCATAAATAAACAGGTAAATAGGAGGTAGCCACTTTCCTTTTCCAAGTTCCCACAGACTATTTCAAAATAGGCATTTCTCTGTGTGACTGCAGAATTTGCAGAGAAAATAAAAAAGATTTTAACCCACCTATTATGCAGAGGTACGGGTAAGCCACGTGTGAGCTCTGCAGCCGTGCTTCGCCACCACGCACTGCTGCTCCCGTCCCCATCGCTTCGGGTTTGCTGGCGGGGAAGGCAGAGGCGCAGACAGTGAAGCGTGGGGCGGGTGTCTGCCCCGAGCGCCGTGCCCCGGTGCCACCCCGGGGTCCCCGTGCGCAGAGTGCGGCGCAGGGCTGGCTGTGCCGGGGCCACGGGGACGGGCTGCCCTGGCCAGGCGTCTCCATCGCTCCTCGTCAGCCAGGAGAGGTCTTCCCGAGAGCCCAAGAGTTCAAACTATCTTCCACCTCTGCCACAGCCCCCGGGGCAGCAGCCAAGCGCTTGACTGATACGGCCAACTGCGGTCAGATAATAGGATTTCGGGGCCGGGAGTGTAACGCCGTCCCGCTCAGCAGCAGGAACAGGAGCAGGGAGGTCGGGCAGGGCCAGCACCCGCCTCCATAGGCACCGTGGGAAGCTCTTCCCCCGGGACCTGCTTCCTGAGCTGGAGCCCAAGTGAGAGGGAGCAGCAACAACAACGTGTCGAGCATTAGTCTGGAGAGCAAAACTTGGTTTGTGTTCTTACGGAAAGACAATGCAGTTAATGCCCTCAGTGCCGCAGAGGCACACTTTGCTCGTCCCTGCCACAGTGGGAGTATTTTTCTCATGACAGCGTGTGAGCTTGGGCTGCATTAGGCATCAGAAACACGCCTGGTGCTGGAAGCAGTTGCCAGAGCTGACATTAATGCTTGCAGTCCTGCCTGCGCAGACGTAATTCCTAACCTCCATCTCCTGCTCTGGGGGAAACACTGGCCCGGGACCGACGGAGCTGCCTTTGAGGGTCTCCGAGCAATCGGGAGCGATGCTGGCCCTGCCCCACGCACGGCACCAGCAGGTTTGGGGAGGCGGCGGGCGGCCCCACGCACATCACCGCTGGCCCCTGGGTGCCGCAGGCCCTGCACCCCCCTGCAGCGCGGGCACGTGGAGCTGAGCTGCTGCCGCAGGGCTCACTCATTGCTGACACACATTTTCTGTGACGGTGCAGCCTATTCTAAGCTCACCTGTTGTGGACAGTATCCACAGCAAGCTCAAAGTCAGCATTTCTGACTCTCTCCTCTGCAGTGGAAGGGACACAGAGCCTGGCACGCTAGAACAGAACCACAGAATCATACAGGGTTTGGGATGGAAGGGACTGCTAAAGACCACCCAGTGCCACCCCCTACCCCGGGCAGGGACACCTCCCCCCAGCCCAGGTTGCTCCAAGCCCCGTCCAACCTGGCCTTGAACCCCTCCAGGGATGGGCCAGCCACAGCTTCTCGGGGCAACCTGCCCCAGGGGCTCACCACCCGCACAGGAAAGAACTTCTTCCTCAGATCTCATCTCAATCTCCCCTCTTTCAGTTTAAAACCATTCCCCTTTGTCCTATGGCTCCCCTCCCTGATCCAGAGTCCCTCCCCAGCTCTCCTGGAGCCCCTTTAGGCACTGGAAGGGGCTCTGAGCTCTCCCCTTTTTGGCCTTCTCTTCTCCAGGCTGAACCCCCCCAACTCTCCCAGCCTCTCCTCCCAGCAGAGGGGCTCCAGCCCTCCCAGCATCTCCGGGGCCTCCTCTGGCCCCGCTCCAACAGCTCCGTGTCCTTCTGCTGGTGGGACCCCCCGAGCTGGAGGCAGCACTGAGGGGGGTCTCCCCAGAGCAGAGCGCAGCAGAGGGGCACAGTCCCCCCTCGCCCTGCTGGCCACGCTGCTGGGGATGCAGCCCGGGGTGCGGGCGGCTCGCTGGGCTGCCAGCGCACATTGCCGGCTCCTGGCCAGCACGGGGACATTCAGTGATCATCGGCACCAGAAGCTAAAAGCCATCAGTGGCACTTACCAAGTATCTGTCACCAAATATCGCAGCACCTGGTCCCTGCCCGGAGCCCTGAGCACCAGCCAGAAAACTTACACCAACAAACCAACCATCTCCTCTTGTTTCATTAGTGCTCATTAGGAGGGTTTGCAACGGCATGTGGGAAGTTCTGCCAGCTGGATGCGGTATTTAAATATCACAAATATAGCACACACATGCGCACATGCACACACACACACAAAATATCCACAAAATTTATCACGAAAAAGCATCTGCCTCGGAGTCCTCACATCCATGGAAAAAGAAACCATCCCTGCAGAGTCACAGCCAAGCTTTAGGTTTCCATGTCCCCCCCAGCGCCCCCCGCAGCCCACCCTCATTTCAGAAACACCCTCAGATGAACAAAAAGGAAACAGAAAGGCCCTGGGACACAACGCCGAGCATGTCTTTGGAGCCTGATGACTTCCCCGCCGCCCTCCTCCGAACCAGCCGAAGCAGTCATCTGATGGCAGTCAGATGGTGCCAGTGTTTTTAGAGGGGCTATTATGCATTAGTTCAGGACTGCGGCGATGGTAAAGCTCAGGCAAGTGCTCTGAATGACCTTTTCACTGAAAACTTTCTCCTGAGTAAATCTCCAAGCCACTTCTGTGCCATGTATGTCAGTTATATACTGTATTAATGAGGCCTTCCCCAGCCCCCCGTTTGAAGCGCTCCTCTAACAAGCACAGAACCGTTAAACTGCCGCGGCAGGAGAGACCTTGCGGCTCTCGAGCGCTGGTGCTTTGTGCTCAGCTTCCTTATGGGGCATTAACGGCATCAGGCGTACTCTGAGGCACAAATTCCGAGAGCCCTGCAGCCCATGCCCTGCTCTTCTGCAGCCATCAGGATGTTTTACCAGCCCCAGGTGACAGTGTCCCCGCGACAGCCTGCCCTGGCCCTGCAGCCGGGACCCCTGCGCTGCCTCGCCGCTGCTGCGGCCACACCACCGTCAGCCCTGCGTGGGTGTGCACACGCCTCTACGCCTGCACACAGGTGTATACATACATGTACACACACACGTGCACACATGCGCACACGTATACACGCACACTGTACTGGGTCTGGTGGGGATGGAGTTAATTTTCCCATGGCAGCCCTCCCAGCGCAGTGCCATACCTACGGTGTACGGGCAGCCAGAAGGGTGCTGGTAACGCGGCAGTGGTTTGGCCACCGCTGAGCAGTGCTCGCAGTGTCTCCCCAGCCTCCCCCCCACCAGCAGGCCAGGGGTGGGCATGACCTTGGGAGGGGACAGAGCCGGGACAGAGCCAGGACAGCCGCCCCAAACTGCCCCGGGGGTATATAGGACATCTGCTCAGCAGTGAAAGGTGGGAGAAAGGAGGAGCGGGGGGGCAGCCAGTATTGACCATGTTTGTCTTCCGGAGCAGCCGCCACCCACACT
>NW_009650176.1:597856-605721 GCF_000708025.1 Charadrius vociferus
GCGGGGGAGCTCGGGGCTCCCCCCGTGCCGTCACCCCCGGGGAGGGGCTGGGGTCCCCTCCAGCCCAGTGCTCCCCTGCAGCCCCCCCCAGCCCGTGTCGGGGCCAGGGGACGCGGGGCGCTGACTCTGCACCCGGACCCACGCTGGACCCGCAGTCGCTGATGCAAAATCCCGAGCGCTCCCGCTCTCCCCAGAGCTGCTCCGGCAAGATTTTTCCTGTACTTCTCACAGCAATGTTTGTAACCTGAATGAGGCCATTGCTGCCCAGAAAAGGAGAGGTTTAATAAAAAGCCTTCTGCATTCCCCAAACGTGATTTTAACTCCCTGCGGGGCAAAGGCTTCTCTGAGCATGTCCCACCCCCCACCACGCTGTGCCCGGGTTCGTCTTGCTGCAATGCCCGGAGGGTACCCAGCCCCGAATTCCCTGGGCCGTTCCCAAATGCCACGTGGCAGCGAGGCCAGTGGGGTGGCACCAGCGTCTGCCCTTCCTGGATGCTGTGAGTCACTAACACTGTCCTTCCCAACACGCAGGTGACACATACTGTGGGAGATGGAGACGAGCCCTCCCTGGGGAAGGAGAGTAGTGGGTTTGTCTCTAAAGGCTGAGTTTTGACATGCACAGTCTGGCTGCAGGGACGACGTCTCACCTTGGGAAACCAGGTGCCCTGCGGGTGTGCGTCCCTGGGGACGCCGTGCACACCAAGCCCCAGCACCCCTGCACACTGCTCGGGGTGGGACAGCTGGTCACCACCGTCCCTTGGTGGCCATCAGCACTCAGCCTGCACAAGTAAGTCACTTCCCAGAGGAGCAGATGGGACCGGTGTCGGGGACAAGTAGCCCAAGACGCTCCAGCTACCCCGGTCTGCCCTTCAGGCGCCGTCCCTGCCTGGGACCCCGCAGAGCTGGACACAGGGCACGTGCAGTGCCCCAGCACGCGGCATCGGGTAAAACACTTTTAAGCCAGAGATCTGAGTTTGAACAGTATGTTTTGAAAGAAAAATGTAGACCAGGCCTGGTAATGATTTTATTTTATTTTATTTTATTTTTAAATTTTTGTCAGGGTTGGACGGGACCTCTGGAGATCATCTAGTCCAACCCCCCCGCCAGAGCAGGGTCACCTACAGCACGTTGCGCAGGATGGCGTCCAGGCGGGTTTTGAATGTCTCCAGAGTGGAAGACTCCACCACCTCTCTGGATTTGTATGGGCATCGGCTGTCAAACATTTCTGTTGTAGCTCTCAAAACACCAAGAGCACCACTCTGTGCAGGACTGAGACCACTCCACTCAGGCGATCTCGAGTCGCGTCTGGAAGGAGGTGAAACGCCACACTACCTGTAAAGCATCTGAGGGAACGGAAAAAACCCACCCCAAAACCTGGTTTTGTGTATTAGACACACTCAGTTGCTGCATATGGGAACGGATGAGGTCTGTTTTTTGGAGGAAAGACAAATTCTAAGAAGTAATTGCTTTCTCTGTCCTCGTTTCTCCTTCCTAATCGTAGGCAGGCTTGAGATGGGTATTTGGGGGAAGAGGGCTGCGCGCCAGCCGGCGGCTGCCGTGTGTGGAGAGGAGCTCGCGCTTTCCGGGGAACGATGCTGGAGCAATGACCTCCTGCTGGCAAAGAGCATCCTCCATCCCTCCCTCAGCCCCTGGAGAGCCACTCCTCCTTCTCCTCCAGCCCCTCTGCGCCACCTCCTGCCCTTCACAGCTTCTTCCTCCCCTCCGAATCCTGCCCTGCTTTTAGGTGTCTGGAAAACCCTCCAAAGCCTTGGTCTGTACCAGAAAAGCAGCCGCAGGTGTCTCACAAGAGCGAATTGTCCCACACACAGAGTTTCGCTGCTTTTCGGGACTGGGTTGCTGTAGAATGAGGGTGGGCAGCCAGCGGAGGGGGGGCAGCCCTGGATGTCGGGGTGCGGTGAGCTCCACCGCCACGGAGAGCAGGCAGACCTGCTGGAGAGCGTGAGAACTCCCTGTTGGAGGCGGTGAGCAATGGAAGTGTCCCTGGCAGGACAGCTTTCTGCATTTTCAGGGACACTGGACAGTGCAAGGATGAAGCTATTTTTGGCTTGGACACTCCATACACCGGGCTCTGTACAGACTCAGGCAGCACAGGATGCGGGCCCTGCCTAAACCACGGGTTCTTGGGTACCGCACCATGCCGTGGGATGGCCCCACGCGCACACGGAGCTGCGAGCAGCCTTTCCTTGCACTGACACCACCAGGCGCGTGCCGAGAGAATGCGTGTGCAGAGCCCTGTGCCTCTTTCCCCACCGATCCCAGGAGATATGCGCCGTCAGCATCTTCGGCTCGTGGCGGACGATGCTCTTCCCGACCAGGCAGGGCCTGCCTGTGGCATGCAGCGGGCTCGCCAGGGCAGGGCTGGCTTTGCTCTATGGCTTGTGGAGCACCGGGCACAGCGCTCAGAGCTTTGGGGCTCAGAGAAATGCAGGATCCTGGGGCTGCACTGGTGGAGGAGCAGGAGCCGGACCCCCAGCCAAAGCCAGAAAACAGAGGGGACGGAGCAGGGGAAAAGCATCCATCTGTCCAGCGCCTGGACCCTGCTGCGGCCATCCATCCGTCTGTCCGGTGCCCCAACCCCACTGCCACTGTCCATCCATCTGTCCAGCGCCCCACTGGTGCTCAGGCACTCCCCGCTGGATGGAAGCAGCCCAGACACAGAAAATGTTTATTTGTTGCCAAAGGGCAAAAATGAGATAGCAAAGCCCACTTCTGCCCTCTGGTTTTTAGAATAAAAATATTGGGAACGGTAACTCGTCCCCCCGCTTCCCTGAGAGGAGATGGAGCAAGCCCCCAATACCGGTGGGTTCTTTTCTCCCTGGCCTGCACTTGCAGAGCTGTCAAATCTTGCACAAAATGCTTGCTCCTCCCAAATGGTTTTAAGGCACTGAAGTATAATAGGTGTTAACAAAAAGCAAAGTGTTTAAACAATCTGACTATAAATCTTTTCTGCTTCCCATTGCTCAGCTTTCATCCCCTGTCATAATTATTTATGGTTTTCTGCACTGAGTTCCTGGACAGAGGAAACCTCAACATCTAATGGAAAAAACCAAGCAGGGGGAAAAAAAAAGGCAGTGGAAAATAAAAAAATCCTTGAATTCTGGACATGCATCATGCCGAAGCAATACAAGCATGTGCCCATTTTCATCACCCTGGCAAGTCTCCCTGCCCTGTCAGCGAACTGCTCAGTCCAAGCAACACTCCCCTCTCCGCTGCTCGCTGGGGGGGATTTCCACCTCCCGCTTGTCATATGTCTTTTAATTCCTTTGTCTATTTAAACGCAAAGATGAGTCAGCCCAAAGCACACACAATGCTTTGAGACAGCCCCAAGATAAGAATACCGGGCAAATAAATAAAAGCAGGGCTTCCGATCCCAGCAGCCCACTTCATCCCTGAGAGGGTAACCCCGGGGACCCAGGGGGGAGGGGAGGGCAGGCGATGCCGGAGCTCTGCCACAGCCCCGAGACCCCCGGCCAGCACGGAAGGCACGCTGCCTTTGGGGAGGGCCGCCGGAGGTACGCGAACCACCGCTTGCTTGAAGAAAAATATTTTCCTTTAAGGAGATGATAAGCCATTGCTTGGATTCTTTCAAAGTAAATCTTTGGGTTGTTGATGCATAGAAATGTCTTTTTTTTTTCCTCCAATCCTTTTTTTGAAGCCTAAGAAATGTGCTTATCAGATAGGGAGGATAACGTAGACATACAATGCATTAATTGCCAGGCATGTCTCACCCATCAGAATCAGCTCCAGTGGAGACCAGTCCTTACACGCGGTCATAAACTTTATGAAATTCTCCTTTATTGACCCAAAGAACTAAAGAGAGTGTAACTGCCCCCCCTGAAACATCCCAGGAAAGATTTCCAGATTTCCAGATTTCCAGGGTCGCGGACAAAGTAGAGCATCTACCACAGACCTTGGTAGATATTGTGTTCTTGACTACTGCTTTAAGGAAGCATTTCATATACTTGACTCATCAATTAATTTCACGTCAAACACAATCTATGTTTTTAAATGTTAGCCATAAATAACTAACATATTTTTAAACCTTATTTCCTTCTCTATGCTAGATATGTATCTTTACAGGACACTGTATTAACTCAGTTGCGCTAGTTTACTTTGTTTACAAACAAACCCATAGCAAAACCTCTACTGTTTGGAGATGATAATCTATTTTTATGGTTTAAGCGCGAGTGCTGCACGCAGGCTCACAGTGCGCTCCAGTTGTTTCATGTCAGTTGTAGCACGGAGGAAAGAGGGGGGGTTCTGCTGGAGGCTAACACCTGCACTGGTCAGTTCGTTATTAAAATGTCAAATGTTTGCATAAGGAAACATCTCTGTCCCCCTCTTCACCTCAAGCCATAAACCACCTCAGCTCCTTTGGCTGAGTGAGGAACTCCGGGCTGACGCAGGACAGGGCTTGTGCGAGAAGCGGTCTGACACCGCCGGTGCCCGCTCCCTTCGTTATCCTCTGGTATGAATGTTAAGACATGGAATAAAATGATTAAGAAAAGCAAGCTGGAGAAGGAGTTTATTTGGCCTGTCCGGAGTTTAAAATGCATATTTAAAGCTCTGTGGTCAGTAGATTTTGTTCTGCTGGAAGCGTAAACGGCTGTTTCAAACACAAGCCCTGCTAATAAAGGAAATGCTCTTTGCACATCTCGAAAGCTGTGCAACCTTTTATTGTGACCTCTTTTTTTCACTACGTGTGCTGAAGTATCACAGTCAGCTGTGACCGGTGAGCCTAAACAGCATTTTCAAGAGCAGTGGGGTTTTATTTAAAGAGCCTCGCTGGGCGGGCAGGACAGGCTCTCCCGCACGCGTCCCTTTGCCTCTCGCTCTCACACAGGTCAAACGGCACTGCGGAGCCCGCGTTCGCTCCGAACCGACCCCGCGGAGGACTGGACGCAGAGCGGGCTGCCCCTCGGCCGGGCGCAGCACGAGGGGACACGGCCGCAGCATCAGCCCCAAATGCACCGGGGGCTGCCCCGGCTCTGAAACCACACACTCACACAATCACACAATCACACCATCACACCATCACAGATGCTGTGAGATGAAGCCCCCCTGTGCACACAGGCACCGGTCGCCAGGCTGTGGCATGGGCCAGAGCTTTGGGGGCCGAGGGCTCGCCTCCAACCGCTGCATTGCCAATGGCGGCCTCGGCCACCACGTCTGAACCCACCTCAGGTAAATATGGACTCCTGTGGGTTCTGGGAACCTACTCCCTAAATATCGGGTCCCTATAACCCAGACAATGTCGGCAGAGGAATGTTTGAGAGAAATTCCCCTGCTTTACAGATTGCTGCAGGCCTCTGCCCCCCCTCAGGTGGTGGCGATGGCTCGGGGCCAACAAGCCCGACCGACCCCGAGGTGCTGTGCCGCCAGGCCGGCTCCTGGAGCGCTGCCTACCGCAGCCCCGCGCTCACAGTCCACACAAAACCCGCAGTAACGCGGAGCGGGATGGGCTCCCCGCGACGTGCACCACCTCCCGCAGCCCCAGGGCCGTGAGGGGTATGTGCATCGCAGAGCCGCGGCGCTCCTTCCCACCCAGACCGGGGCAAGCGCCCCAATCCGCCATTCCCACGGGCACCGCTCGGCTTCCACCAGCGACCCCCCCTTCCCCTTCCCACCATCATTTGCGCGGCCTCGCTTGGGCCAGCGTGACAAGACCTGTCTGCGTCCCTGCAATGCCTGAAGAGGTTAAAAGCGGAGGGAGAGGAACTCTGCTCCCTGTCAGGGTGAGGTCTGATTGCTTTGGGAGGGGTGAGGTCCCCGTCAGGTCCCGCGCTGCACCTTGGGGTGACTCAGCGGAGCCTCCCCGCATCGCTGCAAGGCGGCGTGGCCGTGGGCTGAACATGAAGATGGCCACTCCGACCGCACGTGTAGCCCCACACACCTCAGGGGGAGGTTTAAAGCACATGGATGTCCCAGAGCACCCACCAACCGTCACCCCCCAGGGCCTCGGACTGACGGAGAGGAGAAGTCAGTGCCCAAAGCGCCGGCTACCAGGGTGACACACAGACACGCGATGGACGGGCAGCTCTAGCTGATGAGAAAAAAACACACTCATTTCTTTAGCATTCAGGCTGAAACCCAAGGCTGGTATCAGAAAACATGCCCTTCCTCCACCCTCCTGCCCAGGGGGATGGCCCTGCAGCCAGCGCCGGTACGGTGAGCTGTGCCAAGCCGCTTGGCATCGCTCTTCTGTCGCACTGCCAGTTTGTAAACCCCACAAATAGCTAATTTCTCGGCTACATTCAGCCCAGTAACTATGTACTCATGGAACACTGCTACCGGAGCTCATCAGCGAGCGCATGTGCCCTGGCTGCCACGGAGAGCACACGTGGCTGCAGGGTGATGCTGACCTGCCCCAGGATGCGCCAAGCGCCCCGGCACACCGTGTAAGGGACACGGGGGTGGCTGCCCCACGGAGCTGCAGAGCCGGCGTGGGCATTCCAGGGGAAAAACTGCCCTTGTGGCTCCTGCCCGGCTCTGCTCCCCAGCTCCCTGCGCGGTGTTGGCACAAGCAGTGCCATGAGCCACGGCCATCTCGCCGTGCCGGCCGCCCACAGCAAACGCATGTGGGCAAGAAGCGCTCTGCCTGCCCGCTGCCTGCGGGGTGCTGCCAGACGTGGGCAGCACGTTCACTGCTGCTACCGCTGCGGGTGAAAGCTGCTGCTCTGAGCCATGGAGGCTGCTTCCCGCGGAGCCTGCCCGTTCACTGGGTGGTTGTTTTCCACTGGTTGCCAAGAGCGGGGACATAAAGTACTTACAGCAAGATAAAACCAATACAAACCTTTAAAGTAAAGCAAAGACCAAATAAACCACAGAATAACACCTGGGACCGTCCCCGGCACAAATTCCCCGGCCACCCCCATCCCTTGTTTGCAGAGCTCCTTCGGTGGGTCTCAGAGGAGCCCTTGGGAGTCACAAAGCCAGATTATACCAAAGCAAGAGGATTTCCAGTGAAGGAGCATCACGAAGGTTGTCCTGCCAGCAGCTTATATGCCTCTAATCTGCCTATCTCGTCAGCATGCCCCACCTAATTACAATCAGGGCAATCCCGAGGTGGACAGGAGCTAGAAGAGGACACTTTCATTTCTGTTTAAATGTGACACCTTTGCATTAACCTACACCACCTGTAGTCACTGACTCCATCATGGACAGTGCAGTTACATCAGTATTTTGGGCTATTGTAGCTAGAGATGTACACAAATGACTATGGGAGAGCCACCGCACAGCACCCCCAGCGCTGCCGGCTGCAGCAGGGCCCTCATGTCCAGAGAGCAAAATACAAAAGACAACCTGGTGATGAAAACGGCACTTGTGCATGCTCCAGCTGACTTACCGTTTGATGGACAAACCCCAAACCCAGTCCAGCTGAGATCAGCCTTTGCAGCAAGCCGCATCCCGCGCTTTGGCTCAGACACACGGCACACACGGGCAGCCTTACGGCATCTGCTGCCACTGAGGTTACTCTGCTGGTGACCGCGTTTTGGGAGGCACCAGACACCACATCGCCTGTGCGGACCAGGCAGCATGCGTGCACACGTGCGCGCTGGAGGAGGTGAGGAAGCAGTGGGGAAACAAATGGGGTAAAAACAGAAACAGAAGCCCAAGAAGATGGGCAAGGAACGTTTTGCTCAGGGTAACAAAGTTTTCTGATTGGGACGTCCGAAAGTTTTGGGACTAAGGTAAAGCTTCTGGCTGGCCTGGTGACATGCCAGCCTCATTTTTTAACTCCTGAAACTGCAGGTGTGTCCACATTGCCCATGGGTGTTCTCCAGGCTACTGGAAAATCACCCTAAACCCCAAAGTGGCCATGCCACCCCTCTCTGCTCAGAGGC
>NW_009650176.1:605904-614674 GCF_000708025.1 Charadrius vociferus
CGCCGCGGCTCCCCCCCGCCACTGGCTCCCGTCCCCTTACCCGTGCGAGAGCCTGCATGCCGCCAGCACCGTGGGAGCCGCCCCGGGGAGGGACTGGGACCGGGGGCGCACGTGGAGCTGCAGCTTACAGCCACCCGTTTACTGTGTTTGCTGAGCAACAGCATCTAAATTTAGTTCTCCATCTAATACCCTCTTTGGAGGAAGTGTCAATTTTCCAGTGGCCGCAGGTTGCCAGCGGGCAGACTGCTCGCTCAGTGACCGACCGCAGTTAACCGACCCCCTGCCACCAGCACTCCCTGTTTTGTGGTGTCCCAGATACAGCCCCCCGGTAAGAGGAGCTTGTTGGTGCCATCGCTTAGATATCACAAAAAAAACCCACCAAAAACCCCAGAGGTGTAACGAGAAGCCACCTCGGCGCTGTGGGGAACGCCCTCCCTGCAAACAGAGAAGCTTTAACAGCAAAATGCAGACGGGGATTTCTGTGGCACAGCTTATTTCTGTGTGCTGCGGGGGGAGCTCCCTCTCTGCTCCCTCTCTGCTCCCCTCTGCTCTGCTCCTGATTTCAACTTCAGTCCCAGCACCCAGAGCAAAATGGTCTAGCAAAAATGTCTGCCCCGGAAAGGCACATTAACTTCAAATCCTCACTCTGGGGAGAGGGAAAAGAGACTCAAGCCCACCAAAGGGAAACTCAAAGGGCACACAGAAGCCAAATGTACATTATTTTACCAACAAATCCCACAAGCGTGTGGTTTGGACGTTCACTTGTCTTTCAGCAGCACAGCCGAGGGTGGCCATGCTGAAGCAATGGGCTGGCAGCTCCGGAGAACATTTCGCCTCCCGGCAGCTCCGCGGCAGCTCCGCGGCAGCCCCGCAGGGCCGGCAGCACCACCCTCCCCGCTTAAGAGATGGGACGGAGCCGCCAGCGCTGCCGCCAGGTGTGGAGCCCAGCACGGGCATCGACCCTTCAACCCCCTTTAGCTTCCCAAGGGAACGCAGCTGGCAGTTCTCCGTGCAACACCGAATCCTAAAATCCTAAAAAAGCCCTGTGCAGGCAGTGGGGACGGGCACGCTCCCCCTGCAAGACAGGTCCTCCAGTTGCTGAAACATTAAATAACTGTTCGGTACTCCCACTGCTAGCAGCGTGGCTAAATTTAAAAAGCCAAAGCTGCAGACGCCGGGTGGTCTCCGTCGGCGCAGAGAGAGGCAAATACAGACCTAAAGCACTCCCCGGCAGTGCCCCTTTGCTTCTCGAAGTCAGCCCTGTCACCTCATTGACTCACCACGGGCAGGACGAGCGGCAAACCTTTACACTCAATTTCAGAGAAATCATTATAAATAACGTCCTGGTGACACTCTTCTTTTTTCTGATGGAGGGGGTGCAGGGGGGGGAGGCTGGGAATACCATTTCCACGCAGCACTGACTGCTGCAGTTTGGGATCTCCAGCCGTGCAGCCCCCGTGGGTCGGCTCCTCGGGGCACACGGCCGCCCGTGTGGGGACAGCCACGTCTCGGCCGTCGGGGCGCTTTGCTCAGGGAGGAGGGGACCGGGAGGAGATGGGAAATCTCCACTGCAGTTCAAGTAAACTGCATAGATGTAGCCCGTGCTACGAAGGCAATGAGCAGCGTCAGCGGTGCCTACTGCAGTCATTTCCCGCATTCAAGAGGTTTCTGGTCTCCTCTGTGCCGTTTGCCCTGGGCGAGGCGGCGTTCAGGCCGGGGAGATGTGACAACCTGTGTGCAGCTTCCCCCTTTACCGGCCGGTTTGAGGAGTGATTTCCATTTACTAGCTCCAGTTTCTCTCCCCCCACCCCATTTTTCTCCTTTTAACTCTTTCTCCATCACCCTTTCCCTGCACGGGCAGTGCACCTGGAATCCCACCCAGAGGGGCAGGCAGGAACGAAAGCGCCACCTGAGCCGCTCCCATCACTTGTATTTATGGCATCTCTAAGGCCAGGGCTCCGCAGACCGTTCCACTCGTGAGGAGCACAGAAATCCTCACGGAAATCACAAACCGCCCCCGAGCAGGGACCAGCCCAAACTACAAGAAGAGGAGAGGGCACAGAGGCTTTATCACCGTGATCAGCACGGTGCCGGATTACATCGCTCCCACTTCTGGAATATTGGCTGTGAACGTGCACAAGGTGCTGCTGGCTGGTGTAATTGGGGGTTAATCGAGGAGTGATTTATTCCTACCGTGAATAAATGAGGTCACTGCTACGCAGGGAGCAACAGACAATTTCTTTTTCCTTTTCTGTGATCTGGGCTGACCGAGCCCAGCTAGCCATCAGGTGCCGGAGGGGCGAGGTCGTCAGATTGACTCGGCAGAGAGCCACAGAGCTCCATCCCTCCGGCGTCCCGCTGGGACTGGCGCTGCCCACAGACACGGGGGCTCCCGCAGCTGCCCGGGCGTCCCACGGCACCGGGGGTGTGCAGCAGCCGGGTGCTGGCGCCACTCCATCCCCGGCACTCGCAGCGGCTCCCACAGCGCCAGGGCTGCGCTTGCCATGCAGCAGAAAGCGGCAGCTCCTGCAGCGAGGGGTTCACTGCAGGGCACGGTGGCCATGGCCTGCCGGAGGGGTCCCGCCAGGGCACTCAGTCCCCTGGCACATTTTAGGGTTTTGCTGTGAATCATAGAACGGTCAGAGCTGGGAGGTTAGAGTTGCTTTGGGCAGGGGCAACTCCCCACACTCCATCGCGGGTGGCACAGGGGATGCCCGGAGCGCGTCGGCCAGGCACTGCCACCCAGTGCGCTGCAGCGGAGGGGTGCAGAGCCGGCGGCGAGGGCAGCGGGAAGGCTGGGGGGGTCTGCCCGAGCCCGGCTAGCCACGGCTCTTGGGGTCAGTGCTGCAAAGGAACTGGGCACGGCTGCAGGGCTGGGGGTGCTCGGGGGGCTTGAGGCGCTCTGCAGCACGGCCTGCGTCGCACATCAAAGCTGTGGGGTGTTAAAGGTACGGAGGAACGGAATCCGAGCCATTTCTGGGTTTGGCATCCATCTCTAATGGCTTTATGTTTATTCAAATGAGAAAAGCAAAGGCACCATTGCCCGCCTTGTGAGCGGGGCAGCTCCTCCCAGGGCCAGCCTGGCTCACCAACGCACAGAGGGGGAATTGCCATCAACTTCTGAAGGGCTCTTCTGAGACAGCTGGGCCTGAGAACCTGATTTATTTCAAAAGGTCTTCAGTATAAGGCATCGATTTGCTGTTCTGCCTTCAGGTCTGCTGTCTCTATTACAGAAGGAGCCTTGAACATATTACAAACAGCTGCCCAATAAATACATTTATAATTATCAGCAGCCAAGGAACAACAAACCAACAGTAATACCATGGATCCTGGCCTGGGCTTGTACATCGGACACAGCAAGGTGAAACGGTCCCCAAATCAGACCACTGTCACCCAGGCTGAGAAAAACGCAGCGCAGATACCTCCCGCCATCCCTGTGCTGCTGCGTCCGCACTGCCTCCGGCACGAGAAACCCGCAAGCTCAATGACAAGACAAAGCAGAGCTGCTGCCTTGGCCGCACGCCGAATTTCGGTCCCATGGGGTCAGCAGCTCAACGTTGCCATGAAAAGCATAAACCCGGCCTCCCACCAGCCTCTGCCCGAGGCCGCGGCACAGTGCTGGGTCTCCTGCCGAGACCTGCCTCCCTCCTCGCACCGCCAACGCGCCGGCCAGGCTCTGCGCCTGGAAGCCCAAGGTGAGAACAGGAGCAAAGCGCTTTTCTGTGGTGGCTTTGAGGACACCCTACTTCTCAGTCTCGTCCCAGGAGAGGCAGAGACTCCTTCCCTCCTCTCCCCCAGCACCTCCATCCCCCTTTTTCCTCCCTTTCCCCTGCCGGGTCTCCTCTTGGCATGCTCAGTGCCCGCAGGGATGCACCGGGCAGAGCAGCAACTGCTGCGATCCCGTGGGTGCCGCAGAGCCAGTGCGGCTCCTGCCACGGCGGCGATGGCTCTTGCTGCTCTCTTCCCCGCAGAGGCGCCACAGAGCACAGGGTGAGCTGCTCCTCCATCGCCTCCCAAATCTCGCTGCCATCTCACTTCTGCTGCCAACAAGCCGAGCCGGAAAGGGGCAGCTTCGCCCGGGCACAGCGAGGCCGATTCCCAGTGCCGCCTGGGAGGGCTAGCGAGAGCAGGGCACGTAGCAAAGCCCCGAGGGAAGTCACCACAAGGCCAGCTTTGCCTTCATGTTAGTCATCAAACCGAAAATGTGCCGCTCTCCTGCGCGAGGATGGTGCCGGGGTTCCCTGGGGAGCGCCCGCCTGCAGCACGGGGCTGCGCTGCCTCCGCAGCGACCCAGCCGGAACCCTCTGCCTGAGGGAATGGCACGTAACAGCCATAAAGTTACTGCTGGTGCTTGCAGCTAAGTTAGCAACACCTAATAAATGCAGTTAAAAAGCCAAAACAAAATGCCCGAAATTCCAAATTTCTAGTAGATGAGCAATTCATTTATCTCTTTTAAGCAGAAGATCGGAATTACTGGAATAAAAGGTTCCCTATGTTTGTCTGGCCTTTAAGTTCTGCTGCAAAAAAGTGTTTATTGACATAAGTGACACTTCCTTCTTCTTTAAGCATTTCTGCAGCAGTGCATTAGTGATTCAATTACTCAGAGCTATATTTTAAGTCTGTTGAGTGAGCTGAGTGGTAAGTTGCCACAGTAGACGTTAATATAATTTTTGCAAGTCTGCAGAATTGCTTTCAAATCTCATCGGGACGAGTCATTTATTAAGAGATCCCATACAAAGTTTGGCAGCGCTGTGCCATAGCTGTGAGAGCAGCACAGCCCCACTGACACTGCTTTGGATGCTCCGGTACCAGGAGCGGAGGCGCGGAGCTGAGCTCCCCAGTGCTCCCAGTGAGCGCCGTGCCGAGGCGCCACGCCAGCGCCGGCATGGAGGGCACGGCCAGGACTGTCGCTGGCACCGGAGACAGCGCTCCTTCCAGCCCCAATAGCGGATGTGAGTGTTAAGAACATATTTTCTAGACAGGAAAACAACACAATTGGACAGGAATGTGCTTCTTATTTTGTTCCCGCTGCATGACCTCACTTCTCTTTATTTTCGGTTTCTCCGGACCACTCCGCACCGTCGGTTACCGTAGGTCATCGGCCCTTCCCCTTGCCGGTACAGTCGGCTGCTTAACTTTTCAGCCCGTACTTTGCCCCTTCCTCGCTGGGCTCTCCTCCACCCATCAGCCACTACCGTTTCCCCGTCACAGGGAATAGCGGGTGACGGGGCTGGCGGGGTTTATCCGAGCTAGAGAAGGGGATGTGGGTTCCATGGCGCCTGCCCCGGGAGCACTTCCCGGCAGCACCTTCCAGGTCAAACTTCAGCTGAGACCATCGGGAACTCTCTGGGTGACCTATTTTCAGGGTGAAATGTGTCTGGATTTTTCTTCTGCAGCACATGCAAAGTACTTCTAAAATAAATGACTATTGTACCCATAAATCCCCAAAGGATGGAATTCACAGCTTCTGGCCACGGCCACTCAGTCCCTCATGTAGAGAGCTGCAGGTCCCATTTTGCAGTGACACATGATGTGTACGGGCAGTGCTGGTAAACAACCACTTTGTTTGCTGACTTGTAGCAGAGGGAAAAACCCAAAGCCCTGCACAAAAAAATGCTTTTCTGAACAGAATGGCTTCCCATGCTTCCCAGAGAGACGTCAGTGGTTCATAATAAAGGAACGCCAATAGTATGACCCAAAAAAGAGCGTGCCGCAGCCATCACTGTTGTGCAAGCAACTGATCATAATTGGTGATCATAACTAATCCCCAGTATCTGTAAGGGGAGGGGGGAAAAGCATCAATTACAGCTGATAGTTAACATCTGTGATGGGAAGAACAGTTTAACCTTGAAATAAGGATGAATTAAATTTAGGTGCAAAGCTGCCCCTGGCACGAGCAGCAGCAGGACCCTATCACGGACCCTTCCAAGCAGGTGGGACTGGGAGCAGGCATAGCAAACAGCAAAGCTAACAAAATTAGAGAGCAGGTTTAATTAAGCCAAGCAAGCATTAGCTTTCCTCCTCCGGAGGAGATATCAATTTGCATGTCAGTGAGCTGCTGGTTTTCTCTGCGATCCCCGCGCGGGGCAGAGGCCCCCCTGCTGGTGCCGGCAGCTCCCGCGGCACCTCCGCAGCCACGGCAGGACGGCCAGGGGTTCCCGTGTCTCACCACCCCTCTTCGCTGCACTACGCAGAGCCAAATTTAGCTCCTTTGGAAAATTCTGTGCTGAGTGTGCCTGGCACAGCAGCCTGACGCAGAGCCAGCCCGAGTCTGCAGCGCAGAGGAGGGTCTGAGTAAGGCCTTTCCCATCCAGCGAACACCCTTCTCTCGCGGGGTGTCGCGTTGTTCAAGTCTCTGAACGTACCAAAGCTTCTGCAGCCTCTCACCAAACCCAGACTTCCCCAGGCTGCGCGGCTCTCCCGCGGCGACAGACCCCACTCCCACCGGCCTGACCTTGGCTCGCCGGACCGTTCCCTCGCACTGCCGGGGGACGGCACCCGCTGCCCGGGCTGGCAGGAGGAAAGCAGCTTCACCTCACAGCGCTCCACCGGACGCAAAACCTGTTCTCTATCCCATCCTGCGTGCAAACGCCCCCCGTCCCCAGCCCCATCCAGCCCCGAGGGCCGGCGGGCACAATGTGCCCGTGACTGTGCCATCCCTCGCCTGCTCTAGGTGTGCTCCCACCAAAACCCCGTCCCACCGCCCCGGGGGCTGTGGGAGCAGTCAACATGGCCCCCCATCACCTCCCGGCCAGGGACCACCGCTGGGGAGAGGGACACGTCTCACGCCATCCCGGCCACCGTGCCGAGCTCTGCCCCACCCAGCCGGGGATGGGCAGCGGAGGGGCGATACCTGTGCCGGTCCCCGTCCACGCAGCGCCGCAGGGTCTGCCCGCGGGTGCCGACACGCTGACTGGCACTGAGCAAACGCCCCGCTTTTCCTGACAGCCTTTGTCCTGCCAGGATTGCCCAAGACCAGATGTTTGCTGCAGAAGGGCTTTCACGTTAGTGTGGACCTCTGGGGCCGCCCCAACACCCGTCTTGTTGTCTACAGCATCGCCCCGGTCTAAGGTGCGCAACAGCCGCTGGCGCAGTGCTTGCTGCGCACCTCGACCTGCACAGCCCCTCGCACGGCCCCACTGCCGGTGCCCGCGGTACATCACCCGGGGACAAACCAAACCGGAGGGAAAGTCAGCGTCAACAAAGGTGAAACTCATAAAAACGGGTGTTACACGCGGATTCCCTGGGAGGAGAGGTTTGCAGGCGGAGGCTGTGGAGTTTTCTTCCCACTGGGTATCAATTTGTAAGGGTGAAGTCGCGTTAGTGCAGCTTTTACAGCCATTTGTAAGTCACTCCAGGGACTGTATTATATTGAACAATCTTTTTTTTTGTTCATTTAAAAGATCTTTTTCAGAAAGAGGTCATAGATAGAAAGGTGAAACAGATGTTTCCCAAGGCAATTCCTGTCCAGACCCCTACTCCTATTTCTTGAAATTGCTGCAATTATCATACCAAGAAGTGTTTCATATGTCAGGGACAAACCAGCAGGGCTGCGCCAGGCAGCATTTATTACCAGCTGACAACGCCTAGCACCAGGAAGAAAAAATGACTTGCATATTACAATAAACTTCATTAGTTCAAGCCATGGTGGAAACTGCTGCTTGGGAAACCGCTGATACAATTGCAGACGCAGTCCATAATAAAAAGAAAGATAAAAAGCAACAACAGGAACACCTCTGCTCCCCCGGGAAATGCCTCCCACCACCCAGAAACCTCCCACGGGGAGGAGAGCCTGAGCCACGGCCGGTGGCCCCCGTCCCCCCCGAGACGCCCACGGGTGCAGGCCGGGGCCGTCAGCCCCCGGCACGGCTGCCGCTGCTGCGGGCGCACGCGCAGGGACCCGGCAGGGCTCCAGGGAACGCCTCTGGGGGAACCCGGGAGGCCCCGAGACACCAGTGGCGGCAGAGGTAAAGAAGGACACGCCGACACGGGGTGTACGGCCACAACATCTTACAAAGTCCCTCACGTGAACCTATTGAACAACCAAGATTAGAGACCAGCCCAGAGACAAGAAAGAATGAAAGTAAAAATTGTCCAATTTTAATGCAGGAAAATGGTTAATAATGGAAGTGCAATACTTATTTAAATATTAGTAGCAGAGGAAACAAAGCAAATAAAATGATTCTCAAATTGGTTCTGTGTCATGGAACTCCAAATCACAAGATCTTATGTTGAAAAGTCAACTTTCAGAAAACAGAACAAACACGCCCATGGCTAAACCCGGCAATCACCGCACAAAACACCACCGGTCCTTCACTCCAGATTGTAAACTAGCCGTGAAGTATTTAGGCACCCTCCTGGGTAGCCAGGCCACTCTGTAATGGTACTTAAGAACATTTTCTGCATTCTCCTGCAGAAGCAGATGGGTGCTGAGCCAAAAGCTCTTCAGTCCGACACGGGATGACTTTTGGCAGCACAGTCCTGGTAACGGGGTGTCCCGTGGCAGTGCATGGGGTGGCACAGCGCCTGGCGGGGCCCTTCACCAAAACCAGCGTGGCCAGCAGGGCGAGGGGGGATTGTGCCCCTCTGCTGCGCTCTGCTCTGGGGAGACCCCCCTGCAGTGCTGCCTCCAGCTCGGGGGGTCCCACCAGCAGAAGGACACGGAGCTGTTGGAGCGGGGCCAGAGGAGGCCCCGGAGATGCTGGGAGGGCTGGAGCCCCTCTGCTGGGAGGACAGGCTGGGAGAGTTGGGGGGGTTCAGCCTGGAGAAG
>NW_009650176.1:614948-616546 GCF_000708025.1 Charadrius vociferus
CCGACGGGTGGCAGAGCATGAGGTCCTGGGTTTCAGCAGCCGCCCACCGTCATCGCCCCGCAGCAGCCGAAGCTCTGGCGATGGAAACCCAGTGGTGCCAGGGCCCCAGGAGCAACACGTTTCTGGGGCCTTCCAGGTTTTTTGGGTTTGCGATCCCTTTGCATTTTCCAGTGGGAGCACAGATGTTTCACAGAGAACACGTATTATCTCGCTTTCTCAGTCACCTTTTGAGGGACTTCAGAAAAAACACCATCATCTGCATAGTAAAAGCTGAAAACCACTGAACTCCCCCCAAAAACATCTTGGTCTCCCCCATTAGAGATTTTAACACTTAATGTTGCTTATATAAACCCCATTCTCCCCAACCCCTTCTCACTAGGGCCATTACCCCAACTACCTACTCCATCTAATTCAATACATGCTTACACTGAGTTATCCTGAATTTAAAAGCATCTTCACAGAACCGATATTCGCACATGGATCTAACTCGAGAAAGTAGCAGAGGCTCTTCAGTTTGTCTTTATGTTTTAAGATATGCTCAGGAAAGCGGCATGCACCGACACAAGCGGCTGTGAACCCGCGCGCACACCCTCCCCTGCCAGGGAAGAGACCCAAATTCTAAAATTATCCACTCAAAATGAGCATTTTCTCAGCCCACTTCGTATCAGCAGTCACTGAGTAATTCACAGCAGATCTAAGATTAGCTAATGAAGTGCAATGACTCATCAGCCAAGCCTCCGCGCCGCTGGGAAAATTCAATTTTTCTTTAGCAACGGAGCTTAAGCTGTGGAAATTATAAATAAATATAGTTTGGAGAGGCTACAGCAACAGGAGGATTCTTATTTAAAACTCATTGACACAGACATTTGTGCCTGCGATGCTCTTGTACTGCGTCGCTGATCCCTCGCACCAGCGCAGGATGGTGCCCGGCAGTTCCTGCGGGACGGCCGCGGCTCCCGGAGCGGCACAGCCGCGGTGCCGAGCGGGAGAGGGTCCGGCCGAGCCGGAGCACGCAGTGACAACGCACCAACCAGCAAAGCCTGATTTCAAACCACTCATTAGCTCACACCCATAACCAAATTAAAACCATGCAGAATCATTACAGGCTTCTGCAAACGATGTTGTTGAGCAAAATGATGGGGTGGAGGAAAGTCATAAACAGAATCAAAGCAGAGAGGAGCCCCACCCCCACCCCAGCAGTAAGATGCAGAACAAGGCCAAATTTCACTCTGGGAGCAAACACGTGCTCCAGACCCAGGTCCCGTGTTCTTGGTTGGAGCTGCAGGGCTGGGACCCCCCCAGCCCCCATGGGGCCGCTGTCCCCCTGCCCGGCCCCTCCGCCTCCCCACCATGGCCCCACTGCTGTCCAGCCCGAGCTTCTCCGCTGCCACCAGAACCACCTTCACCTCTCTGCAGCCATTACATGTGGGCTGAGCGACCTGGTGTTACCATCATCGTAGAATCGTAGAATGGTTAGAGTTGGAAGGGACCCTAAAGAGCACCTAGTTCCGCCCCCCTGCCCTGGGCAGGGCCACCCCCCACCAGCCCAGGTTGCTCCAAGCCCCGTCCAACCTGGCCTTGAACACCTCCAGGGATGG
>NW_009650176.1:617486-619156 GCF_000708025.1 Charadrius vociferus
GGGTGCCCCGGGCAGGGCTGCTCCCGCCGGCTCTGCCTGCTGCACCTCCCGCCCCGCTGCCCCGAGCCCAGGGCGCATCAGTGCCTTGGCGTTAATTAGCTCCCACACCGCACCAGCGCCGGACTGTGTATGGGTCCTTCCAACAGTTTGCTCATATGAGTGAAACACAGTGCACGGCTGCTTTCTGCCCGGGTGGCGGGGACCCCTTGGGCACCCCCCTCCACCCAACAGGTGGCATAAGCACGCAGGAACGATGCTGCATTTGGGGGATTTGGCCCCAGATTGTTCTCCGCTCCATGCTGGGTGGCGGGAACCCCACAGCCTGGCACGGGGGCGGTGATGTGGGGCCGAGCCCCCGGCACGGCCCCACCCCCGGCAGGGCCCCACACCCCCTCCAAAACTGGACTCCTGCGCCCCTTGGGGCCGGCGCTCCATCCTCACCCCCCCGAGCGCCCCACCACCCGCACCGAGGATTTTCAGCGAAGAAAATCAAATCCCCCTTCCTTTATCCCGGGCCACCGGTGGGGGCTGCTCCGCATCCAGTCCAGCTGCACTTCAGAGTCTCTGTTTCAACTGTATTCTGTTTCCAGCCACATCAGGCTCTGCTTATCAAAGCCAAATGCTTCAGGTTTCGGTGCATAATGAAAAACAGCTTACAATTTCTGTGTTTTTCCTGAGAAATTGGTTTTGAAAACAACTTGCCCAACTTTGTGTTTTATAATATGCACTTCAAAAAAAAAAAATTGAGTTTAGGGGAAAGAAAATATTTTCCATGCAGGACTGACATTTGATTGGATTACAGCAAGCCTCCCTCTTAATTAGGGTTGCCAAAGCACCACCAGAGGCCGGGTGCGCGTGTGCAATTCTCGGCGCTGCCCGTCAGCGTGGACCCCCGCTGCCCAGACCCGTCCCTCCGTCCCGAACCGCAGCTCCGGCCGCAGCCCCCGGGCACAGCTCGGCTCTCCCTGCCGGCGGGGGGGCAGCACACCCGGGAGGTGCTCGAACGGAGGACAGAGCACAGAAAAGCATGAAACTGGAAGAGAGACAAAAGGAGAAGCTTTAGGAAGACATCACAGTTGATATTTAGACTGAAGGCGGTGCTGCGGTGTTTTGCCACCGTCCTGCCGGACTCCCCTTTATCCCCGCTGTCCCCAGCGCTGGCACAAGCGCTCAGCAGGGATCTGTCGTTACGCAGTGCGCGTGGCAGGACCTGCAGGGTGAGGGTCCCGCGGCGATGCTGGGCCGGGAAGGCAGCTCCCACCACCAGCCATGGCACAGCCCCGCTGGAGCAGCCGGCCCGTTCTGCCGGAGACGCCGGCAGAGCGGCTGGAACCACGGCCCCGGCAGCTCTGCCAGCCCTTATCGGTGTGGAATAGGAGTGCCCTAACCATAAGCCACAATAAAGCGACCGGTAAAAATCTCATCTATGCCTTACGATCCCTGTGGAATCAAAACCATGTGGTTTTCTATTCTGCAAGTCACTCTGATGGTTTTATTAGCACAGAACAAACGGTGATTTGCATAGCGCGTCCTGAAGCGCCACAATCCCAACATCAGCTCAGCAAAATATCCTTCCCCTCAGCTACACGCAGCCCGCAAGGGACCCTGCCCTCGGGGGCGACCCTGCCCTCGGGGGACACCCTGCCCTCGGGGGGCACCCTGCCCTCGGG
>NW_009650176.1:619324-621722 GCF_000708025.1 Charadrius vociferus
GCCCACCACGGGGCACGCGCCCCGACCGCACGGCTGTACTGCCAAAGGGATCAGCGCAGACCAAGGCAATCAAGAGCGCCAGGCAGGCAGAGACTGCGGCCCCTGCTCGCCCACTGCCCGCTGCCGCCCGGCACGCAGGGGACCCCCAGGGGACCCCCAGGGGACCCCCAGGTTGCGAACCAGGGCTGGGTTCCCACGGGGCACTGCCGCGCTGCCCCCAGCCCCCTCCCACGGCTCCCCCGAGCCAGCCTACGGCTCACGACGCAACAGAAACTATTCGGTTAGGCCACCTACACAGCCAGCTCCTTCTAATAAACCTAGTAAATCAGAAAAGATAGAATACAAAAACTCCATGAGAAATCATGTTTTTGATCAGAAATAACCAGACTCCCTCTCCATTGCAGAGAACGCTATTTCCCACGGGAGGGTCCGAGCGCCCGCAGGCAGTGCCCGCAGGGGCAGGGGGACCGGGGCACCACGGGCGCTCTCGGGGTGAAAACCTGCTCGAGGCACGTCAGACGGGAGGGCAAGTAAATGGAATGTGGATTGTGCACACAAAATTTAATCTATACATTCACAATATTGGCAAAATGCCTCTGTCCTTTATTACAAAAAGTACTGATAGGTTTAGTGTTGGTTTGAATAATGTCAGAATAAAATACTGATTCCCTCCCCCCTTTCCCCCCAAAATTTAATCTATACATTCACAATATTGGCAAAATGCCTCTGTCCTTTATTACAAAAAGTACTGATAGGTTTAGTGTTGGTTTGAATAATGTCAGAATAAAATACTGATCCCCCCCCCCTTTCCCCCCCCCCGCCCCCGAAAACCATACTCGGATTCTGCAGGGCTTGCATTTCGGAAATCAGCTGTGCGAGCTGAAGCACAGCCGTAGGGTTCAGGAGGAAACCTCCAAAACCACAGTGTGGAGCAGCGGAGACTATAATAAGACTTTAGTATAGCAAGAATTGAAATGGACTGAAAAAGGCCCACCATTTCCTAAAGCCACGCACAAGTTTTAAAAGTATAAGGAGGGAAACCTTAAAAATTGAACAAAGTGAAATTTCACAGCATATGGGAATCCGTTAATGACGTTCAATGGGGAGCGCAGAACCTATTGCAGAGAATACTGAAGACCACTTGCTGTTCCTGAACATTGCCATTTCGGTTTTAACCCCACGGCACTTTTACTGTGACAGAATAAAAGACTAAAGTAAGCCATTCAAACTTCACATTATTAAAAATGACATTTAGAAACATTAGCTTTTTAAAATCAGTTAAGAAATGAAACATCACTGTGCTCCTGGTTTATGCTTTTGCATTTGCTGAGAAATTATTTTCGTTTATCTGCATAATAACCGAGGCAAAAAAAAAAAACCAATTTGCGACAAGATTTTGCTCTAAGCCTTGCCAAAACCGAAGAATCATCTGTTCACTGAGGTGAAGGCAGCCAGCTCCTTCAGCCGCCGCACACAGCCCCGCGGCCCTGCGCTTGGTCGGGATGCTGCTCAGGGCCGGTGCTGACACCCACCTCCGGCACTGGGCCACCGAGCCAGAGAAGGACCCGTGTCCAGTCCACTCACACGCCGCCTAAGCACTATTTTCTCTGTTATCGTGTTTTTACTGAAACTCTCTGTAGCGGTTCGTAGGAAAGTGGCAAAAATCCGGTGACTCACCTGCAGTGCTTAAGTTCCACTCGTCCGCTTCATTCTGGGAGCTGGTGCTAACGGGGACCCGCGCACATCGTGCTGGGCCACCTGCCGGCACCGGGGCAAGCACGGGCATCCCGGCACATGCAACCTTCCCGTCCTCTGGAGGAGGGTCCCCCCCAGCCCTCCTGGCAGAAAACGGCAGCAAACCAGTTCTCCAACCTTCCCGCCGCTGACACAGGATCTGGCGAGGGCGGAACACTGACATTTTTCCCTTCGCCTCTGCATCCACAAGGAGTCTCCGGCAGCACCAGCCCTTTGTCTGCTTTCCAAAGGGCGCAGCAATGGCAGGAACGTCCCACATCCAGGCGTGAGGACAGCAGGAGCGGCAGTGCCCTTGGTGGCAGGGGACTAGCAGGATGCTGCAACCTGCAAGGGATGACCAAGAAGGTTTCTCGCAGGGGTACCAGGTACTCCTCCAGCAGCGCTGAGGGGCACAACCGCTGCTCTGCGGGAGGAGACAGTGGCTATCCAGGCAGAAGCAGAAGGCAGAGAGGTTTCCACTCTATGGTTAAACATCTGGCAGAACACGTGTATGTGCACCAGGGGGCTTACTGCAGAGCCAAACCACCATGGGAAAGCACTCTGGGACATCCCATCTTGAACACCTCCATCCTGGGGGACCACATCCAGCGTTGGAGGGCAGAGGCTGGACTTGAGCTTACCTTCTCCCTCCATTTCATGTCCC
>NW_009650176.1:621735-631891 GCF_000708025.1 Charadrius vociferus
GAGCGGTGGCCCCAAGTGTGAGGTATCGTAAGTCTCTCTCGCACCCAGCAGAGACCGAACGCTCGCTCCCAAGGATGTTTCTGCCTGCTTGCGGGACCTGAGTGCCATCTGCTAGCCTGCCCAGGAAGGCAGCCCACACTCACCTGTTGCTCTTGGCATCTCCGCCAGCCATGGCGCGGCCTTTCCACGTGCAGGCAGGAGCAGCCCTTCGCGGGACGGGAGTAGAAAGCGCTTTTCTGAGAGGGTGGGGGAGTCAGGGGTTGGTTATTTTTATTTTGCCCCCCTTTTTTTTTTTTAATTTTTTAAATGGACAGAAGGCTGCTTGTAACTCCTTTCAGCTAACTGCTGTAACGCTGCAGCCAAAAAGCTTTGCAACACTTCTTGGCAGGAATTTCTTACAATAAAGGACTGTATGAGCAGCAAACACAAAAACTACCTCACACAGCCATCAGCTAACCCTAGGCCTAGCTCGAGAAGACGCTAGGAAAAAAAGCCCACAAAGAAACTCCTGAAGACGGACAGAGAGGGGCTGAGAAAGGTCGAACTGTTCTCTCCATCAGTGGGAGTACTCAGTGCACAAGAGCATCTTGGCCAGGCGAGCAGTCTGCTTCGGGATGGGCAGAGCGGACGCCCAGGTAAACAAGTGCCGCACAACGGCTTCACACAAGGTGCGGGAGAACATTCCTTTGCTATATACTGCTGTCCTTCTTGCACTTATTTTTGGAAAACAGGAAGCTCATTGATTTGTTTGCAGAGGTGGCCAAAAGCGTTCTGGGGAGACAGATGTCCTATTTCAGCACTGCATTTTAGCCTGCGTGTTTTATACCGCAGTCTTCCAACTGTTCTATGGGAAACATATTCGACTCATTGTACGCTCTTACTGAGACTCAGCAGAAGGGGTTTTTGGTGTCGAACGCCTCCTGTTAAACTTTGTTGTTGTTAAAGAGAAAAGGGAAGCTTTGGCTTCTCTTGCTGACATTCAAAAGACCACAATATGAACCAGCACGAACCAGGAAAACACGAGCTTGCGTGCTTTCCAACCCACTCCTTCTTCTCATTCGACAATAGTTCATCACGGTGTTTGCTGCAACAGATTAAGAACAAGCAGGAAGGGGAATCTGTGCAACGATCCGGTAGCTCGAAGGTAACCTTCTGCATGCAGACAACATTTTACCTAGCAGGGACAACTCTGAACTGCTTTCTCCAGCATCAGAAGCAACAGATGACCACAAATTAATGTTTCTAGACTGAGGGAACCCAAGGGAAAGCTACACTAATGCAAAAGCTAAAAAATTAACCACTACAGTTTCAAAAGCTTGTCCCTAGGTCCCTTTAGTTTGTAAACCATTTGTACTCTAAATTTGGTACAAAGCTGTAGGCTGTTTCCTGTTTTTTAAGACTGCTAATCATTTCTGGTCATGTGTAAGGATGAAGATCCTCTCTATCCAACAACACGTGTTCAAGGGGCCTTAGATTACACTCGCTGACTAGGTGTGAACACAAAAGTTAGTTCGAAACGTTAACTCACTCTCCCATTGAGGCTGTTACGCTAACCACCGCCTCCACGCGCGCAGCACGAGCAAGGCACGGCTGTGCTGCCCGCTGTTACAGGGGACTTAAGGGGGCACACGTTTAGGACGCAAACCCACCCAGGTTACCAGGTGGCTGCTTGTTCACGTACCTGAAAACATTGATCCTCTCAGCTCGGTAGTAAACGACATGAAAAAGCTTTAACATATGCAACGACAGCCACGTAGTTATGTGTTGCACATTTTCCAAGTTTTAATAGAGACAAAAGTGAGTCCATTGTACTTAAGACTCTACAATGATTTCATTCTATTGCATGTCCTGCTCCAATTACATTTCTCAGAGTACAGTATCGAGTAAAAGTTCGGTAGCTTTAAAATTAACAAGTGTGTGACATCTGTAAGTAAAATAAGCAGCAGCAATAATTTTTGGGATTTTATCAAGAATAGCTAACTTTTAAGTAATAAATACATTCCAAGTTGTGGCTTTTGCTGTTCTCCTAGTTCATTGCCGTATCTGACTTGTCAAATTCTCATTCTAGGGTAAGATATCCTTAAGAGTTTCCTGCCAGCCTCACACCAGAAGAGCCTCCTAACTCCACGTCCCGGTGCCTGTCACCTGTCCCAGATGAAAAGCAGTGCGAGCTGACAAGGAAACTCGTCCTCCTGCCATGCGCACGGCCACCTCCAGATTCTCCTGGGGAGCATGTCAGGATGTTTACAGACTTCGCGACCAGAGCTCTAGGAGAACAGCTGTGCTCTTATCTTCTGTTACCTTGAAGAAAGTGAAAGAGGGAGAGGTTACTGCAGGCGGCACAGAACAGACCGGCATTAGTGGCGAGGCACAGGCTCCAGGTTTCCTCTAAATATAGCCAGGAATTTTCCTGCTCCCGGCTGGCCCCGCAGGCAAGACCAGCAGCAGCTATAGCTTTGGAAGAAACCCGTCAAGTTAACAAACCCAAAGCAAGAGCGGGAATTTTCTCCAAGACAGACGTGATATGAATTTCAGTGATGATAATAAATCTTCAGTCTCTGGCTTACAGACTTCTAAGTCCCCATGCGGGGTGGGTTACTGTAGGTTAATCTGCCACGAGTCCCTACAGAGAGAGCCACGTGAAGAACATCTGCCTCCACTTTTCAAACACAATCTATAAAACGGGATTATTTTCCCCTTGAGAGCAAGCCGTACAGAAGCTTTCCTACATACCTGCAACTGCCTCAGGACATCGACTGCTGCCGCAGCGCTCCAGTCGCTGTTAATGAAGAGGCAGAGCAGCCACGCCACCTTCTCCCGTTGCCTCCAGAGGTAACTGACATCCCCCGTCCCCTCGCCACCCCCGCTGCAGACTCCCCTTCCCACCCCAGACCGCTGCTGGTTGTGAGCTGCAGAAGCAAGCACATGCGGTGGCAGCGCTGCGGAGCCCTCGGGACAGCCAGTGCCTCTGGAAGGACCAGGCACGGCTCCCTGCCCCCCCAGCCCTCCGGGGGCGGCTGTATCCGAGCGCACCAGACCACGACCGACCAGGCAACGAGAGCGGGCGAGATGCTCGTTCCTAATTCAGAAGTGCAAAACAACACACTCCAAACCACAGCTACCAAAAGGTAACGAGGGTCCCCACGCCTCATGTGCTACACTGCTGTCGCCTGGCCGCCCCGCTAGATACCAGCCACTAACACCGAGGGCAGATGGCAGGCTTGAAAAGACACGTCAGCTGGAGAGGGATGTGCCTCTCAAACCAAAAAACGACAAAAGAGAGGAGTCCTCATCTGCACCCCTGCATGCAAGAGGTACTTGAACTGTAAGTCAAGTTACACAGTGGAAGCCTTGAAGAGTTCAAAGGGAGCACCTATTTGTCTTCGAGATCAAGTGAAGAAACCAGAAGACACATGAAACAACTCAGTGATACAGAAATGAATGAAAAAATGGCATGGAGATCTACAGTTACACTTTTCAGTTGCAAAAACATCATTGCACCACACTTCAAAGGCAATTCGGTTTGAGGCAGTTCAAAAGTCTGAGCAGCCCTAACACACGTCTGTGCCAAATCAACTCACGTGGACCAGGCGGAACCACAGGACACACAGGCTCAAGTCCATGTTCTTGACAAACAGGATTAATGCTATGAAGCAAAAGGATCAAAGACCTTTAAAAACCCCTCACAGTGGAGGTTTGTAACTTACAACTACACAGCACAATACACCAAGAATGCCAACACCAAATGCGGGAAGATGATGGCATTTCCAACACCACTGAAAACGTGGCAGCACCTCTTCCACAGGCATGGAACCAAAGCGACACTGATTTGCCCAGATTTGGAATCCAGAATAACCTTCAGTGTTGCCCATACATTTGAGACTTCAAAGAGCTGATTTAATACACCACGAACATCTGCCCTGACGCCTATATTCCAGAGAAGGACTGCAGTCAGGTTGTATAAACTCCATCAGTATTTACCAGAATCATCCCACTCCTGAGAAACTGGGATGTCTCACAACAAGGCTCTACTACCTATCGTTGACAGAGAGTACGTTTATACGTAATCTCACAGGAGAATCTATTCATTTACCTTCTGATGAACGGCGAGGTTTTCAAGAGCACACAACTTCACTTGCAGGCTTATTATCTTGCATCTACCAAAGCCTCAGTGAGGTCCACGGACTCGGCAGAATGTGCCTCAAATGGTTTTTGCAAAAAGCTGACCCTTTACAGACAGATTACAGATTGAGAATATTTGGTCTAAGCAGGAAAAATGCATTTCCTTGTTGAGGAGGTGGCAGCAAGCCCTCGGGCCAGTTGCATTCTTTGTGATTTTCAGACTTGGAGGAAGGAAGCATCACAACAGAAGCACGATGCCAAATCACCGCCCGGTGAAGGCTTCTGCCTGTGCCAGGGCAGAGGCTGCCACGTCGCAGGGACGAGGTTGAGACTGAAATGCAGTCGCTCGCGAGAGTTCCTGGGGGCAAGGACCGGGGATTCTCTGCTCTGGCCGCAGAAAGTTGGTGCGACCAGCAAAACGGCAAACTGCTTTAAAACAGCTGATGCTCCATGTCTCGAAATGTGGAAACCTCACCACCCTGCTGAGTGCTGTGTGCCTGCGGACAGACAGACGGGCGCTTGTCCCTGGCCTGGAAACGCAGAGCTCGGCAGCCCGGCTCGGCAAGGGGCAGAGGCTGGGGTGTTTTGAGCAAGCCCTGAGCAGACCCAGCAGTTTTCAACATGCGTTCACGAGGAGCAACACAGCAACAGTCACTTACAGGCTCTCACCTTGTTGCTGGAAAACTTCAGAGATTTCTGTTAAAAAAAAAATATCTTCAAGACGGAGCAGCAGCCTGAACACTACATTCTGGCCATTGCTGTAGCCTCGATACACACATGAGTAACGAACACATAACAGACCGGCTGACTCAGGGCAACGGCATGATCCAGCAGCCTGTGTGCTAAGCTGTATGTCAAAAGGCAAGCCAAGAAAGCTCTCCTGAAGCCAAGTGTTTATTCATGATTAAAAAAATGAAGTTTTGGATCAAATAAAGCCATTCACAAATTCAGATTTAACAGCTGCAGCAGAGTGCAGAAAGCCGATTTATCTTCCAAGATCACTGTACGTCGAGTGTGCTGATGCGTGGGGACCCTGCTCCCACCAGCTCTGCCCTGCTCAGGGACTCGTGCCTTCACCCTTCAGGTGCAGGACATCCCCAGCACCCCCTCTGCGGCACAGGGAGCGCCCCGGGCCCTGTGCGTTTTGCCTTCATGAGAGTTCCAGGTGCAGCACAAAGGATACCTGCGTGTACCAGTGTGCGGCCGGGCGCCCAGGGCCGTGCCACCACCACCAGACACTCACAGACAGCTCCAGGTGAAGACCAGGAGACACGCACATGTGTTTGGAACCCACCTCCTTCCAAGAGTTTATCTGGAAGGCCTCAGCCCCTCTCCCGTCGCAGCCCAAGCCCCACTTACCCTGCGCGTCATGGCAGGTTGGGGAGCGATGGCAGCAAGAAGCCTGCTCGTTTTCTCCGCCCAAGCAGCTTACTCTGAGGAATATTTTCTAATCATAACGCAATTAACAGCAGGCTGTAACTGAGCATCGTCAAATCAGTCTTCCTCCAGACATCCCCCCTTGGGGGACGGGTGGCGAGGCAGCCCTGGCTCAAGCTCAGGAGGATCAAGTGGTCGCATCTGCCCGCAGCCCGGAGGGGAGGGATGGGGCTGGGGAACCCAGAGGACTCCGACAGGCAGCTGAGCAGCTCCCGCAGGGCTTCGTTTCTACAGACAGTACCTGCTTTGTAAAGAAAACAAGTCTGTCTGATCCTATAATAGCAAGAATCTAAGGCAGATTAAACAGGAACTGGTACATCAGTTAAAAGCATTCACGCCCTCAGAAATTAATCAAGTTAATGAAAAAAATCCTTCATTAAAAAAAGGCCCAGCTCCTCCCTTCCAGAGAGACACATGTACCCAGTGACCGAGAGACGACTGGCGCAGGGCCGCTGCCGGGGTTCCTGCGGGAAAGGCTCAGGCACAAGAGCCGGAGCGCACTTGTGACCCTCTCGCTAAGGGGAGCTGAGTCACCTTGGCTTGCGCAGGCAGAGGAGCCACACGTGGACCTTCACTCCACGCAGTATCTGTGGGGACCAGTGCACAAAGAGCTTTCCGCTGCCCGTGGCTACCAGGACCCAGCCTGGTGGCCTCAGGACAAACGGGAGACCCAGCCCTCACCCACCAGCACAGAACTGAGAGAGCACTTTCCAGCTGACTGAAGCGCTAGAGATGGGCGCAGGGACTGTAGGTATGAAGAGCACAAGCACTCCAGAAACTGAAGCACTAAGCCCCATCTCTGTCATCACTGCCGGACGCGAGAAGCCCATTTCAGAAGTGCATAATCTCAGGATGTGCGAGAGTTCATAAACCAGCTAATGCAAAGCCTACATATTCTATAAAGGTACATACAGAGTGCAAAACAGATGCATCGAGCAGATTTAGAAAAAATAAACCAGGCACCAGTGCATCCTCCTCTAGTCTGCAGGATACAGGCAGGCAGATTCCTCAAGTCTTTTATTAGGCCGAAGTTAGAGTTCGTCATGCAGCCCACACACTCCCATTCACCTCCATCCCAGGGTCAGCGATGGGTACTTATGGAAAAAATAAAACATGAGTCAAGGCTGAAAAACAACATTTTGCAAGTTTTTCAGCGTTTAGGGAATCTTCACATCGATTTTTTGTTTCAAAGTCCTACCTTTCACACCTGAGCATTAAAATGGGAAACATCTGTGTCATCCCGTTGTGTCACCAGGCCTCACGAGCCAAGCAGCTCCGTGGCTATTGCACGAAGGTCGTGTTTGTTCCTCTCCTTCAAAGTAACGAGCACCCTTCTCTACACAGAGTTTTCCCCAAGTTTCCAAAAATCCCCTGTTCCTTCTTGGCCCAAAGTAGCCTTTCTGTATGTGCAAATCAGAGGCGCTCAAGGGTTTGCAAATACCTGCTTGACCACAACAGAAGCAGGATGAAGGTCTGAGCCTTGCCCAGAGAGGTAAGAGGACACCCTCAGAAGGGCTCTACGCCTCGGGCTGCCCAGCGCTGCTCTCTCCAAACTGCGCACCAGCCGGCCCTCCGCCTGACCCCCCGTCCCACTGAACTCGCCCTGCTCCGTGTGAGAAGGGGAACTGTAGCTGCAGTTTTAGACACCTCCACTTGTGTTTACCAATGAAACAAGTAAATAAATGCAATTTGGGAAAAGCTACAGAAATTTAATTTTTACACTATTTGTAAAAGTTTTCAAAGAAACAAGTTTCCAGGGTCTTCGTACATCTCACCACACAGATGCAGTGCGTCTCTCCAAGCCCGGGAAGCAGTGCTGCTCTGCACAGCCTGGCCCCCGTGCACCCCACTGAAACCTCGAGGGGGGATTGTGCCCCTCTGCTGCGCTCTGCTCTGCTCTGGGGAGCCCCCCCTGCAGTGCTGCCTCCAGCTCGGGGGGTCCCACCAGCAGAAGGACACGGAGCTGTTGGAGCGGGGCCAGAGGAGGCCCCGGAGATGCTGGGAGGGCTGGAGCCCCTCTGCTGGGAGGACAGGCTGGGAGAGGGGGGGGGGGTCAGCCTGGAGAAGAGAAGGCGAAAAAGGGGAGACCTCAGAGCCCCTTCCAGTGCCTAAAGGGGCTCCAGGAGAGGTGGGGAGGGACTTTTTACAAGGGCATGTAGTGATAGGACGAGGGGGAATGGCTTCAAACTGGAAGAGGGGAGATTCAGATGAGAGGTTAAGAAGAAATTCTCTCCTGTGCGAGCGGTAGTCCCCTGGGGCAGGTTGCCCCGAGAAGCTGTGGCTGCCCCATCCCTGGAGGTGTTCAAGGCCAGGTTGGACGGGGCTTGGAGCAACCTGGGCTGGGGGGAGGTGGCCCTGCCTGGGGCGGGAGGTGGCATTAACAGCCTTTACCGGTCCCTTCCAGCCCAAACCATTCTGTGATTCTACGATGAAAGCACCCAGCACCCTGAGCCCCCGTCACAGAACCTGCTCCTGCACAGATCCCACCAGAACCGAGCGCATGGCAGGCCAGTGACACTGCAGAGGGACACCCACCCTTTGCTCGCTCAGCTCGCACAACTAGCAATGCCCAAAGCTTCGGATGGGGCTTGGAGACCCTCAGTCCAGAGAGCAGCTTGCTGTGCTTCCAAGGGAGTTGTTAAGCCCTCTGGTTGACACAAATCTCCTTCGGCAGCTGAAGTTACAGCTCACGTAAGCAGATCGCATTCTTGGGCATCTGCGCAGCTCGCGTGCAGTTAGAAATAGCACAATGTATGGCCTGCTGGCATTTCCAAAAAATACGCCTGGGAGCAGAGAGCGGAGGGAAAGAAGGGCAACAGATGGCACAGAGGGGGAGAAGCAGCATGGATCTAGATGTCTCCAAACGCAGTCACAGTGGTCACAAGCCAAATGTGCAAGCGCTTTCGGGAAGAGGAAAATCAGCAGGATGCCACCAGACGTGCAGCTCCAGACATCCAGTGCTGGGGCACACAAGTATGCAGTGCAGTCTATTTTAGACTTGTTCTCCTACTTTGTATTAGTATGCAGGGACGCTGACTCCAAGCTGTTTGGAGGAAGACTGAGAAACAGTAATTAAGTTGGATGCTTGGTTTTAGTTCACTGAACCATCTAGAAACCACGCCAAGAAAAATCTCAAGCATTCATCTTCTGTGCTGAAATATTTCACGTGACCAGGCAGGTGTTTTTAAAAATTTAGCTATCAGAGCAATCACCACCACAACTCTATATAGAGTTATAGAACCTTTGTGTGCCACTGGCAGAGCAGAAGAGAAGGGGGAAAAGGAAAAAGAAGAGTGATTTATGTTGCTTCATAAACTGCTGGCAAGCAGTACTGGCTACATGCACATACAAAGCCCTAAACATCTTTGAAGGTGAAGTCATAACCTAATGTTCCAAATTTTACGTTAGAGCTTACTATATATAGCAAGTATGCAATAAGCTTTGATTTTGCTGTACATAGTAGCAGCGTGCTCTTTGTGATGAATGGCTAAATGTACTGATACTGAGGGTCTATTAAGCTAATAGCAGTAAAATTAAAACCTTCAGAAGCCAGTATTTTCAAGTTTAATGGTTCCATAGCCACAGCTTGGGGTAGAGGGAATAAAAAGAGGGAGGGAGAATAAAGGATTTTCCAGAATGAAAAAACAACTGAACATACATACTGTAAACTTGTTTCATGCGGAGATGTATATGAAAATCTACAAGCAGCTTTTATACAAAGTTTTACTGCATGAAAGGGCTGTGGGCAGGGAGGGGAGACCCGTCCCCAGGAGCTATTCAGGAGGATGACAGAGCAGGAGACCCAGCCAGGCAGCACTGCAGGGTTTGCTCAGCCTGCCGAGGGTGCCGTACCTGCACCGGCCAACGCTCTCACCACGCAGCAGGGCCGGAGCAACGCACACTGCTTGAAAATCCCCTGATCCCACCACGCGATGTGCTCCCCGGAGCAGGGACAGGGCGACCTTAGGGAACATGGGTCTCCTTCCCTCCCGCGCCCCCTCCATGGCAGAGCTGGCGCTGTGGCCCCATCCGCCACTCGTCCCCACCACCACGGCTGTGACACCCGCCCCGAAGGGCCCGTCCCTGCCCCGTGTGGGGGTTCCCCTCCAGACCGGGAGCGTGCTCAGCGTGCTGCATCGCAGCTCCCTGGCGGCTGAACACAATGCGCCGGGCATGGCAGCAAACCCACTGTTACAGAACCAGAAACACTGCAAAAGACAACAGAAGAGCAGTTGTCTGGCTCAAGGAATTTGAAGTTTATGCAGCTGCAAGTCTAAATATGACGTTATCACGGAAGCGAACAGAAAGCAAAATGGAAAAGCACAAGAGATTTTCTTATTCCCAAGACAAAGTCAAGGCTGAACCCCTCAGGACCAGCTCTCAGAGCGGGTCCGCACGTGGGCCTACAGCCCCTGTGGAGACAGATGTGCTCGGCACGCCGCAGGCAACACTCCAGCTCTCCAAAGACTTCTCTGACCATCCGAAACAACTCTGGGGACAAGAGTCCTGCAGCCAACGTGGGTGAGGGACGAGTGTCCCACCAGGCCCACAGCACAGCCTCGCAGGCAGCGACGCAGCCAAGGGGCTGGGATGCCAG
>NW_009650176.1:632104-640789 GCF_000708025.1 Charadrius vociferus
CCCCGGGTCTGGAGGAGGACGCAGTGCTGTGAAGCACAGGCCTGGCCAAGAGCAGCGGGGCCATGGCCTTGCTGCGACCTCACAGACCTCGGATGGGGTTTCCTTAAGAGAAGGCAAACACCAGTCACCCTGGGCTACGGGCAACCAGCCTTCGTGCTCAAGGCAGCCAAGGTGAGGGACTGGGCTGCTCCCTGGCTCCCACCCTGTGGGACATGGCTGCCAACATGGCGCGGGGGCCGGGCACAGCAGCAGGTCAGGCTCCACAGGGAAGTATCAGGGAGTGTAGGGACAGGACGAGGGGGAACGGTTTTAAACTGAAAGAAGGGAGATTTAGATTAGATAGCAGGAAGAAGTTCTTTCCTGTGCGGGTGGTGATCCCCTGGGGCAGGTTGCCCCGAGAAGCTGTGGCTGCCCCATCCCTGGAGGTGTCCAAGGCCAGGTTGGACGGGGCTTGGAGCAACCTGGGCTGGGGGGAGGTGGCCCTGCCCGGGGCGGGGGGGGCACTAGGGGGGCTTTAAGGTCCCTTCCAACCCAAAGCATTCTATGATTCTATGACTCTAAGTAACACCATCCACTATCCGGGCACTACCAGAGCCTTGGGTCTGGTCACGGACACCTTCTGCTAACAACAGAGGCCTGCGGTCCAAAAAGCACGACGAGCAGAGGTGAGCCAGTGTCTGGTGCTGTGAAACCAGGTAAGAATAACTCACCAAGTGCCCAGCTGCAGCGCAGACACCTTGGCAGCACGGGCAGCATGCACAGCAGCTCCCTGTCCGTGACACACAAGTAGAAGCTACAAAGGGGCATGAGAAGATGCTGAGTGGGCATTTTTCTCCTGGCACTACTCTAAACCAAGTGTCTTACAAACATGACTTCTACAGGTTGCTAGTCTGCCTGTTGTTTTCCCAGAAACCTTATTTTACTAGTCAGTAATGACAGGGTCTTAATAAAGTATTTTCTTTGCAAAAAAAGTATAAGAACAGAATAATAAAAACATAAAATGACCATACTAGCTTTTCCAGCCCAAACCAAGGTTTTAAAAAAGAAAATCCAATTGCTTCCAGTTTTATATGCATTCACAAATTACCTGAATTGTTTGTACATTTTTTCCAGTAATTACCCTCCATGCTTTGCAGAACAGCGTCACATGCCAGAAGACAGAAAGTTTCACAACAGAAAATGTCAACAGCCACAACCTCCTGCCATGCCCGGGATTAGCACAAGCGGCGTTACCACAGTGCTGCTGCCGAGGGCACCTCTTGGACTCTTGTTCTGTGCTAACGATAACGAGCCCTCGTGCAGCTGCCTGTGAGCTCACAGCACAATGCATTTTACAGCAGCGACGTGCAGTATGACCAGTCAGATGCCTGCTCTTAGAAACTACTTTAACAGATGTAAGGCTGCACTGCCTTGAAAGGGCCTCAAGCTTTCAGATATTTAACTGTAGCTCAAGTGTCATTGTGGTCCTAGGATTCAGGAATTGCAAACATTAGCGAAAAATTAAGTTACACCCTTCAGGAAAGAACAGTGGATGAAAAACTGATGGAAACTTCTCAGTTCCACCTTAAGGAAATTCAAGGAAAGCAATAAAATTCAGTCCTCCCGAATGGAGAGAACTGGGTACAGGGCAAGTCTCCGAAATAATGAGTCGCTTTATAAGTGATGTACCAAAACAGCAGACATGCTGGTCTGATCGGGAATATAAATGTGACATTTGGAACATGGGAAGTTTTGTTCTGCTTTTCTAGTTTTGAGCAACTGCAGTTGTTACCCAACTACCCTGTCACCTCTGTGTCGGCAGCTCACCTTAGACACACGCAAGGCAGAGAACCACGGGTGGAAAGCCAGCTGAAGGAAGCCCGTGAAATGGCGCTATGCATTAAATGTATCTACATACCCATACAGACACGCAGAAGTTTGGCTGAAGAGTACAGAGGAAAGGAAGACTCTGGTCTAATCCAGGACATCCCATCATTTTCTTCTTATCCTTCTTAACATGTTCTTCTTTCCCCCAGTTTACAGACCTGCTCCACCCCTTCTGCTCAGCACCTATAGCTCAGACACCCACTGTGCCTGCAATAACCCAGGTCTCCTCTGCAGCAAGTGCTGCTTTTCCTTCTCGAGGCCCTGCCCTACAGCCTTTCACCCAGCATCTCATGGCCAGGTGTCACCACTAGCACCACATCTGCAGTGCTCCTGCTGATGAGAACAGGCAGCGTTTTCCTTAGGCTGACGTGTGATGGGCAAACATCCTCCCGTTTTGACTTCCAGGTCTGGACTTTAAGCTCCTCCTGGCCACACGATTTCCTACTCCACATGGACTGACTGGCACAGCCAATCTGCCTGATCTGAAGCATCAGGTGGTTCTTCACCCTGCCCCTTCTCCTCCCTAGAAGCCACCAGATGTGGCCCACCAGCCCACCTGGAGCTCACAACAGCAAAGACAGCTGTCACCAACGATGACGACGCCTGGTTTGCTAAAGCTGTCCCAAACTGCACATACAAACACAGCGAAGACACTTCAGAAGAAGGATGAAGCTTTGCTGCTCCTTTAAATAGAGCACCGTTCATACAGGAGTGATGGATTTTGACTGTGATTCTTTCACTGGTGAGGACAGCGTATTCTGGGCATCGGGTTTATTTATACTCCAGATCTAGCTAATAGGAATTTGGGTCCAATCCAAACGCTCTTGATATAATAAAGTCTTTAGCCAGAGTTAAGCAGCATTTGAAGGGGCAAGATCAAGGATGAAGCTTAAATGCTGCTGCTGCTGCAGTTAGACATTTTTACTTGCTCGAGTGGCCGGTTGTCCAGACACCTTGAGCACACAGGATGAACATGCCACACTAATTATTTACTCCAGCCAGGCTTGCTGGGATGGAATAACAGCTCGAGCAAAGCAAGTCCTTCATCACACTCAAGCAAGTGGTGAAGTCGTATGACAGAGGGTACAAAAAAAAAATAATCCTTTTTTTCCCCTCCTGAGGATTACATGAGTGCTGACCATCACAGTCCCACTGCATTAAAACAGCTCAGAGAAGAGCAGACAGTCTACAGCAGGAGCGGTAGCGGCTTGTGTGCACACTGTTCCTTCTAGCACAAAAAAAAAGAGTAGAAAAATTTTGGGGACAACCTAATGAACCACAGTGTATAAAGCAAGACCTTTGACAACAAGACTCTTCCTAATGATTAGTTATGGTTTTCAGACCCCTTGTTTAATAGTATCACAGATGAAGTCTTGTCTAGATAGTAATGACTGGAAAGTTGTGAAACGATTCTAGATCTTATTCGAGTTGCTGGAGTTTTCCCAACAACTTCACTGAGGGCAGTGCAGCAGGCAGCATCAACTGAAATTACAGATGGTATTTCTATTCCCAGTCACACCACATCCTGCATTTTTAGGTACCGAATTTTCATCCTGGGCAAAGTTTTGACTGTTTGATGAGAAAGGGAGTCCCATCCCCCTCCTCGCCTGCAATGAGTAAAAGCAAAACGTGGAGGCATTACAGAGCATCAGCTCCCACGTTTATGTTCCCACCTTACGTCCTCAAACAAAGAGCTTGCAGGTGAAGCCCAGAAGAATTTAATTTGATGATCCAGGTCATTCCTCAGCAACACACCAACTTTTCAAACACAAGCCAAACAACAAGTGCTGTGAAAAACACTGAAATACCATTCCCCAGTTAAAGACAATTTTTGGTACAATCATTTTGCAGAGCCATAAAGTGCCTTCATAAGACATCTGTACCAGAGGGGTCAGAGAAACTAAAGGGCCTCCTCCAAGGGCCCTGAACCGTTACGGGTAACTGCCGGGCATCAGTACCTAGATATGATAAATATCATCTTAATTGCAAGAAGAGTTTTAGTTCTTTGAATGAAGAGATCTTTTTTTTGAAACTTAAAGCCTAGGAGCCGTTAGCCCTCCAGCACACAGGATTAGTTTTGACGCAAATGAAGTATCCTCAATACTCGCCACACCCTAGCTACAAACGGCACTAATGCGAAACTACAATTTTATTAGCTCTTTGAGCAAGCGCTGCTTGGTTCATCACGATGTCAACTGCTTTGTGCTCTCCTCTGGGAGTACGGGCTCCAGTTCCCATGGTTCCCCCTAGGGTTTGGAACTAAAGGCTCTTATCGCCTCTGAAATTACCACCAACCACCAACTAACAGCCAGGCATTTAAGTTTAAAAATTGTCAATGTCAGTTTTTAAAGAAAAACAAATGCAAACAAACAGTGGAATGTAGATAAAAACACAAGGCGGTTTTTCATGGGATGCATTAGTCTAGCAAGCACTCACCTGATACTGGAGGCAAAGTTATGTCTCAAACTGTGTTAAGAGATCTCTTATTTCTGGAGTCAGATGCTCTACTGCCTTCGCAGCTTCTGTGATAGCTTTCCGATACATCCCTTTCTTCTTGCGATTAAATCTCAGTTTGAAAAATTCAGAGAAAGGAGAGAGTTTTGAAACAGATAAGAATGAAGTCGTTGGAGAACCAAACCATGACACCTTAGCTTCTCGCCACGAAGGTTCCCCATTTTCCTTCTGGCTAAGGTTTATGTCAAGAACACGTGCTGGCCACCAGGGAAAACCATGAATTTTACCCCAAACAATATCCCCCACTGAAACAGTTCTTCCATCTTCTGTGACACATTTAGACACACTTTGGGTATGCAGTCTAACTGTAAGTGGCGGCACAATTTTACGCTCATCTTTTGAAGATGAAGAGACGGATGCATCATCACCAGGTAAAAAGTCACACATTTCTGGTGATGTTACTTCTGAACTAGAAGACTTGGATTCATCTAGACTGTCATTACTACACACCGATAAACTAGAAGAATCTGCTTTTCTTTTACGATAATTCATAAGGAAAGCCAAGTTATCATGTCCATCTTTACCTTGGGGAAATCTTTTAAAGTCATCATCTTCACCTGAACTCCCTGAAGATATCTCAGCTAAACTTCTGTCTGTGGATTCATCATTGTAAAATGCGCCAGGATTGGACTCCCTGCTGTTCTGAAGGACATTAATTTCGTCAATAAGTTCTGCCTTATAAATTGAAACACTCTGACCATCATTTATGCGATGGGGCTTCAGCCGTATCTTTGGGGGTGGGACATCCGCACTGGAATGCACCGGCCGCGTGAGCTTCAGTTTTGGAATGGAAGCAAGCTGGCTGCCTGCTGACTTGTCCATTAAACATTTGGTTTCTCGACACCGTTCAGAGACTCTGGTCTCCTCTTGGTCCTCCTCTCCGTTCTGCAATATTCGCTCTGGACAAAAGGGTTTGACTGAGCCATGAACCCGGGAAGGGATTTTTACAACTTCACCTTTCCCTTGCGGAGTACTGTAGGATATTTTTATAACTGGCGTTCGATGTACTAGTTCCCCAGAAAATTTCTCATCCTCTCTCTTTTCTCTTTTGTTCCTCTTCTCCGTGTAGTCGGAGTCACTGTGCTTCTTCTGCTCTTTGTCCTGAATGCTCAGCTTCCTCCTGGTTTTAGCATTCTGCCTAGCTGTGCTCGCATCCTCCGGGTTCAGAGTGTTTTTACATTTCTCACAGAGCACCTGTCGTGGCCGCAGCCTGATAGTGCTCATGATAAGCCTTCCCGGGTCTCTATTCCGCGACAAACGCCTCCTCGTCCTCTTTATAGTCCGTGGTGGTGGCTGAGGAACCCACTGGTTGTACGTGTGCCGTAGCCAGAGCGGACGAGGAAAAGGAGCTCCCTCGAAGTAGGGGGAGTAAGGAGGAAGGCTGCCAGGCGGCGGGGGAGGCAGGAGGGGGGGTACTTGCTCATCCCCGCTTCCTTTGGGAGGCTTTTCACCAGCGGGCTGCGGCTCCGTCTCGCCCTGCACAGCACCTCCACCTTCAACACCTCCACCATCAGCAACTCCGTTAGCGCAAGCGTTAGCAGGAGGGTCCTCGTGCTTGGGGAAGGAGGATGGGAGACAAAACAATCCGGACCTAAAACAGGGCGAGAAGGGCAGGGAAGGAGAGAGACAAAGAGTCAGGATGCTTGAAAGGCGCTTCTCTGGGAAGACTGTGCATTACAAACATGCTAGTTTCTTTAAAAAAAAACCACCACCAAAACAAAACACACATCCCCCAAAAGCCCTCCCACAACTTCCACGTACTAAGAACACATTTCCCCTTGACTTTTGAGACAAGGCAGCCAATTCTGCCCCTGAAAAAAATAACAGCGTTTCAAAATTTAGTAAAGGTGTCCTACACTTCTGCCAGAAAAGGCAGAGAGATCAAAATCTCTGCTTCCATTAACTCTTTGCACAAAGTTTTGCTCTAAGAAGTTTTAAGTTTTATCACACAAAGCAGTTTATTTTATCAGCAGGCTGGTAAAGGCACGAGGAGGGCTGTGATACAGATTACGCAAGCCTTCTGGGAGCTATTAAACTTCCTTTCTTCACACTGTACTTGCCTGCCTGATTTTTCAGCTTCTCATTCAAAAGCTGAACAACCCGACTTGGACGGATAACTCGCAGTTTCAAGCAACAGGTTCACCAGGACACAGCTCTGCTCCTCTGCCTCTGGCCCTTCCACGTATGACTTTATTTGTTAAAATAAGGAATACACTACTATTTCAGAATAGCAAGATTCAGAAATATGATATACTATTGTCCAACACCAAGTCTATTACAGGCTACCAAAGTCTGGATACAATATCCTGCACAGATATTGGCAAATGCAAATCCTCTGTAACACACAACTCTGATTCAGGTCTCTGGGTTTCTGCACCAGAATTTATGCCCTTGGCCTGACATTAGAAACATTATGCTAACACAGCACTTGGACAAATATTTGTCCTGAAACACCGACTCAGAACCGGCAGTGCTCGCTATTGTGGCTTTCCAGGGAGAAATCTGTAGGGAGTACACCACCAGTGAAGGGTATCAGCTTTTTAATAACAACAAAATGGTGTATGGGTGAGCCACGAAGAAGCCAGAGAGAGGTGGAGAACAGTTAGAGACCAAACACTACTTTCAGTTTAGGATGCTGCATTTCCCATTGCCCTCCTCGCTAGCCACTGTCTTCCTTCCAACCACCAGCAAGGGAGAAGTTTCGGGGTGGTGTTACAGAGAGAAGGACATTGGCAACTGTTACGGAGAAGAGCACGGAAGATCAGTTGAAGGCCTGCACTCAGTCACACATTCCCTTATCAAGAGAAGCACAAAGTCACTGCCACAGGTTCGCCAGCTCTGTCCCCAAGCCGCACCGCTTTGCTGTGGGAAGGATCCTAAAAACGTCAGTTCCCCTCGCCAGGCACAGCGAGGAGTCTCTCCTTCCCACAGGAGCATCAGCAGAAAGCAGCATTACCAGAGGTCATGAACCATCTGCAATCAGAGACAAAAAAAGAGCAGGGTTTTTCAAGCAGATCACCGGAGAATGGGGACCATGGATCCCATTTCATATGGCCCTAATCATTCTCCTTTTCTCCCACAGACTGTATCTCTTTCACCTGATTTCCATGAAGACTCCCACAAAGTTTAAAAATAAAGCTTGCATAAACTAAGCATGCAGGAATCAGTCTGATTCTGGTACCAAGTCACCGCCCTTCTCTAACTGAAATAAAAAGAATCCCTGAGTTATCAGGACTCTGAAAAGGCCTTTCCCATTATCCAGAGTACGAGTGCAAGAACTTGCTGTTTAGATAACAGTTTAGCTTAACTGGAAGCTCCAAGCTTGAACGCTAGTGAGTCAAGAGGATTACACTGTTGAAACCGCATAATTTGGAACAAAATGTTTTTGTTCTGAGGGTTTTTTTAAACAGAGACAACTAAGAATGTAGGTGTCTTTCAAACGACAACTGAGAAAGCAAGTACAGTTTGTACAGCCAAAGATGTCAGCACCATCCATAAAACAACTGAAAGTGATATCATTTCCGAAGCTCTGGCTATAAATTTTGGTTACTTTATACAATGAGATTGTCTAATTTGGTCACACCAGAAAACTGTATAAGTTTTCTGTTTGTCGCATGGACACAAGCCCAGCTCCCTGTGCTCCCGCACCGTCTGCTCTCCACGGCCGGCTCCGAGCAGGCAGCTGCGTCAAATCCACTTCCTTCCCGAGGACGCGCCGTGGCACGAAGCTTCTCGCTTGGCAGAAGCAAAGCACTCAAAGGTTAACTTCGTGGGATGACTTACGCTTGCAAAGTTAACGTATCAGCATGTCGTAGCCCTGCCAGGGTTGAAACGGCCCACCCTGCCACCGGGCCGCAGTCCCCAGGCTCTCAGCTGCCCTCCCCGGGGAGCGCCATTGTGCCTGAGCACGGGTACCCGTGCCCCGCGGCCATCGCACCGCCCTGGGCGAAGGCTAACCTGGACCGCAGCGGGACCGGGGGCAGCCGGGGCCCTCGGCAGCCCTCCTGCTCCACCGGGCGAAGGGACACAGGCTGCGGGGACACCAGGGTGCACACCGGCACCGTGCCAGCAGCTCGTGACACGCACATCAGAGAAACGCAGTGGCTGTTAAGCCGTTTTAACCAGAAGCCTTTTAAGGCCGAGGTCCTGCTGTTTTAGATGGTACAAAAATGCAAGGACAAATGTCCGAACGATCAGAAGGAGGCCCCTGCGGCAGGGACTCCTCACCCAGACTCCATCATCAGGCCCCGCTTCAGCAGCTCTTCAGCGCAGGCGCAGCAGCATCAGCGCTCCGAGAGAAAAAAC
>NW_009650176.1:641268-644926 GCF_000708025.1 Charadrius vociferus
CAGGAACCTGCACATGCCCCCCGCCTGCCACAAGGTCACCGCACGGCTGCCGCGGCACTCCAGGTAACCACACGGGTGCCACAGCACACCGCCACAGCCGGGGTGCATGGGTGATGGATGCGATTTCTCCCAAGGGGCCTCTAGTTCTTTTCCTTCCTACTGGAAGTCTCTCCAAAGGCTAACAAAGCAGTTTTCCTGAGGAATCATCGCTTTCCCAGTCTGCCGGCCACACCAGCTCTGGGCAGAGGCCAGAAGAGCTCTGCCGTCTTGCCCATCTGCCTGCCCGCCCCCCACGCAGCGATGTGCGCCCCAGCCCTGCTTCTCAGGCACGGGGGAAGGAAAACAGCTCCAGAGAGGCCGCGCTCAGAGCATCTCGTATCTTGTCACCACATCGCCAGGCGCCAGCAGTGCCCGTTCAGCACGCGTGAACAACCACCGTCACCCAAGGCCGCTTTCGGTTTCTCTATCCGTCCACACGGTGTACTCCTGCTGGGGATGCACTGGCAGACCAAGCTCCTCCAGGCTCCTTCAGCCACGGGAAAACCAACTAAAAGCGATTAAGTCCCGCCCTTGGAGAGCGTTAGCCGGCTGCCACGTTCCCCCCCTGCCGCCCCCCTCACCCCGCCTGAAGCTGCCTTCCATGCAGGCACAGCTCCTTGTAAGAGGATTTAGCTCCGGTGTCTTTCCACCCACTGCAGAACAAGAAATGTTTCATCTGACACACTTTGCTCCCCAGGAGAAGATCACTTTTACCACAAGGAGAAATACCAATTTCACTAGCTTTCCATACATCCCCCATGCCTTTTTGCACGAGTCTGGGTGAAGTTAATGTATTTCTATCTACTTACTGTCACTATTGATTCTGCATATCTAAACCCATTCAGCTAAGACAAAGGTGCCCGAGTTTGTGTGTCAGGAGCACGAGTGCATGCGCAGGTATTACAAGCACCGGGAAATACTGCAGAATGTGATTTCACCCTGTTTATAATCCCCCTTTCTGGGGCAGACATAGCCAAATGGACTAAGTTACCTCAATCCAACCTCTGCTTGGAACAGAAGACATCGTCCTCCAATTTATACTCATGCATAATTAAAACCCAACTAATTATAAGTCCAGATGCAACAAAATTCCCAAGTCTTGTTATCAAAAACACTTTAACTGCAGTCAAAATGCATTTAAACCTCATGGGCATGGATGCTATGTAGCTTACTGTCTAGAAGAGTGAATTTATTAGAACAAAATAACTGTCAGTCACTCAATGATAAGCGCTGGTGCTTGCTGCACGCACTACCCAGGCTGTGGTCAAAAAGGGATGCCCGTAGGAAGCCAATAACCATTTTTTCTTCAAATAATTCCACAGCTTTTGGAAAAGTCAGGCACATATTTTTAACTACACCCCACTGTTCCCCAAGGCACAGGGCAGGAGGCAGGCAGGAGGCAGGCAGGAGGCAGGCAGGCTCCTGCCCGCAGCCACCCCTGCTCCCCGGGCCAGCTGCCTGCAGGCCGAGCCCCTGCAAACCCGGACAGGCGTTTTGGGGTTCAAACCTGCGCCTGCTTCTTCACAGCTAAAATAACGGGATCCCGACGGTGGGACCTGGACAGAGACGGATCTCCTGCCTGCCTGGGCGCTTGGGGCTGCAGACTTGCCTCTTGCCCTGCTCCCTGCGTTAGCTGCTACATTTGAGGAGAAATAAAACACATTTGTGCTGTACATAATGCCAAAACCAGTTTAGCAGACATAAGAAAGCCAAAGAGCCACTATACAGGCTTTCCTGCTCTTTCTTTTGGGGTTCTCCCCTCTTTTTGTACAGGCAAAACAACCCACTCTGGTTGCTCCTCTCCTGCCAGTCCCATCTCGCTGCCCACACAGCCCGGCTCTCCGGTGGGGCGGCACTGCCTGTGCGGCATCGACCGCTGCCCAGGAGGCACAGACAGCGCACCCAGTAACCCCAGCGCACGGGCACCGGCCAGCGAGATGCCAGCCGGGAGAAGGAGGGGAAATGCTTTTGCCGCGTCTGTTTTAGGGCCTTCGAAGTTCAGCACCAAGCTGACACATTCCTACTGCCTTTGGGACACATCTCGACCTTTACCTTCCAACCACCAACAGACTGACTCCTGTATTCTGCTGCTACTGCAGTGGGCAGGACCTCTTCTTCCCTCCACAGCCCAAATTTATGGCTGCTGCAGTGGAGAAGGTGCTTTCAGCCTATTCCTCACGCTTACCCGAAGTCACTAAGGTCCACCAGGAGCCAGCCACTCGCCTCACATCCTGCTGACAGCCACAACCAGAGGCCACGGCTCTCCAGCCACGGCTTGGCCACCACATCACAGGCTTGCTACGGTCATCACAGCCCAGCTGGCACCCGGGACCACCACAGACAGGATGCAGCCCCAGCAGTTACTCTGCATTCAAGTTCTGCACAACACCCGAAGGGAGGAGACCTCCCAGCCCACCGCCTGGGACCCCGGCCCCACGGTGAGAAGAGGTTCTCCTCCCACTGCTGCAAGAGACTCGTGGATGCGGAGATCTGTGCCCAGGGCTCCTGGAGAGACAGGCGGGATGTGCTCCTGCTCCAGTGTGGCCCTAAAGCGAGGATTAAAACGCAGTGCCAGGTGGCACCCAGAAGCCAGACTGCTTTTCTTCACACTTCACTACCTGAAGCAGCACTACTACACCGATGGGCTACGAAACTGGCCCACTCAGAGATTTCAGCCTCCATAAAAGGAGATAAGAAGCAGCAGCAATCCCACCCCTGTGCAACCCCGGGGCAGGTGGGCCCATCCAAAGGCTCACCTTTCGCCACAGAAAAGTCTGATCATTAGAGATGATAATTACTGGGGCGGTGGGAGGAGATGGGGACAGCTATCCTACTCACTGGTTAAAACCCATCAACAAAACCCCTTCTTTCTGCCCTCCCCCTTCCACTTTGAGTCAGAAAGGAGGACGCTGCTCCAGCATCCCCACTGCAGGTCCAGGCAGCCCCCGGCCAAGCCACAGGTCTCTGGTTGATGGGATGGCAGTGGAACGCACACCAACCCTCGGAGACAGCTCCAGTGCTCCGGGGACCATTGGCCATCATTCACCCTTCCATCCTAGCAGGGACCAGCGGCAGGGCTGGGGCAGCAACAGCCTCCTGGAGCACCTTAAAGCCCGGGAGGAAACACCCGTCTGGTCCCTTCTTGGATCCACTGGGGCAGAGGGGGCGAAAAGAAGAAAAAAATCATGGAGGAAGGTTAGGGGGAAGAGAAAAAAAAAAAAAAAAGGTAAAAAAAAAAAGTGTACATCGTCCCTCCTGAGAAAGACAATCGGACTGTGAAAAGATGGAAAGTGCTGGCCTCTCGGCCTGACGGAAGAGATGGTCACTGTTTTGGCTGGAACTAGACACCAAGCAGGGCTTACGGACTCTTAATAGAGTTAGATGCCGGAATACTTTTGAAAATCTGGCTCCAATTTTCTGGGATGGCCACGTGAAACTAAAACTATGAAAATCAAGTTCAGAAGTCTCGCTTCATACATCTTCTGAGAAGAACTGGAGGTGAAGCTGGCCGTACTCCCACCCAGCACTAACCCCACAATTCATTTATGGAGCAGCCCGAACCCAAACCTCTCTTCTTCCCCCCAAGGCAGCGCGGCGCAGCGCCGGCCGGGGCGGCCCC
>NW_009650176.1:646114-677010 GCF_000708025.1 Charadrius vociferus
CCGTCCAACCTGGCCTTGAACACCTCCAGGGATGGGGCAGCCACAGCTTCTCTCGGCAACCTGCCCCAGGGGATCACCGCCCGCACAGGAGAGAACTTCTTCCTCAGATCTCATCTCACTCTGCCCTCTGTCAGTTTGAAGCCATCACCCCTCGTCCCACCGCAGCAGGCCCCGCTAAAAAGTCTTGGCAGTAAAATGCAGAGCAACCGAATATCTGCTGAGTTCCATCAGCAGCAAACGCAGCTCAGGAGCGGGTCTGGGGACGCTCACGGGAGATCCCGCACCGGCCTCTTGTCGCCAGAGCGGAGCGAGAAACCCGCGTGTCACGACTATGGCACCACCAACAGAAACACTCTTTGGCCACGAGCTGTGCCGGCCCGCGGGGCTCTCTCCCGCCTGTTTGCACACAGCAGAAACGTTACGATGGCACTAAGACACAACTGCTCTGTGGAACACGGAAACACAGAGAGAAATTTTGGCCACTTAAAATCAGTGAGAAAACGTCAGGTGACTTCAGCTGAGTCAGGTAACCTCTGTAATAGTGCTCACCCAAGTTACTAAAACGTACCTCAGATTTTAAGGTTAGAGAGCAATTTAAATCTTATTTAATTTACCTGCCTGATGCTTACTTCTGTCACTGCACCCCTGTGAAGTAATTCAATTAATTCCACATTTGGTTTTGGGTAGATTTTCTGCTGCTTCTTTGCCGCAATGACCCTGCGATGAACTTGCACGTCCTCTGACAAATACTCAAAAGTCAAGCGGTGAAATGCCATTTTCATTGCTTTTGAAATATGAGGGAGTTGAGAAATCGTTTCTGCTAACACAGAAGTTCTGCATTTTTTTTTCCCCGTTCTTAAAGGCACTGTTATTAAGCGTGTTTGTGAGGCTGCATGGTGGGCTCGGATGGTGGCTCTGTTCATTCTATGTAAAACGTAGGAGCGTTTTCCCACCTTGTTGTGTGGCTTTGAAACCCTTGAAAAAATGGGTCACACGGCGTTCCAGTGTGAGCCTTCTTTCTGTTAACTTTGCGAAACACAATGATTTGTGCCAAGATTTTTTCTTTCTGAGTGTTTGCTTCAAGGACATTGGTCTTTGTTGCGTTGGTTTGACATCCCCGGGAATAACCAATTTCATTAGTTTTGGTTTAACCCCCTCAAAGCATCAATTTGCCAATATTAGGGCAATATTGGGGATAATATTACCCCTTCCTAGCACAGGGACATCTGTCGAACCTTTCGGTGATGTCTTGGTGGCATCACATAAACTGGTTTCTCTGAAACCAAAATACCTGGTTTCCCATGTGGACTTTGGAGAGTGAGTGTTAAATGAAACCAGTTAAATGAAACCATGCACCAGTACAGGTTGGGGGCTGCCCTGCTGGAGAGCAGCTCTGTGGAAAGGGACCTGGGTGTCCTGGTGGCCAACAGGGTGCCCATGAGGCAGCAATGTGCCCTGGTGGCCAAGAAGGCCAATGGCATCCTGGGGGGCATCAGGCAGAGTGTGGCCAGCAGGTGGAGGGAGGTCATCCTCCCCCTCTGCTCTGCCCTGGGGAGGCCACATCTGCAGCGCTGTGTCCAGTTCGGGGCTCCCCGGGTCAAGAAGGACAGGGAAATAATGTTCCCTGAGCATTATTTGTGGAACTGAACCCAGAGCCAAAGGTGTTATGGCACAGTCAAACTGCACCGTGGTGGGCACCGCCACTGCCCCACAGGCTGTGCTCTGCCTGGGAAGCGTGCCGGAACAAAAGGATAAAGCAATTAATTTTTGTGTGTGGTGTTCCTCCCCCTTTTCCTCTCCTGTCGGAGGTCTGACATTCCTGAAAATGGAACGAATGAGTTTGAATTCATTCCAGCCCTCCTGTTGGAGTGGAAGTGTCCGTTCCCAGTTTTCCATAAGCAAGCACCCGTAAAAGCAGTACAGAAATCAATCGTCGCATTTGTATTTGTACGAAATTAATTAAAATACTCTGTTCAGTCACTGCCTCTCATTAATCAGTTGTTGATCCAGACATACGCAAGACAAATCTCTCTCTGATACATTTGGCAGTGTGTTCAGCGACACATCACACCGAAAGGAAGAACGATGCTCTGGGAATGGCCACAAACCTGCAAAAGCGAGAGAGGGATCCCCTGCGATCCACCCGTTCAGCCTCAGCGGACGCTTTCCACTTAGGATTTCAGAGACATGAAGGTCAAAACCATGAAAAGCAAAAATCAAGTCCTTCGAAATGTGACTTCTAGGGAAAAAAAGTAGAGAAAATCACTTTTTTTAACCTTGTATTTGCTAACTACTTAAACAATGTAGTTCTGTAACAGCTGCTAGCAGTGTTGTCCTCGGGGTTTCCTTAGGGTCTACACATCGGCCAAACAGGAATGCTGTCTGTAAATGAATGCTCTTACTGCTGACTCCAGAGAAGATGAGCTAGAACCAGGCACAGGACACCTCCAAAACCCCGACCCCTGCCGTGTGTCCCGTGCCCGTGAGCCCCGTCAGCTCTGCTGCTCTCTCACACAACTCTCACGCTCATTTCCAGGTTTCCTTGAAATTCTACATTTTGGTAAGTCACATCCACTAACCTACCTTTGTAACAATCCTTTACAAATAAGGTGTGTATTTTTCCCAATCTTTTACGGAAGGATCCCATTTTAATCTGAATTGAGAAGCAGACTCAAGGACGGGGATTTATGGGGAATTACCACGGTGTCTCTGCTGTTGACTAATGCCGACTTCTCACTGTAATAAAGGACCGAGACCCAAACATGAACCCGCAGAGCTTCATGTGGGTTTCAAGTAGAGAGTTGCCAAAAAGGGCTAATAAATGTTTACTCACATGAGTAGTATTAGGTGCTATTTTCTCAATCTAAACAGCAAAATAAAAACAATGCCCCTCAACTGGGCTGGTATTTGGTGTTCTTTATTGCGGACACTTGTTAATGTTGCAATCGCCGTATCTAGAGGACAGGACAAAGTGTAGTTCTGAGGCAGCCTTGACTTTCTGCAAAACCTTGAAAATACATCGACAGCGACATGCAAGCGGAGAGGAAAGTGCTGATCTCATCAAGGGCAGAGAAATCCATACTCATTTTCAGAGGGAAAAGGATTTTTGGAAGCATCATCCAAAACATGGTGATACGCTTTTACAGAAAGTCTCCCTCCAAAACTGCTCAGAAATTATTAAGGCAGTTTTGACAGTCACATGCACTCATTAATCCAGCGACTCTGAACGTAACTCGGGCCCGATGCCGACCGCTTTGGAATACACAGAGTGAATCAATACACAACTGCCAGTATGGAGACATTGGACAGACTGCATAAACATGCCTAATATGGACATTCAAAGGAAACTTTGTCTAAAGTGGATCATATTAACGTCTCTTTAAGTAGCACCCATTCAGAAAAACTGCACCAGACCCAAAGGAGTTGCTCTGAGCTTTCCGTCTGTGCAGCAGCAGCACTGGCTGAGGGAGCCTCGTTAACGACCTGTACGAGATGAGGAAGACAGCGATGTGCCATTCCAGGTGGCAGAGCCAGCGAGGTGGGCACGGCGCGCGGGGAGCCCTGGGACAGCCGTCCCGGCCAGCTCCGATGCATCCTTACCATCGACGAACCGCTGCTCCGCAGGGTCGGCTGCGCTTGCTCCGCCTTTGTCCTGAAGAAAAATTTCCACCTTTTGTGTATTCGTCTTTTCCCACCAAACACTGCCACTGCTGTCCCCACACAGCCGTTCGGTGCTGTTACTCTTTATTCCCGTGGTGAAACTTTCCAACAGTTTAAGGACCATAAACTGAGCAGAAAGCGGCGGAACGACCCACCTGAGGCACCTCTGCTGTCCCAGGAGGACAAATGACGGGACCGTGGCAGGGAAGGACAGAGGCAGTGGGGACAGAGGGAGAACACAGAAAGCACGGGAGGGAGGAAGACCTCTGCTGTCAGGGAAATTCAGTACTGTGACCCCCTTCCCGGGGCTGCTGTGGTATCGGGAGATCACTGCCACTGGTTCAGCTCCTGTGCTGCGTTTCTGCAATAAAGCCCTCTCTGAAGTACTGCTGCAGTTTTGGGGGAGTAGAAGGTAAAAGCTCCCGATATCCTGTCCTGGTAACTCCACTCGTAGCACTGCGTAGTCCCACGTATCTCCACGGAGTGACACTGCGCGGATTTGGGCTCAGCTGTTACTGCATCTTGCCTTGTGGTCCCCCGCCCCCGCTGCACCGCACCCGAGGGGCCACCAAAGGCTCCCCGGTGGCAAAGGGGCAGCGCCGGGGCACCCGCAGTGCTCCGACCAAAGCACAGACCCTGAGAGACGCTCCTGCTGCTCCCGCTCCTCCAGGAGAAGGACACAGCCTTCACCACAGCCAAATGCAAATAAGGTCATTCTACAGTTGAAGAGTGGCTTTAAATCTAAGGGTAGGTTTTGCCATGAAACACACAGATAAAGACCCCGACTGGTCCGATATGACCAGGACGTGCAGTGCGAGGCCAGAGACACGTTATTCATGAAATTAGTTAACCCGTAGTACACAGTTCCCGGTATTAGTAAAATTACAAATGGCTGCTCCAAACCTTAAGGACAATTTTTGCATTTTATTTTCATAGAAACATGCTTGAGAAAAGCATGCAGAGAGGCTGAAGAAAACACTTCACACTGTACCACAAATATTCTAAAAAAGTAAAATTTTACAATCAGCTGAAGCGGATTGATTATCGTTATAGGTTTAACATTGTCAAATGCAGGTGGGAAGACTAAGGGAGAAGAGGCGGCTTCTGTAACTCCCACTCTCACGAGGGAAGCATCTCGCGGCTTAACGAGTCCCGGCAGTCAGAATTTGCTACTGGAAAAGGTCTGTGGAGTTGGCGTTCCTGGTGGGTGAGGTGGCAGCTCCCCCGTGAAGGCCGTGAGCCGATACTCCTGGGGAGGGGGGGCGGCTTTTGTTTTTGTTAGCTTGGTCTGAAGATCTTCAACCTCGGATTTAAAAGAAAACAAAAAAATAGAGAATGGATATATAAGTAGGTATAATTAAGAACAGAAAGTAGTGCGTATGTCGAACAGGCCAGAGTTCCGCCCGCTCCTTCTGCAGCCGCCAGTTGTGTACACAGCCAAGAGCCGGAGCTCACACTGAAACGGACTTGTCCATCCCCGTCAACTGTGCGAGCTCAAGTGTGCTGTGATTTACAGCTCCAGTCCCACACACGTGCTAACATTTACAGGTGTGCATGTTTTAAAATAGCTGAACTGAAAGCAGGGGGTTCTAATGCCATTAGTGCAAATACATGCAGAGGTCAGTCGGTAGGAATAAAGGAGTTGTCGGTGATAAAGGGGCCGGAAGCACTAAAGCCCAACAGGTTTTGAAAGTAAACAACAGTAACTACATGTGCTACTGAACTTGTTACTAATAAATATATTTGTGAGTAGTTTCAACTCAATATTGGTATGTAAATATACTTTTTACCAGATTAAGATTCATATTCATTCATTTAGATATTTCACAAAATTGTAATAAACTTGAAAATTGATAGAAATTCCGTAAGGCTCTGAAAAGTCTGCATAGAAATATTCTGCTTTTTAGAAACACAACCAGAGATTTTAAAACGTTATTCCTTTTACTATTCAGTATGTTATGAATGCTATGGGATACAATGCAGTCATACCCAAAATACGGTACCCTTGGGGGTTCCAAAGTAACTGAAGGCCGTCGTGCCAAGCTCACACATATTTTGTACACAAAAGCTCACAGTGACGTGTGTGAGTAGATCTTTGCGGGCTTTGGCTCCTGATAGTCCATTCCACATAAACCAACTTTAATCAAAATGAAAACAATTAAGCCGACAGAATCACATCTTCGCGCTGTTTGCAGCGTGCACTCCGCCGAGCGCGCCCCTCTGTGCCAGCACGTGGCCCCGCATGTCAGCGGCGCGCCATGAGGCTGGAAGTCGCTCAGATTTGGTGAATGAACTCGAGCTCCTCAAATCCCAGTTTCCCAACTGCCACCCAGTCATGCATTCCTTTTTGGGTGGTAATTACCACCTTTAAAATACCAGCAGGCCGGGACAGACAGAGCCATTCCCGGCTCAGGAGGGCTCGGGAGCGGGCAGGGAGCAGTTTGTGTCCCATACCTGGCATTGCAGCTGCCCAGAAGACATTTTGCAATTACAGAGCACCTGGGGATACTGAGTAAGGGATGGGATCTCCCAAGTAGCGTCAAGACTCTCAAACGCGTGTTTGGGGAACCAAAGGGCAGACTGCTAATGGGAACGGTACAGGCAACCTGTCCGTGCCGAACTGCAGCCGCGTGCTGGCCGGAGAGCAGAGACCCCCCCAGAGCGCCGGCAGCCACGGCAGGGGACGCTCGGGGCCCCTGCGGAGTCCACTCCTAAATGCCAGGCTCATGTTGTCATACGCACCTCCTGTGCCTACCTTGAGGAACGAGTTCCATTCTGGGAGCGTGCAGCTTGCGTTGTGCTGTGTGTGACGTTATGGAGCAGGAGGGACACGGGTAATTTTAGAACAGTGTCACGATTTCCTGGCATAGGGACAGACGCTTTGCACCATGTATGACCTGTTTGCCCTGTTATGTATATTAGGGAGGCCGTACTTTCAGCGCATCGCATCACTTCGGTTTTGAGGCCAAAAGATGCTTTGAATAAAATCAGAATTTCTTTTTTCCAAAAGGACACGTACTACAAAGTGGTGCAAATGCTGCAAAAACGAGGCTCTGAAATCCATGGCCTTTACCTGATGGGTTCACACAGCTACAGCCACATGTGCCTTTCCAGTATTCCCACCCAGTGACTGCCGGGGCTCCCCAGGAGCGGAAGGTTCGTCCGTAGGTGACTCGCAGCAGGCACAAGTCCTCCCTGCTGCGTGAGAGGAGCCGCAACGAACAGTCTGCTCCTCCCCTTTGGAGTGAGTAAACAGCTTTGAAACCATTTCATATTCCCTGTGCATTATCAAGGGGTTCGTTCATTACTACAGTGTAATTCTCTACTGGGAAAAGGCTTTGCCACGTTTAGTACCACCGATACTCCCTCTATGCATCAATGAAAGTGATTTCTTGCTTGATTAGAATGCGTGATTCGGACACAGCGCGCCACAGCATTCAAAGAACCATCGAGAGCATTTGTACATGCTCTGCCCTCGGGAAACGTATTTCTACGACAGTTTGCTTTTTTGAACCTGCCAAGATCATCATTTGAGAGAAAGGCGCCGGGGCAGCGGAGGGAGAGGCCGCGCTGCCGGCTTGCCGGTCCCTGGGGAGAGCGCTGCGGCGCGGTGCCCAGCGCTGGCCATGCCACCCTGCGGAAGGCCGTCAGTGCCAGCAGCCATCTCACAGCCACGGGAATCAAAAACCAGCCCGGGCTCTCAGGCAAAACTGATTTTGAGCTGAGCGTCTTGGTTATGACAGCAAACAATGGAACTGCAAAGCACTGACTCATTTTACTGAAAGATACTCAACTTCACTCTGACGAGCTACGCAGTTCAGGTAACTGCAGTAACACTTCCAGTCAAGGCAAAATAATTCCTAATAATGTTGCAATAAGCAAATACATTTTATGGCTATGCCACCTTTAACGACAGCTCTCAATTTTCCCTTCCCAATCGGGACACTTATGGCTGTCTCAAGGGATAGATTTATGAGTCCTCTTTCCAATTGTAAATGGGTAATTTTGAATTTCAGCTTTTTGCTGTATTAACCACTTGCACTGAATGGCTTGTACAGCACATGACAAAAATCATCATCCTTGTCTACTGAGTTTTATATTAATCTTCGGCCGTCTTCCATGCTTTTCTTGGGTTTTGTCTTCTGTCTCAGAATTCTGGCTTTGCTTTTGAAAGACTCAAAGTGCTACAGATGTTTTATGTCTGTTTATATATGTGCATGTTGTGTACATGTACACATACGTACAGACAATTTTACCATGAGCAAAAATAAAATTTTACTTTTTAACAATTTTAATTTTAAAATACTTGGTACCTGACATTTTTGAGAAATTAACGAAATGCCAAATTGAACAGTGTTCGTCAGTAGAGACCACCGTGTTTACTGTATTTCCCAAAAAAGAGAAGATACTCACTGTCCCAGTGCCTTGTTTTCCTCCCTTCACTTCCACTTGGGATGTTCCTTTTAATTTTTCTCCTCTTGCTTTCATCATGTCCACATGCTGTTTGAGGCGCTGTTCCAGTTTCTGCTCTCTGAGATATCTAAGTAAACACAGTAAAACTATTATTTCGGTTGCGTTATATCCATTGACCCTTCTGCTTCCAGTATCAAGTATTTAACCCATTTCTGCCAAAAGTGTAAATACAGACATAGAGAGCGAAACAAGCAAAATGCTGTGGCTTTGCCTTGTTAATACGCACTTTGTGGCATATGCACTACATGGTGCTCTTGCACCGCTCTCTCTTACATTGGCTCTTACACTTGCAGGCATCTGTTTATGTCGTTCGTTATTTACGTAAATCACCCCCTCGCCTCGCTCGGTGCCTCAGCTCCGTGGTGCTCTGGGGACAGGTCAGGGTTTGGTCGTGCAGGGGACTGGTTTTGGCAGGTCCTTTCCATGGTTGCTGCAGAAGCTGGAAGACTTTCCGTGAACAAGGCAGTGGAATGACACAGGGAGAAAGGAGAGGGTACGGTCGGGGAAGCTGCGCGAGGTCCTCTAATCCAAAGGAGGACACAGCACAAGCAGGGGGAACTGGCTGAGGGGCTGCAGGAGGTGCGCCAGCAGAACAGGCATTCGAAAGGGCGCTGGGCTGTACCCAGGGCAAACGGGCAAACCACCTACTGCACACGCGAACGGCTTTTCAACCCTCTTGCCTGTCCGTTTAAAATCATGTTGGACAGCAGAAACACGGGGGAGTACAAGAGAGCAGCCCTCTCCGTGCGCTGGGGACACTCACGCAGGTATGAAGGCCAACGCGAGAACAGGACTGAACTGGGAGCGACTGCGAAATAAAGGTATTTACTGTACTTCACTTCTTGTGCTCATCAGACCTGTCTGGCCATAGCTGTGGTATCTGTCACCGCCTCTCTTCCATATTACAAGACAGTGTAATAAAATGTATTTTTCCTTAAATCTGGTTAGAATGTTCAAATGTTCCTTGACATCTGTTTAGTAGTTATGTCCTGAGATTATCGGCTGGAACGTGCTTGTACAGTCAGTCAAGTTACAGCCTCATATTTTTAGAAGTGCAAAACGGAGGAAACCAACACATCTTGTAATCAGAAAAACAAACAGAACATTTCAAGCTTTCCCCATATAAGTTAGAACCAAATAGAAAAAACCGTGAAACTCCATGTGAACACTCTCCAAAACCAGCATCACACATTTTACAGGCTCTTAAAAATCTGGGACATGTTCACACTTCTCCCAGCTCCTCTTTTTTTCTTTTTTTTTTCTCTCTCATAAAGAAGAATGATTTCAAGTGCTTCCCAGCCCGGCTGACAGGGTAGAACAACTGCGACAGGTATGTCAATGTGTACTCCAGGAGGAGCCTGTCAAGGTGAGGCCAGAAAGCAGTTGAGACTTGTTTAGTTCATTTTGCAGAAGGGACCAGAGATACGCAATTTCTCGTCAGCCCTCTGGCTCACGCTCACTGTATTAAGACAATATAGAAATACTATTAATTAGTTGGTTTATTATTCAAATAAATTATTACTATAATAAAGTAAGAATTGTTTTAGCAGCACGCTTCTTGTCGTGGTATTGCATTGTACACAAAGGAACAATTTTTTTTTAATAGGCAATTTTTTTTAATAAGCCTGGAATTAACTTGATTTTTTATTTCTCTTTTAGTCACAGTGTTTGTTGATTAGCGTGCAGGTTTTTTACTTCGCAGATAGCAAGAAATAAATAAATACTTTCATACTAACAAAATTAAGTGGAAGTCATCAATAGCATTACGTAGGAACAGTTTATAATCTTATCTTTTTAGCACTCACTTTGCAGCTTCAACTTTTACTTTCAGCAACCGTTCTTCCATTTTTGCAGGTATATGGCCCCGTTTCTCAGCTCCCTCTTTCATGGCATAGTAACCGATGTCATCGGCATGTGGTGTATCTCCTGGTATCTACAGCAAAGTACGAGGCTGACACATTGTATGGAAATGATAGCAATTAAAACTGCCTTCATACTGAAATTAAAAGCGCTGTAAAGGCAGCAGAGCTTCGAAGCCGTGGTTAGTGCCCAGTGCCTGCTGGGGAATGCTGCGAGGGGCGTTCGGTCGCTGCCCCCCCGGCAGCCCCGGGCAGCGCTGTCGCGCACCGGTCGCCAGCACCGCTCGGCGCTGTGCCACGCTCCGGGACACGCTCTTAGGAACGCACTGCCCATGTGTTTTCCCACTTGTCACACGGCACGAACATGCTTCCAGTTCTGTAAGGGGGCTTAACACAGAGCCCACCAAACCAAAAATCAAAGCAGTGGTAAGGCTTGGCTTGAACACCTTTTTTTTTTCTTGCCCCCCCATAAAACGATAGCGATGCTGCGGAGCCAACGGGCGCTGCATGAGGACTGTGCTCACGGCTTCTGCGACGGCCACAATGGTGACAGCCAGAGTCCCACAGCTGAATTCTGCATCTTGTACTCCTGTGCTTTTAGTGCCTTCAATTAAGCTGTAACATTCACAGATGAAATATTTATTTCATATTTATTTACAAAAGTTTTATTTCCCCAAGATCTAGGGAAGAGAAGCAGATAAAACAAATCTGTTTAAATTATTTAAATTCAGATTAATGCTGCTGCTTTACCCCGACCATATAGTGAAAACTACAAAGGCTAAATTGCTTAATGACGTAAGAACACAGCCCGCAGCGCGAAGCCCCCCTGCGAGGGGCAGGTACCCGTGCCGCCCAGGCGCATCTAAGCTCCCAACGTCTCGTAGAACTTGCTGCACCAACAGTCTTCAGAAACTCCCGATTTTGGTCTGCGTGGTTTGTTCTTGCCCCCGACCTTCCCAAATCCACTGCAGGTAAATTAAGCAGGTCCCTGTGCAGGTCAGGAGGCGGCGAACAGCCTCCGGGTGCCGCGGCACTTTGCACAGCTCCGCTTGCACCACCTTCAGACTGTCTTCTCTGAAACAGTTTTAAAACCAGTCAGTGTTTTAGAGGAGGCGCTCGCAGTGAGGATGAGACTTAGGTGAAAAGCAAGACACGCCAGCGTCTGCAGCGTCTCGCCTCCAGATTCGCTCAGAGAACCGAGTTCCCTTTATATTGCTATGTAATTAGAGACTTCAGTAATCACTATGAAGAATATGCGAATTTTATCCCTAGTAGAAGCACAGAATGATTTTCTAAAAGGTACTCAGGTCTAAAGATGTCAGGATGGTGACAGGCATGACAGCATGCAAAGTTCATGAGCAAAAATAAGGGGAAAAAATTGGGAAATTTATAGATATATTTTCAAATCTAGAATACTGTGCTAATAGTAATTCTAATTGGCAAAATAGTCTACCTTTTCAAATTCTATCCCATCTGAAATTTTTCCAGGTAGAGATGCATTTACCATTAATTATAGCTGAAAGAGGTATTTGCTTGGTCTCATGTTACTGAAGAACAGGAAGAGGACCTTCCCGTGTTTAGGAACCCACAGCAGACAGCTATCCTAATGGCCTGTGGCTACCACTCACAACGATGCCCGAGCTTCAAGAACGTGGTTCAATGGCATAGAATCGCATTCTGATTTATCAGAGAAGTTAAAAAGGAGCTTGTGGTGCTCACGTCCATAGAACTGCCATCATCCCATTTAGGCACTGCTAACACAAAACCTTCACCAACGCGGCAGCGCGGCCCTGGGGGATTACCCGCACTGATACACAGGAACAACTGGAGATGTTCTGGCAATATTTTTTCCATTTTACTAAAATAGAAAGTCAATTTTGTGGAAATGTATCAGTCTTAGGAAATGTGTTACTGAGACAGCGGACATGAGCAACGCGCATTTCCTCACGTGCTGGCTGTGCTGGCAGCGGAGCACCCTGCGAGTCCAACCCTGTCTGCAATGCAAGGAACAGATCTCCACAGCCTGGGAAAAAGGCGGCCAAATGTGTGTTTACTAATTACGCTAACCAAATCCAGGGAGCAAAAGTAGGCAGGACAATAGGGCCACTTGGTAAGAAAACAGTAGTTCCAGGAGAGAGGGTGGGAAGAGGCTCAGAAGCGGCGACCCCTCGTATTTGGGTCAGGGAAGAAGGGCGGCTGCAATGTCCTCCTCTGCCCCAGTGCAAAAGCAGCCGGTGCCCTGCCCTTACCCACTTCTGCCCCGACCCCGGGGCTGCACAGGCCCTGTCTCTTTACGTCAGGGGATGTATAGAATATAGTTCTAATGGGAAATACCGACAGATACTGACCCAATGGTCTTTTGTGGAGTGACTCGTGGAAGAGCTAAGTCAAAGCCCTACCTCCACATTCCCACAAACCCGGCCCTTAGCATTTGGTGGTAGGGTTAGGCCCCTCCCTTGGCATTTTCCCAATAAAGCTACCAAAAATTTGGGTTTTGTTCTGCCAGGCTGAAAGCCTTTAAAAACTCAAAACTATTCAGCGAAGCCAAATTATTTCCCAGACAAACCACCTTACCTAAACTTCAAGTTAATAAATTCCCAAGGTTTTGCACTACGAAAAGTTATTGCAGTAGATTTGAAATATTTCATAGGCACTTCATTTTTCTCAGTGCAAAAGCTTACCTCCAAACTGGCTTTACAATAAAACTGCCAATTATATTCTAATAGTATCGCCTATGACTATACCCCTGTAACCGCGCTGCTGCAAAGGAAGTCAATCGGCTAACAGAAGGAAAATGCTATCGAACAAATCCATTTCCAGAACTGTCTCTTATGATATCATCCATTAAGGTGAAGCCAGCGCAGGAATGACATGGCATGCTCATGTTGATCTGACTCATATGTCCAAAAAGAGTAATTACTTTTGGGAAATTCAAGGTATGCAATGGCAACCACGACCAACCATTACTCACCTGTCCATGCCTTCATCGTAATTACTCAAAACTAAGATTCTAAATCCAAGACAATCCCATACTTTTAAGAAAAATATTTTAAGTTTTCTTAAGTAAGGGTAGCTGCCTTGTGTTCCCCCCTCCCTTCCAACAATAATAATTTGAAAACTAAAATCTTTAGGGTTAAATGAAGCAATATTCTCTGTAACACTCAAGGAATACGAAAACTGCTTCAAACAAGACGATCTGAGATCAAAGAAATACACTAACCATGAGAGCAAAAATTAAAGGTTGTTAATCTAAAAATATGAGAGGGTGTTGCAAAGCTGTTATTAACTGCATCATTAGCTAACACGGGCACTGCAGTAAGAGAGGAGTGTGCCACGGAGTGCCTCAGTGTGTCCGTGGTCCTGCGGTGCCCTCTCGCGTTGAACACGGGCGCCTGCAGGTATCCAACAGCACCGCAACGCCCCCAGCACTGCTGTCCTGCATCGCTGATGCCATTTTGAACCCATCATTTGTTACCATTGACTATGTGTATCACTTACATCACTGCAAGTACCTAAATATGTTCAGTTTGTTTGGTTTTTTTTCTTTTAGAGGAGAAAAAACTTTTACAGGAGAAACTCAAGAATTGTTCTCTGGGAGTGAACACATTCTCCCCATTTATGTATGTGGGAACATGGAATAGAAAAATGAGGACTGTTTAATTGTATCATGTAACAATGTCCTTAATCCTTCTCTCGTCATTCAAAATTCAGTCCTCCTCTATGCTAGCTGAATTTCTGTAGTCCTAAAAAGAATCCATCAGGTTGGCCAAAATTAAGACCTTCCTCCCACAAGAAAGCAAACTGCCCAGTGTCACCCAGACCAGTAACCCAGCGGGGAGGCTGCAGTGCTTCGGCAGGACTTCAGCTACCGCGCTTCCAGCAAAACCCACGGGGCGCGGGCAGCCCCGGCCCTGCTCTTCCTGGCAGCAAGATGCCCCTGGCCTTTGCTCGACTGCTGCAGTAGGACTTTATCAGGGACAGAAGCATTACATTTGTGTATTTTACCTCCAGGACAATAAAAGTCAGCAATGAACAATGACAGCCCAAGAAACTCAGGTGAAAAAGCGCAGTAACGGAACCTTAGGTAACAACACTCGAAGATGCATGAAGTGCAATAAAATCCTGCTCCTACCACTTTTCCAGCCATCAGTTCCAAAATGGTTTAGTATTGTAACCTAAAGAGTATTGGAAAAAATCCGTCTTAATCAAAATTTCCGTTTTGCTAAAGCAACCAAACATGACCCCGAGCGCTGCCGCTGGGCGAGACGGGGGCTGCGCACAGACGCTGCCTGGCCGACAGGTTGGCTCGACACGTCCCCACGGCACTGCAGGTTAAGCAAAGTTCTGCTCCCAGGATTAAGAAACGCTGTTTAATTGGTGGAAAACGTCACGCCACAGGTGAGTGGAAAGGAGAAAAAGGGTTGTATTAACATGCATAAACTGCCCGGGTCAGAAGCCCCGGTTCCTGCACAGTCAGCGAAAACGGCAGCCGCCGCGGGTCACTGACGTCGGTGCCCACCGTCCCCTCTGCCCGGGGAGCCCAGGCTCCGAACGGGGCACCTGTGGGCGCTGGGAAACCTGTGTAACCTCCTGTTTGATAAACTGCAGTTCGGAAAGGCAGCTCGCCAAGCATGGATGCGCTCAGTAACACAACTGGGCCTAGTTTAAAAAATCTGAGGTTAAAAAAAAGAAAAAAAGAGTAAAAACCCCTAGTAAACTGGGAGTGTGGCTGCTTTGTTCTGACTTTTAAAACATATGAAAAAAAAACTTTGGTTGTGTCAGATGTCGAATTGAAAATGTCCCTACAATTCTAGAAAAGTTGTAATACAAGGGTCCTTTCTTATTGTTTGAGCACCAGGTGTTGCTAAGCAGATAATAAAATGTAATGTTAAACCTGTACAAATCCCTTTTTTTATCACTGAGGGATATAATTTGTATTAATTTATAACCTACTGACATTTCAGATGAATTTCAGTACATTTCCACACTTCCACCGTTAAAAGTAGTATGCCCGGCAATCATGAAACTGAGAGGAAAGAATCCTTCCCAGAGAAGAACTCTCGCAGCATTGCAAGTTCCTTCAGTGATCATCTCTCGCTGCCTTACTCGGTGTCTATGGTACAGTTCATTTTCACACCAGAGCACTGAAAAATTCACGTTTTCACTTTCAGCACCTCACCTTTTTTGATACCGTATATAAGGAATGAGAATCTAATAGCAAAACTAATGGGAAAATTTTTTTGAGATTCTTGTTTTAACGTTTGTTAACTTTGGAGAAAAAAACTTTCCAGGCCTTTCGTATGCACTTAGAAAGATCCAGAAGTGAGGTCCCCTCCCTTCACATGCCAGCGTTTACAGGGTCCTGGAGGAACCAGAAAATCCAGCCGACTTCAAGTTCAGTTTGGCAGAGGCAACATCTCATATCGGAGGCGTTCGATAATTTTAAAAATCCTATTTCAACATACGCACTTCTGTTTTAACGCCCCCAAGTAGCCTGGTTATTGGAGCCACTGCAGATTCTGAATAGCAGTTTGAAGGATCCGGCAACTCCTACACTGCCCATGGGGCTGCAGCACTTCCCGCGGGAGCCACAGGCCAGGCAGAGGCTGGAGACAGGGTCTGCAAAGCCACTGCCAAAACGCTGCCATGGAAAGTTCTGGGTTTCCCTTTTTAAGCTTTACATTTAAATATACAGGCTATAAAGAAAATAAATCAAAGGGTATCACTAACGGATTGTTTTTTCCAGTGTCCCACCTTGCTATTTCCTGTTACGTACCGAATCTGCACTTGTAGGTGAAAGTCTAAACATTTCTTTTTTTCCTTTCATCAACTTCGCTTGGCTGCACCATTCCTGAAGCACTTCTTTATTGCTGAAAAAGTAAATTTATATCAAACTTTTAAAGCCGTAATTGAAGAGGTGAATGTTACTGCTCTTGTTCACATGCTTAGCCATTTACAGCTGAACGATGTATGATACGTGTCAGACATTCCGATTGCTAACAAGGAGGAAATACCAGGGGTCTCTGCCGGATAACCCACCAAAGGGAGATGAGAACTGCAACGAGCCCCCCTCACTGCCCAGTTCAGCAAAGGCATAGAGCAGCAAAGAGCAGGACACAGATTCAAACAAAAGCCAGGCAGACAAATTAAATTGCACAGAGGACTGGTAACGGGATACACGGGTCATCTCTGGACTATAGTTTAAACTTGGTAAGTTTAGATACTGAGTGAATTTAAGCAAACACAAAGAAGTAGACAGTTGTACCACGAAAAGTTCTACCAGATAATGTAATCTGACCCATCACATTTTTAAGGTCCATCAATAAAGGTCCCATTAATATGATTTCTACTCCGATTCTCAATGTCCGCAGTGATTCTGCAGCTCTTCTCTGTTTCGGTCCTAAGTTTCAGGCTACTTCTCCCTGTACTGCCATTGTCTGGCACACAAGCAGAGTAATCCTATTTCTTCATTTCCACCGTCTCCTTAAAAATACTTGTCAACTATAATAATGCTTTATAATTTAAAAAACAACAGACATTGTCTCCAGTCTCGTTATGGATGCTTTCCTAAAGTCTTCCCAGTGTTTTCCTCTCGACCTCTACATCCTGTCTGTAACCGTTCATAAAGCTAAGCAACGCTCGCGTCAAAGCCCAGCGAGAAGCTAAACTCTGCTTTGTGTCAGCATCTCACCTGCGAATGAATGAGGGTCACAACGACAGACAGCCACCATTAAAAGGCAGGGCAGGGCATGGGAAAGCTCAGCTCTTCTTCCCAGTGGTTGCTCTGCCGCTGCGCACAGGACCGGTTCAATACCGTGCAGCAAAGGCAGGCTCGTTTTCGCTAGCCCTGGCCAAATGGTCGCTCACTGCTCACTCGCGAGCACCTAAACACATGGTTCTTAGGAACCAACGGCGCTCCCTGCATGATGGGAAGGGCAAACAAAGATCCCCTGGTCCTGCTCCTCTCCTGGTGTTCCCTCTCTCCTGGGGCAGGGATGCCCTGGGAGCACCAAAGCACACCAGATTTAACCCAAACCGCTGGAGCCCAGAGCTCCACTCTGTGCACCCCCGAAATCCAGGGCATTGCCCTTTCAGAACACAACCGTCCGGTGCATTTGTTCTGTAACATGACTTGTATAACTCCAGTTATAAAAGAAAAAAGGTATTAACATGGTACAAATTAGGACTAACATCAAGTCTCATTTCTTGGGTCTGCAGTAAGTGGACTGATTCCTGAAGAGCAGTCCAAATGTACGCATGTAGTGGGAAAATATGCAGAGATATAAAAAAGTTCTTTCAGCAAAATTTGTTCAATACATATACTTTTTATGCCCCACATGCATCACATTTTTGTGTCATACGCTGTTTGCCCTCTAGCTGTAGCCTTCTGTCAGCAAAGGTAAAGTTAAATTTAAGTTTACATGGAATGTAACGTATACAGTAACTGAAAAGGATTTATTGTCTGCTCAGTTGGAATGGGAATTCATGGAGCTCCCCGGCCGAGTCGGTAAGAAGCTTCCTCCTTGCTTTGGAGCACTGTATTTTGTAAAGAAAAGCACTTTTTGTAATTCCACTTGTAGTGCAAAATACTTGAAATTACTTTTTTTTTCTTATAAATACCCAACTAGGCAATCTATTTAGAAGGTAAGCAACAACTTTTTTAAAACAATGACATAGTATACTTGCTTTTTCCTTTGGTCAAATAAAGCTTGTTCCTCTTTCAGCTCCTTTTCTGCGACCGATCTGCACTTCTCAGCTCTCTTTGCCCAAATTGTCCTATCATAGGATAGAAACTTAGTACATTTATTTCTCTGTGAGGGCATCTTCCTTTTACAGTTTGATACTGTTAATTGATATTGTTAATTAAATACTACACAGAAAACTAAGCACATTTAATGACGGCGATATACACACTCCAAATGCAGTTTATCTACCAGAGACCCGGCATATCAGCAGTCTGGTTTAGTTCAGTATAACCATTAAAATAGGTATAGTAAAAACCATGTTTAAGTAATTTACCAAATGAATTACTTCACAAAACCCACTGCCAGCCCAAGGTTGTATTGTGAGGGGAAAAAAGTAAGCATAAACCGTGAATTCTGCAAGATTTTTTCCATACTGCTGATACTTCACAACCAAAACCCCCTAAACCGTGGGAGTACCAGTATGGAGCAGTACGCAAACCCCCGACCACGGGCGGCGGAGCCCAGTGCGCCGCAGGGCACCGCGCGCTCTGCGCAGCCCCGGACAGACGGCCGCCCCGGGCTCTGCGCACCACGGCGAGCCCTGGGCTAACGGTCTACACCCAGCCCACAGCGAAGCCAGAGGACCTCCCAAATCAGTAATTCGCCCGTTATCGGAGGTTTCCCCTACCCCTTCCACGCTCATTAAGCGCATGGCTTTTTGCTACTGATTTACAGCATTTTCTCTTTTCTGGGAGTGACATCAGAGAGACGGCGGGAGGCAAACAGCAGAGAAAGAGAGAAGGCAAGAAAGAAAATTCGCAGGAAATAAAAGGATTTTTTCTATGTTTCTGTTTGAAATCTGAAACCTAATCAAATAGTCAACATTTAAAAAAATCAGTCAGCTCTAGTTTATTGAAAACTAGTGTTAAATAATTTCTAAGTAACAGGAAAAATGTTCATGAATATCGGGGAAAAACTCATTGATATCATGGTAAATACTAAGAATAGTTGGACACGAAAAAAAACTAGGACATTTCCAGTGTGTTTATTCTCTTCTTTATATACAAATACTGTTTCAGAAAGGATTCACCAACAAATTCTCCCAAATAGGGTTTGCATATTTGCATATTGTGAAATACAACAAATGAAGCATTTATTAAATGTAGGGGAAATTAACGTATCATCTTGTATTTATTCTTAGTTAGTTATCATCTTGCATATACTGGAAATGAAAAATTAAGTTACCTACAGGATTCTACACTCCTTTGTTACTCTGTATTATAAAATTCTATTGGTTTTGAGTAGAATGAATCTGGACATTCCAGGGTACAATTATGAAAACAAGAATAAAAAGAAGTAAATGAGAAAATATAAAAGATTGACAGTGTTTTTAATTTTGGAGAAGAAATATTTAAATAATAGAAAATATAAAAGTTATTTTGTATTCTATATACTTAGGTCAAAAATACTATTTATTCATCAAATACGTATTTGAGAACGAGTATAATGATTCATATTAAGATGCTTTTATATTTTCCAGTAGAAATGCAGCGTTCCACTTGCAAGATCCTTATCATATACCATTGCACGATGCTTAGTCACCTGCAAAGACTAGCTGACTCTGCGCAGAGCTGTTTCTTCTTCCTCTGCTTCTTCCCTGCTTCAGTAAAATCATGGATTGCACCTACGTGTTCGTTAGCAAGAAATTCTTCTTTTTCGTCTTTTATAATTTCTTCTTTCAGCTCCTGAAATCTTAGCTTTTCCTCTTCATTAGGCCACTCCTCTGACAAATCCAAACTGGACTGCAACAGTTCACATAAGTTTAGCTTTTCAACAGGTGGCATTTCTACTGGAATAAAAGGGAGATTACTGTAATCCTATGCATCAATTAAATGAAGTTACATTTTTTCCTAAGCACAACACAGCATTTAGATAGTGTCAATCAATCAAACAGAAGTGGCATTCATTGGTCTTTTTTTCTTTTAATACATATTTTTTTCTCAAAGATTTTTCCCAAGTTTAAAGCGATCTGTGTTCTGGAAGAAACCAACAGTCTATTGATAAATGGGAGCAGAACAGTGCCTTCCCTTTCATTGATAATTTATGTACCTTCTAATTCGGTAGACTCTTCACCCAGCCTTTTATCAGTTCCACCATGAAGAAGCTGATTCGACGTTACGGTCATTTTTGTTAAGTGCTCAACACCTCTGACTCACACCGAGAGGGAGAGCCATGTGTCCTCAACACCCCGCAGAAATGAGGTTCTTGGAGCAGCGTCCATGCTCCCACTCACTGAAGGTCCCCTCTTGCCCTCTTGCCCCAAGACCTGGGTAACGCATGGGAGAGGCTACCGCAGACGTCTGCGAGGTTTAAATACAGCCGTGCCAAGGATGCCATGTGAACGACAGGGATTTCTGAAACAGCGTACGATATGAAAGCGGAAAAGCCCAGCTTTGTACTGGGATCTCTACTTTGAGGAAAAAAATCGCATGGAAATTAAGACTCACATAATGCATGTACATATAAGGATGGAGTTAAGGCTGTATATAACCCTAACTTGTTCTCTCACTTCATTTTTCTGCGGCATTTATAGCCTGCCAAAGTAGATTTGGGTATAAGTAAGTATTACATGAACTGGGTATGACTGTATTAGAGTTCTCTGCATGATGAATAGCAGTTAAAAATATGTTCCACGTATCAGAGGAAGTAAAAAGGCAAAGCAAACAGATACAATAATCATTAACATACTACAAGTGCCCAAATGCAATCTGTGAGTCAAAACAGGAAAGATCTTTTAACACCATCAATGTAAAGATGTAATGTCACGTAACGGTGACAAGCCAAGCACCAACGAAAGCTTTAGCACACCTTGCGCTTCAGCCCAACTGGCGCCTCAGGTTAAACAAATTTAGCATTATCTCAAATTACACCTTGTAGGTATTAATCTTCACACACAACTGAACTTACTCAGTCATCTTTCATATTTCCATGAGGATAACTCTAGGGCATACCTACGCTGCACTCCAAAGCCTGACTGTTGCACCTCGGCAGCTGTGGTTTGTGTATGAGCTGTTAGGGTACCTCTGGGGGCAGGTCTGTCCACACAGCAACCACAACAGCTACCTTTATGGTGGCTCACCTCTGACTGCGCTGCTCAGAGATCGTAGCACACACGGAGGTTTGGTTCTACAAACCAGAGACTCGGGAGGTTCCCTGAACCCCAGAGAAGAAACGCACTGGATTTCATCCCTCTCCTCTTCTCGCATGTTAGAGAAAAAGCATTATTCCAAGGTACATTCTGTTATCCTCTCTGCATGAAGTATGTATATACTACTTCTTACACACTGCTCTCATCCAACAGGAACAGATGGGCCACGTGGGAGGGAGCAAAAAACTCTTGCATGTTACAAAAGGTTCCCAAACTTCATGTGCATGCCCACAGATTCCAAATATTAAAGTCCAGGGGATTATTCTTCTTTAAATATACCACTATCCAAACTAACAATAAACGTGCTAATATAATGTAGTTGCAATGCTGTTCCAGAGCATAATTTCATAGAATCATAGAATGGTTTAGGTTGGAAAGGACCTTGAAGATCATCGAGTTCCAACCCCCCGCCAATTTATAATTGCTTTGTCATTCTAATCTATTGTGCTTGAATTAAGTAGAACAGAATGCAATCCCACATTCTCAGGCAGACAAAAATCAGCAGAAAAAAAGCTTTTGATTTGCTATTTTGAAGAATACTAACCCAATCCTCAAAAATGTCAAGATTGTGTACCACTGAAGGGGAGTTAAAAACCAAAATAAATAACTAGAGTGTTTCAAGTATATCATGTTTATTTTGCAAGGAAATGTGTAAGAAACGCTTAAGGGAACTTGGAAAAACCGCTGCAATAGTCCACTTTACCATACCAACACCACGCTATTGTCAGACACTACTCTAATTGCCAAACAAAACTCATTCCACATACAAACTTGAGAGTGATCAGCTGCAATTAATTCTAAATTGCTACTGCTCAGTACAGAAAGTGATCTCTGAAAAACGATACTGGTTCACCTCACACTGATAGAGAAAAAGATAAAAAGTAGACCGCCTATTTTCAAAGTCTACACATCTTTAAAAACAAAATCAAGAAAACCTGTTTCAGCTCACGATGGAGCTCCTAACGCCACGCTCGTGTTGGGAGAACCGCACAGAAATGTTCTTAGCCAGATGCCCTAAGATGGATACTTTCTTCTGTTCTTTAACATAAAAAAGACATGCTTTTGTTGATACTCTAAATTTTTTATTTTAGGTAACAACTAAAAAATGCTCAAAGCTAAATTAATTTCCCAACTGTAAAGGGGAGAACTCATATCGGTAAGTACAGTAAGAGGGGGTGGGTACTCTACCGTGCAGAACGTTTGCTTCAGGTTTGCACAATTTGCTCACTAAAACTCCACGTGAATGCTCGAGACAGCTTAGTTTAATTGGACTGAAGCATTCCAAGGTATTTCAGCCGTGACAAAGATTTGTTACCAAAGCACTCTGAAAGTCTATAAAAGGCGTAATTTTGAATATCCCAGAGCAACATTAATTCATTGAAAATGAAGGGTAAATGCTATTCCCGCTCCCAAGTGTTTTCCTGTTTTGATTCTAACCGTTATTCTGCTGTTGATGGAAATCCCAAGTAAACACCTCCTCTTGGCACCAGAGAAACAAACATCAGCCTCAGCTTCATTAAGCACAAAGGAAACGAGGAGCTTTTCTCCCTCTCATTTTAGAACTCTTTGTAAATAAACATAGCACCATGCACCAGTAAACATGAGATATTCTGCAGAAGGTACGGCAAAAAATAAGTTAAATGACCAGTGTGTGTTCCTACATCAAAATGTTAGTATTTAACAAAAAAAAACCCGAAACACGCTCACCCGCTTTCACAGGCCACTGATTACTTCCTAGGAAGAGGACATCTCTGATTTTTTTCATAATGTTTAGCAACGGCCCATGCTGATTCCTGTAGCATGGGCAGTTCTGCGAAATAGGGAACTTTGGGGTTCTGGCTCTACCATTATGACTACGTTAAAAATTAAACTAGGACTGGACTTCTGAAATGGTAAAATATATTTAAAACAGCAATCTTCCATCTTAAAAGGTCTATTTTAATATATTTCTGGTTTCCTTCCTGGAAGACTGTCGCTCTCAAGTCATGCTAAACTGTGGCGAAATGTGAAGGTAAATAGTGGTAAGCAAGCAATGCTACTGGGATAAAATTTGTCTCAAAACAGGAATTATAAACAAGGTCTTAAAACACAAAGACAATAATCATATGAAGTTCTGGAGATGCACATGGCTCCCTTTAATGACATCATCTATGGAATTGAGATTCATTAAAAAAAAATAGTCATTATCTTTACATCAGTATTTTGACTTCATTTTCGGCATCATGGCATTCTGAGCTGATGTTTTTATATTTCACCATATTGCTTGGCATTTTCAGTGGCTCATCCATACTCTGAATTTACTGCATTTCCTTTAGTGATACCACGTTTTAACACTCCTAATTCCAGTCTGATACTAATGGAATCCACAGTAATTAGCCTTCATTACAGGAAAGCTTAAGTATGAGGGAAGTTCTTCTGTGGGAATATGCCCAATATTTTTATTATTAATGACTTCTGGAATCTATCGGACCATAAATAACACAAATGATGTTGCATCTTTTCCTCTCTGCTGACAACTTCTTAATTTTACCTTCCTAAGTTAAATTTATAACTGCAATACTGTGGGGGAAAAAAAAAAAAAAGGCAGAAAGAGCAAGTTGTGCCTGTCTTTGAAGAATGTGAGGTGAAACACAATATGAAAGCACAGAAAACACTGTCGGGTTTCTGGTATGTGGATGAACGATATTAAGCAGCTTGTAAAAATTCGTTATGGTTTATGGTGTATTTATAGTGCACTACATTTTTAAAACGAAGTAGGTCTGCGCTTCAGCTTGTGTACAAATTGGGTAATTATGTCCCCACCTTCCTTATGACAGACAGGCAGAGAGAAGCAACTTCCTCCATGCATATTTTCATTTCCCCTTGCCTCCTGCCACAGCCCGAGCGGACTGCCGACCCAGAGTAAGCAGAAGGCGGGTTCTGCGACGGGCCCGCAGCTGCCTGCCCCGCCGTGCTCCCACCTCCGCAGCGCGCGATGGGCACCGCACGTGCCGAGAGGAGGCCGGAGTCTGCCAGCCTCCAGCAGCCCCCACGGCAGCGGCAGCAGCCGTCTCCTCTACCCTCCAGGCCTCTGACGGTGTCACGGGAGGCAACGGGACTGGCATGACGGTTTGGGTTTGCCATCCATGGGAGGCTGTCATTAACTTCCTTAGCGTTCGCAGCAGTCTAAGTACCCGAGCCAGACTGAGACCTGACATAGAAGCTACACTGGCCCGTCTGTAATTTTACTGGCTCCACCTTTTTTCTGTAAGCCACGTACTGTATTTCCTTTTTTTTTTTTTTTACACAGTCATCTGCTAATTAAGAGTCCTCTTTCATTTCCCTAATATGTCAGTTTCCCCTCCATCCCCTAGAAAGTCACTTACCTGCACACTTACCCTCTCCGCTACTCTTACAAAGTGCCTGGCAGACACACTACCCATTTTTCATCCTAATGAAAAGGCCCAACCTCCTGCTTACGCTGCTTCTCTGCTGATTCTAAAGAGCAGCTTCTGCTGAAACTTCGTCTTCTGTTTCTCTCACCGCATGTAATTAAGACTTCCTCTAACACAAATACAACCTCTTCTTCCCCACTTAAGGGTTTAAGATTCATGGTTTGATTTTTTAATCACAGCATTGAAGCATTTCTTTTTCCTCATTTATCCCAGCCGGCAATATTCCTCTCAGATGCAAAGACGGACGACACCCATTACCGAAAGAGCCCACAAGGAAAGCAGCCCTTGGTTCACGCTTTTTTCATGGCAATTTACAGTAAACGCACAGCGATGTATCTCCAACATACCTGACGTGGCTGGCTCCATACAGAGTAGTTCTCCATTCCCAGAATCCCGAAGAAAGCCCAAGATGGATTTTAATCCCTTTTGTATGACATGTTTAGGTGGAAATTCAAGGGGACAGTGTCTCAGATTCAAGGCTGTCAACGAAGTTAAGTTTCCTGTGAAAATGAGATAGTTTAGCAAACACAGAACCACAGAACAGCCCAGGCTGGAGGGGACCCCGAAAGATCATCGGGCCCAACCCTTCCACATTTTGAAAGATGGGTGAGTTTTCAGATATATATAGCAGCTGAGTCAAAGGGGATGACTGGTATTTACTATGTTCATGATTTCTATGGTAATTACCGTTATTACATATGCAGGTACTACATACTACCTGAAATTATTTATCTAGCCAAGTCTGGTGATTTTTAGTTTGCTGGTTTTGGAGCTACAAATAACTGATAGTGTTACATATGCATAGTATTACTAATACTGCAATACCTAAGATTATTACCAAATTCCTGATGGGCTACGTTTGCCTTCTCCAATCTCAGGCTATTCTGGACAGACTAGACGGAACTACATTGAAATGTTTGCTTTCCCTTGAAAGTCCCTCCTCAGAAGGTTAGAGCGGTTGATTTGCTATGCTTAACTAAGGCCACCCTCAGACTGAGGCTTTTGCGAAAAAGTAAGTCAGAGTTAAAAACCTGTTCCAGAGTTTGCACCGATGTACACAGAACCAAACACACACGTATTTTATCACTCCACATACTTTTAATTGAAATGCAAAAACTCACTTCTTCTGTCAAGAAGTCCAGCCTTTTCCCAGCATGGGGACACATCTCCGAACTGAGCCAGAGATGCAGCATGCATCTGGCACGTACTCTGCCCCTTGACGACTTTGGATAGTTTGTATTTTGGTTTCTGAGATTTTTCACATGAATTTGGATAAGACAGATTCTGTCATTCTTGTTGTCATTGTTTGCATGCTTTTCTTCTTTTACTGTTTTTGCCCTTATATTCTTCTGTTGCTTAATAGCTTTGCAATCTTTTAATGTTTTTTTCCTATTTTTTTTTAAATTTTTAACTATTTAATTTCTCTCTCTGAGCAAATCGTTCTTCCCATTCAAGATCAGTCTAGAAAAAAATGAACTTCCTCACAACACCTTAGTTAACCAGTACAATCCCCCAGCTGCTGTTCTGGTGCTTCTACGCATAAGTGAATGGAATTTGTGGTGTTGATAAATCAGGTTTTTACTCTACATTAATTTTTCCATATGAAAGGAATTAAAGATTTTAATTAAAGTTTTCCTTGTTCTTGTCCTAGTGCGTTGTTCTGATTTTCTACTTCTGAAATCACTGGGTCTATATTGCTTCTCACTCACAGCCTCACTGTTAGCTATTCTTCCGCAAGAAATCAAAGGGCCACCAACTCTTGGGGACAAACACAGGAGGGACATAAATCGTCAGCCTCCCAAGGGTTAACGAGTTCATGCGTCTCGCAGGCCTGCCGCAGCCTCCTACTCATCTCATAAGCAAAAGTATATGCAGCACAGGTTACACACTATCAGGGTGGAAGTCATCTGTCACCTTCTGCTTACTGTCTGGTGAAATGGGAACAAAGTGCAAAATATGCACAATCTATTTCAGAAATCAGATTTATACTGAGTATTTATAAATTACATTTCATAGTAGTAAAATAAAATTAGCAATTTTTCCTTCCTAACCAGATTTGAAGAATTAAATACTTTCAGTCCATTTTGATTCAGACAAAAACACAACAGTTGAAATCTGCTAAATCTTTCAAAACATAAATGTATCAAGTCTCTGAAAGGAAGGTGATATATTTTGTCCTGACATTTATTTTAGATTGACATAAGGTTTATAATAATGTATTTAGGAAGTGCCACATTGAAAACAACATAGACAATCGCAATCTAGTCAACCAGAATATATTTTTCATGTTGTATTACTGGAGTCACACTTTAAATCTTCACAGCTCGACTGTGCGGTCTAATCTGCCTCACATTCTACAGGCTGACTGCTTAAAATTCTGACTGTGCCTTTCTGCTTTATTCATTAAAGTATAAAATAATGTATTTTAAAATGTTTTTGTAAAACCTTACTTGCAGAAATGACAAATACATTACTAATAGCACAGCTATTTGATTTTAAATTACCAGTAATTAAAGCTGAAAGGAATGTTACAAAACAAATTTTACCATGTGATTAACAACTCCATTTGCCATTACTTCTCTAGAAATGTCAACTGCAGCACTATTGACAAAGTACACTTAAAAAGAAAAAATCAAAAACAGCATGAGAGCCACTGAAGGCAATGAGCAGCCAACGTAGGTACTAGGGCTCTCAGGGAAGCTGGGGAGCACAACGGAGTTCCTCCAAGCACAACGGGGACAACCGCCAGATCCTTCTGGGTCCGTTCTCTTGGAAGAGAGACTGGAGACCCAACAGCAAATGGATTCTTCGCATCAAAGAGACGGTATGTACTACCTGCTACATGTAAAACTACACCACAGCTACCCAGAGAATTTACTGCGACATCCTATTGCTGCCATGGAAAGCAGATTCATCCCAATTTCACTGAAATGCAGAACAAATGCACCCAAAACTTACTTAACTTTCACCTACATTCCAATTTTGCATTGTTCATCTGTTTTTTGATCAGCCACAGGGTAAGAGCTGACTGGTAGCTTATCAGTAGCATAAGAAAAATTGTGATTTGTCATCCCAACAGCAACAAATTTACTTACTTAAGAGGTATGGAAAATTCAGCTCAAATCTCAAAAAACCACTCAAAACTGTTTTTTTCCCCCCACAGATCATAGCTAGAACCTGAACTCTAAAATTTTAATCAGAACTATTACTTTGAAGTCTGCTAAAGTTGAACTCAGACTGAGAACGAAGGAAAATCAGAAGCGTCTGAATCATTATTCTGAAATTGCACTCACATTGCAACTGAGGGGATTTAGAGAAACTGAACAGGAATGGGACTGAAAAAAATATTCGTTTAAATCCCTGGGGAAACAGTTAGATGAAAATTTAACTACACCGCATGTGTGCCACATACTGGCTGCAAAACAGACATATTGTTATTTTACTGTAAGTTAAGTTTATGAGGGAACAATGCGGGATCAGCCTGTGAACATCTCGTGGAAGGAGAAGAGCTCTGAGAGGAAAAAGAGGAATTACTCAGTATCACAGCCCAAGGGAAGAGCCCCAGGCAGACAAACTGGCCAATGAAAAAAAAAAAAAAAATAACAGGAAAACGGAAGAACTACTTGACTACAAACTAAAAGTACAACAGACCAGCAGGGCTGTATAAGCAATTATGTCACAGAGTAACAGAAGTGCATAGAATTGAAAATCCATGTTTATTGCACAGAGATTAAATTGTGTAATCATCGCTGTTAGTTTTGTGAAGAAATATATCCACAGAACTCAGATCTGACTGTACATCTGTCAAACCAGCACGCGCTCCCAATGCTCTAAACAATCCTATTGATTGCTGTCGATATGGCATTGATGATAAGGAATGCGGAGGTTTGGAGGTTTAGCAAATTGACTGTATTCTAACAATCTAAAACCAAAAGTTTGCTAAGTGAGCTACAATTAGCAGAATGCCTTTTCATGCAGTCATGATTCACAAATTAGAAAATTACTTCAAGTAATCATAACATATAAACGCAGAAAGGAAGAGCTATGTTATTAACAGGAAGAAATGGCTTTGAAAATGCACCTTGTAAAGAACTATTTGAGAATACAAATAGATTTAGAATAGTTTAGTATGAAGAAATTGAATCTATTTTTAAACAGAAATGATCAAAATGAATCACACAGATGACTTCAGTATTGCAAAAATGAAATCCGTTTTTTATCTTGCTAAAAACCACTCAGGTTTGAACACGATTTGAATGTAGTGGGGGAGTTACACAGGACATGCAGCTACAGCTCATGCTGCATGATGCGGCAGTGTGCGCTCACTTCATGGCACGCCTGGGAGGATGGAAAACTGGCACTCTACCTTTCAGCATCCGTTTCAAAAATCATTTACTTAAATTTTAAACTGCACCACCTACTGAGATTCTTCATGCTTTTGAATTAGTCTTAAATCATTCTGAAGAACCCTTAGGTAGATGCTGCAATAAAATGATCCGGCTCCTATGCAATACTTTCTTCAGCAGGCTTGAAGAATTTGATAACAGTATCGGCATCACCATTTTACAAAAGAGGAAACTGAGGCATGGGCAGTCCAGCGACTTACCCAAAGACAGGTAACTCTCCTGACTTCTCCAGCAAGCCACTGGCAGCCCTGGAAACAGAAGGTACGCCTCCCAAGTTCCCCACAACACTGCCCAACTAGCGCATAGTACACAGGACTTTGAGATCATTTTTTGAAACACATTGGCTGGCAATGCATTTTTCATCTTTGATAATTAAATTCAGAACACATGATAATTCTACACAAATCATCTGAACCAGTATACACACTCTAGGAACAGCCACAGCGAATAACAAAACTGTTTTGTTACCATTCAGACTTCTGCTCCCCTTCCAACTTTTCATTCACTGAACAAGTAGCTTTTCACAAAAAAAATAAAAAAGAAAAAGTTCGATGAATGAAGGCAAACATTGCAAATTCATTCCTTCCACATCGAAGTGAAAAACACACCCAAGTAATGAAGACAAACAGTTGGGATAGTTACCACAGATCGTTTGCCAAACTCATCTCAGTTTACGATACAAACTTTTTGTTTGGTATTGATGATACCAGCATCACAAAACTGCTATTCTACTTACTACAAAAAGAGAAGACAAAGAATCACGGAACGGCCACTGCAGGATGGTAACTCAAATAAGAGTTAGCGCTGATGCTGTCAGCATTAGCTCCTACTCTGTTTCTCGGTATAGGTGGTTACGAAGGCAAGTGTACAGACAAGAGAGCAATAGGGAAGGGTAGGAGGGAGAGTGGGCTGGGAATTAGCTCATGAAACATGATTTTGTCAGAAAAGGCTGTCTTGTCAAAACATGAGTGTTTTGTAAAAATATACTAGACTTTGACAACCCCTCACAATGTCACAGCACAATTCCCAGGTTTCCTCCCAGCCTACCGGGTGGACTGCTTGGTAATCTGCTCAGGTCCCCGTGAGCGGAGCAGCCTGCTGGGGATGTGCAGGGGCCTTGGAAGTCCTGACAAGCACAGCTCCACCGCAGGGAAATAAGAAGCCTTTAGCAACCTGGGTTAAGGCAATCCTTGCATAACATCTACCGTCCTCTAGCTAAGGTTCAAATCACTGTGCTGGTGCAAGTCTCACACGATCCACTACGTAAGGAATCAAGTCTGAAGCAGCTCAGCTGCTGTGGGGCAGACGGAGGCACCATTCTGCAAATCACGTGTGTACATATATACACATACACACATATCTGTATATATTACATGGTGACAATTGTGGTATATACGACTACTAGGTGGCATCAACACGGACATACAGGCTCTGCCAAGGGAACAGATCCTCCAAAGTAAGGCATATGGTAGGACAGCATCACCCCAGCACAACAATCCTGCCAGCCTTATCCAGGACCCTTGTGACTTAAAAATACTGAAGTGGATGCGTGCAAGTGATCAAGGCAAATGATTCTGAAAGTGCTGCAAGCAGAGCTGGCAGAGCGGACCAGCCCGGCTTGGGCCACCCCTACTCAGTCAGGGCATCACTGCACCACTCGCTAATGAGCACGTACCCGACTCTGGGAAGCCCGGCTGCAGCCAGCCTCTACAAATACCTCCAGCCATCTGTCATCACAGCACTGCTGCCCAACGTGACCTGCCCTGAAAAGCCTGCAGCACTCCATTCCAATTGCTGTGGCTTGAACAAAACCTCCAACACAGCGGGAATGCTGGCATCCTTTTTTTTTGCTACCTCTCATCCACACAGCCGGGAGAAATGGATAAATGTCACATATGGTTGGATTTCCCTCATCTCAATACCAATCTCGGAAACTTGTAATGATCTAAGTATTCCAGAAGCGAGGCCTGATCTAGGATCTGTCCAGAAAACAGCATTGCATGAAACAAGTTTTACTGCAGAAAGGCGAGCATACCAGTGGCCCATTCTATTTTGAGACACAAGGATGTTTAAATCAGCAAATAGTATTTCTTTTTCGATTCAGTCACCGCTCAGCTCAGGGTAGAAAGAGCAGAGTTATTCCAGGAATAGGCTGCTTTGTGTGAAGCAGG
>NW_009650176.1:677078-684009 GCF_000708025.1 Charadrius vociferus
AGGAATGGATCAGCTGGCGCCCTCTCTCCTCCTCCTGCCTGGGCTACCAGTCATTCCTCTCCAGCAGCCAGATGGGCAACAGCAGGGCTGAAGAGGTCACCAAGTCCAACTCCAGTTTGAGGCCACTTCCCTGTACTCTTATATGCTTTGATCCCCTGTTCAAAGCTCTCCTTCAAATAAGTTTCCTAGGAGATAAGACTCCACAGGAATAAAGCCCGCTTCAGGATGCAACTAAAGCTAACTGGTACAGCAGAGTTGGTGGCGCATGTGAATTGTGCCTGAGTCAACAGTGCCTGAACTGCAGGGGTCAGGCGGTTTTTTCTTCCCTATGTGTGTATGAATCCACCATCAGGTCAGCCGGTGCGCAGCACGCCCGCACCCTCCGGCAGGCTGGTTGTGAATGATTTCAGCACAGGGCTCGGAAAGGCCAGAGGGGATTCTGGCCTGACCCGCAAGGATGAGCTGGCCCGAAGCCCGCAGGTAGCAGGCCTGAAGAAAGCAGGGCCCCAGGGAGCTGAGGAGTGCGAGGTCTGCGTGAAGACCCTGCTGCTGGAAGCCTCAAAAAGGGACCTGTCCAGACTGCGCCAGAGTAACTGCTGGGTGGAAAGCAAGAGTCAAGTATTGCATCAGGAACATTTTCTGCCAAAATCTGAGCAAAGGCGGCTAGAACGGCTGTGGTGTAAGGGCATTTACTGCTGTGCCTGCTTGCTTTCTTATCGCATTGCCCGAGGAGCAGGAGGGACCACCCTTGCCCAGCATTAAGTATGAATAGCAAAGTTTTGTTAAAATAACAGCACATGTAACAGTGCTTGGGAACATTCCTGGGCCTCAGACTACAACTGCATCACTAAATGGTTGGCTTGCTCCTGGAGACGCCCGTCTGCTTGTACCTGCCAGGCCCCTCCAGGCAATTCCTGTGCGTGGCACGGAAACTGCGACGCTCCGGACGCACCGCCGGGGAGCTCTGCATGCTGCCCCCACCCTGGCTGGGACCAAACCAGTGTAACTGTAGAGGTCCCTTTGTGCCAAGTGGCCTCGGTACTTGGGGACGTTCCTGGGCACATTTTATTTACTAGCAGAGACGTCATCTCAGGGACAGAGGCAGGTAAGGTACTTTATGTAGAGAGTACTGGAAAGTGAAAACAAATATAACGAAGTTCAGTGAAGCACAGGAGCCAGCATGTTCCACCGCAAGCAGCTGCAAAAACGTATGCCAAAGTACAGTCTGCATATCCGCTATGTAAGCAGAAGGAAGCTAGGCCTAATTGTGTGGCCATCTTCAGTTCAAGCCGTATGTTTTGGTGACACAAGCCCAGACTCCAGAAGCAGCTTTGGAGGTTAGTCTCCCAGTACTACAGCAAGGAGCCTGAAAGCTCAGACAACTTCAAAAAGGGATAAAAAAACCCCAACAGTTATGGTCCAAGGACTCCAAGAGCCCAAGGAGTCCCGACCGGACCATCTCGGGAATCCATGCAACCTGCTCTGTTTTTCTTAGGAACGTTTGATTTGGAAATATTTGTTATTTCAAATTAGAAGCTGCTAACGCAAAAAGAGTTAGTAAAATGAAGCTACAAAATGTAAAGACAACCTTAAGTGTAAGAAACTGCTGTAGAAGTTCTCCGCTCTAACCACGTTAGTTACTTACGTCTCACTATGCAGATGCCTGACACGTCTGACATCCCAGACATGGTTTTTACTTCAGCCTTACTCAGAAGAACAATATTGAACGTTTCTGACTAGAACACTACAGACATTTTAATAAAGTTTTTCCTGCTTATCAATGGAGGCATCATTATGAATAACCTAACTTCTCCTGCTCTCGTACCACATGTTTGTGGTAAATTAAAACCATTATTTATATAAATTTCAAAGTATTTTAAAGTCTAACCACAGAATTAAACACTAAGAGCCAAAAAATGTCTATGATATCTTCAAAAAAGAAGTGAGTACTTACCTAGCTCTGCAGGTAGCTCTTTTATAGGATTCCTTTCTAAAAGCAGAGTTTTCAATTGCCTTTTCAATAAAACAGAAGAGAGTAGCAACTGTAAGAGCAAAGTTCATTTAATTAAACAGAAATACAAGAACAAGAATGCTTTTCCTCCTTAATTTTTTTCTTGCTGTTGTTTCCTTCTGCAGAAAGGACCTCACAAGGCAAATCCACACTTCTCCATCGCTAACATCAGCACTGGAAAATAACACACCCTAAAGCTTGCTGGTATGACAATCTGAAGTTTGCATTTATGTCCATTTATTATACACTACTTCAACATTTAGTATTTGATCTTTCTTTGCAAAGCCTGCTTATCACTTTAAAGTCTGAGACCGACTGTTCCAATTATAAACACATCATTTTCAGTTGTTTATAGTTTTGCTGAGCTTCAACTGTTTTGGTTGTTGAGTGCATTCCTCGGGCTAAATTTGAGCTAAAACTGCTCAGCCATTTTTGATAATGAGATTAGAAAGAAATATGCCCTATTTGTATTTAATTTTGACAAGAACTTTTTTTTAAAATCTCTTGTGTTCCTATTCTCGGAAGCAGCCTAGAAGCTTGGCATGGGTCACATACAACATTTATGGCATTTATGTCACATACAAGATAATACTGTTTGGATATATCTGAAAATCTGCTAACATTTAGACAAATCCTAAGCTTCTGAAAAAATGTCAGTACGCCTGTGGTCAGAAAACAATTGGTATTGTTTAGCAAGTAAAATGCCCAGAGCTGCTGTATACACTGTTGTTCGGAGTGTCTTTGATGGGGACCTCTGGGCTACTGCCTGTTTAGGATACAGGGACATTTCCCCCAGACGCAGGGAGGTTGTCTCTTCTTCCCCTTGTAGCGCACAGCCGCTGACCCCCAGGCAGCCATGAAATGGAGACTATACAGAAACCATACTTTACCTGCTTCCTAATTTTTGACTGCTTCATTTTGCCATTTTAATAACATTCTTTTAAATAGCTTTTAATATCCAGCAACATATCAGATCAAATTATATTCTATAGACAAGGTGTTGTCTATACCATAAATGAGAAAATATCCTAACAGAAAAGTTAATGGGTTTTTATTTACTAGTGTTGCAATTTGACTTGTTTACTGTTAAAATTCAAGAAAACAAACAAGAAAAAAGCTCCTAGTTTCTGTCATAATATTTCTTTACCTCTAGGAAAGAAAAACAAACGAAACATATTGGCAGCTGCTCAACACAGGATTAACATTTGCGGCAATATTTTGAGGCATTTCAATTCAGTCAAAAAAATGAAAGCACTGTATTTACGTTCGCATTTTTGAAGCTGAGTACTGAATTCCCTTTAAAGCAAAAAACTAAGTGAAAGCGACAGGAGATTCCAGACTCCAAAACCTGAATTTCCCTGCAGTTTGAGGCACCACGGTGCGCCGGGGTGATCCTGCCGCCTCAGAACCCCTCGGCATTTGTGGCCCTGTGCACGGAGAGCTGGGGCCCTGCGCCACAGCACATACTCATTCCTGCCAGCTCTTGCCTGAATGCGGCCTCTGCAGCCACGATGATGTGGAACATGCCCTTGGCTGAGCTCTGCCCAGTCGCACGTCCAGATCTCGTAGAGATTTCTACAAAGTGGTAGAGTGGTACTTTCCCTCCCTGCACAGGGAGCTAGAAACCATTTCCACAACTTAGGCAATGTTTTTGTTTGACCTGGAGGAACTCCAATCAGAGTATCTCTTAAAATCAGTGAAAAGATTCACAAACAACTTGAATGGTCAATTGATCGGGCCCCAAACTAGCACAATATTTCAATGAGTCTCTGCTTTTGATGAAAATGACGCTTTTGGCTGCTTCTAGAAAAGGATACCCAGAGAATTTCCAAACACCTTAAAACACAGCTTACGATCCAACATGTAATAAGGATAAAATGCAACTAAGTAATAGTCAGTGAATATTTCTGCATAACATATGTAGGGACTACTGACTGACACATTATTTTTGAGGAAGATGCACACAGAGAATGTCTTAATCTCAAAGAATTTGACACACTGATACAATGACAATCATGTAATTTATAAGCCGTATTAAAATACTATCAGTCCTGTCCAACTTAAAAATAATTTATGAAAGCTGTATTTAGAAGATTTGAAAACATCATTGAACTCGACATTTTCCAGCTATTTTTAGAGGCATAACCTTCATTTACTGTATTTTTCTAATCACAAGTTGAATATATAATGATTCACGAACAAGTGATCTTGAAATACCTTTAAGCACCTTGTTTCAGTCACAACACCCCATAAAATGGTCTGGGGTTCCCCCTTCTTTTTTTTTTTTTTTTTTTTTTCTTATTTTGGAAAATTCTGTAGCATGTACTGTTCAAGGGCTGCCTCCTTTTCCTTCTTACTCACTCTTCACAGGAAGGTTTCTTTTAGAACCACAACTGCAAGCAAACTGTCCTGTGCTGGTCTTTTTTTTCCCTTCAGTAACAAAACCATTTCTTTGTTGCTGTTAATTGCCATACATTGTGATTTGTTGTCTTCCACTTCTGGAGTGAGAAGCAAGGAATAGTTCAAGAACACTAAAAAAAACTGTTGAGAAGTTAGCTTTGGTGATCATGGCAAATGACAGCCAACTAATCTTTCCAACAGTTAACACCATGTCAGACAACCATCAAAAACAGATTAATGGGGAATGTTCTTTGACTAAACTGTCCTTCATTGTCACTTCGGAGTGACACAAGGTTCCTAACTGTGGGGTCCCCATTTTCACCTCACCTACAACACTGTAGAAAGTCATCTACAGTCAATAAAGTGAAAATGGTGCAAGATCTAAGTGAAAAGACTAACAGGTCTTACATTTCTAAAGTTAAAAGAGTTTAGAAATTCACTATGTAATATTAATTGGACCTTTCAGTTCATCTGAGTTTTAGTAAACAAAATTAAGGTTATTTACCACTCTCCTGCACTGAGGTCAACGCCAAACAAACGCATATAAAAGTCTGACTGTTACAATGAAATTACAGTAAGGCAAATAGAAGACAAATACAATTCTTATTAAATTATCTGTATGACCAATGATCTTACCTGTGGTAACCGATTCCAGGGGGAAGAGCTTTAATCTTGTTATACCGGAGATCCAGCCAAACAAGATGTGGCAGCTTTTGAAATAAATCCTCAGGAATCGTTGATATGACATTTCCTTCCAGATGAAAGTACTAAGAGAGAAAAACATAAACATGTTTTAAATGCAGAAAGAGAGGGGCCATTCTTTGGCATGCAAAATGTTGAATGTGGAAACTGTAAACTGCTCTACGTCTTTGTGGAAAGAACACTGTTAAAGGATACACTACACAGCTTTATAAATTACACATGGAAGAGATATATTTAAGGACTTTTCCTTAAACAAAACAGGCATTAAAGATCATAGCTAAGAATCTGTAGCTTTTCCACTCATCTGACAAAGCAACTAGTGCTTAACTCCTCTGTGCTATACTTAAGCCAAGGGTATCAAAACTACTCATAACAATTTACTCACCTTTATGTTGGGCAGTCTATATATTTCTTCAGTAAGGTATTTAACATTTTTTCTGCTGACATCAAGAGTACTTGAAGACGCCAACAGACACTCTTCAACAGCTTTTCTGATCTCTTTTGATGCATTAGAACCAGACAAATTTCTCTTTCTCAGATGTTCATCTCCAAAATTATCACTGCTGCTGTTAAGCTCTTTAGAATAGTCGTCATCCATTTGTCAGCAAGCCTGGAATACTGACTCAGTAATTCAAACTGATCAGCTGAAGGCAAGTCATGAGCTGAGAAAAACAACAATGTATTTTGGCAAGAGACCACACACTATGCAAGTTTCTGGAAAGAAGAAATTCTTCTGTGTGGGTGTGCAGGTGGTGATCCCCTGGGGCAGGTTGCCCCGAGAAGCTGTGGCTGCCCCATCCCTGGAGGTGTTCAAGGCCAGGTTGGACGGCGCTTGGAGCAACCTGGGCTGGGGGGAGGTGGCCCTGCCCGGGGCGGGGGGTGGTACTGGGTGGTCTTTAAGGTCCCTTCCAACCTAAACCATTCTATAATTCTGAATTTGCAGATTATCCCCAGTGCTGTATGTTCTTTGTATGATACAAAACAGTCAGATTGTTCTTTTTATATATATACTTATAATAATGATAGAATTTATCATAATACATACTTAAAGGTATAGTAGATTAGAAAAATCGCCAATTGGCCCTTGTGGCAATCTTCGCCTCATACCATGTCACAAGCAGGCTTGACAGAAACACTGACATACATACACGCAGTAAAAAATCTCCCTTCTGACAGCATTCTGTCCTGCCAAGTCTCCTGGCTGTCCTCTGGGACTCGTCTCATCAATACCGCCTTCTCCCTGTTCCACTAGCTCTTGTTTGGGCACTGGCACCTTCCTGCGGTGCCTGGTTGGAGGCCGGGAGCATGGCGAGGCCCTTGGTGGGGCTTCGGGGACACTCCCAGCGCATCTCGAAGGATGCGGGTCTGGTATGGACCTCAGCTGCTTCGCCTGCGCTGGAGCACAGACCTGCCCGGGCGCTGTGGCCTTCCCGGCCCTCCTTTCCCGGGGCTGGGCACAGAGCTGCGGGCACTGGGCTGCCCCACGGCGCTCGCTGACGGGGAAGGCCAGCCGCCCTGTTCCCCAGGGCAGCGCACAGCCACAGCTCCTCGCCACACACCCGCCTCTGCGCCCGGGAGGGTCTCCCTGGCCCTCGCCACCCAAGAGCCGGCCTTTGGCTCTATCCAGGCTACAAAACAACGCCAAGAAAACCCCCATTCTTTGCCGCAATCTTCCAATGTCTACCCATTGTAGCGGTTGCGAGGGGCCAAGCAAGGTGCTTAGCTGTACTGCTTTTTACCTCCGGGCCCGGTCTCACCCCAGGGCTCCCTCTGCTCCGGCTCTCCAGACGCGAGGCGGCAGCGGCCGCGGGGGCGCCC
>NW_009650176.1:684300-695372 GCF_000708025.1 Charadrius vociferus
GGAGAGCACAGGGCAGGGGCTGGTCTGGAAAGGGCCGGCACTGGGGGGGACGCCCGCACAGTGCCTCAGGGCAGTGAGGCGTCTCCAGTCCAGGTGATTTAACGCCCAGTTGGTCATTTTTCGGTGACTGAACAGGCGTCCCTGCATTCTTCGAGCACCTGCCCGAGCCTTCGGGGGGTCCTCACACACCATCACTCGTCGCTGGCTGGGTTTGGTGTTGGCCTTCATCTCCTCCCTGTGAGGAGGTCAGCATCGCCCCGCTTCTCTCACAGACTGCTTTTAAACCATTTTTTCCTCAGTTCCCCATTATTACTACTTATTTGTTTGTCTTCCAGGGCCCACGCACGCCGTACCCCCACCCCAGCGGAGCAGTTCCGCTCACAGGTCACCCTCTTCGAGGCCACAGGCGCAGCGGAGGAGCCTTGGAGAGACCCCCAGCGCCGGGGGAGGCCCCGCAGGGGATCCCTGCAGAGCCGCTGCGCCCCGGGGCGAGCAACGCAATTAGCCAGGGGTGGCATCTGTCTGAAGTATGTTCTTAATTAGCATGTTGGTCAAAATCCATTACTGGGACATGAAGGGTACTTAATCTTACAAATCCAGATAATTACGTTCCCAGTGACCTGGCCCAGTTTGATCAGTAGCACCAGTAGGGTTTAAAATACAGGAAATTAATTTCAGAGTTTAGATACATGAGTATTTTTTTTTCTGACTTATACTGTGCTTATTAAACTAAATTAGAAAACAAAGCTGCTTTATTGGGATTCCTTTAGAAGCTATTTCCTTACAGAAGCTTTTTTTTTTTTTTTTTAATTTGTAGAAGAGAACCTGACACATTTTATTATAGTGTGTAGCTTCAAATGCATATTGCATGCCATAGGAAAGAGTATCTCATTAAATGTATCAGCTACCTCATGGCAAAATGCAGAGCCTGGGCAATAATATTTTGAGGCAACAGGGTACACTTGTTAGATCCCATGCATATAGAGGCTCTTTTGTAGCAAGCACAGCTGGAGGCTGGAACATCTCAAACTGCCAGAGATACTGCATTAGTGCAAAGCTTTCATTCCATTAAATTTAGAATCATCTTCCCTTGGCTCACTTGAACAATCCCCTCATTTAGGAACTTCTGACCTCCAAAGACTATCCAGACAGGAGCCTGTTCTGTAATAGAACATGTTGAACCTGGAGAACTTCCATTTTATAGGAAATCTCCGAACCTGAAAGAAAAAAACTGTTGTTCTGTAATGACCTACAATACTGCCATTTTCATGGGAACAGTTGGCTAAAATATATGACTAAATAGGCCTATAATCTTCACATTGGTTTTGTTACAGGGCCACAAGCTTCTGAAAAATACAGCATTACCTGGGCTGAATAAGGCACAGCACCTGTTCCTCAGATTGAATGCATCTCCACTTTGAAAATACAGATTCTACTAATTAGGCTGTTACTGCCGATTTTAAGAAAAAGCAGGTATGACTAGTAATTTTATTATGCTTTTCCTGGAATAGATTTTCTTTGAGGCTACTTAGGTGATTAAATCCTAATTATGAACAATATTTATAAACCAGAGGGCACAATTTATGAAAATTAAAAACAGATCAATGGCAAAGCTGTACTGAAAGAAGTATTGCTTTGTGTTTGTTTATGCAAAACCAAAAACATTTTAGGATAATTTTATTTGAAATGACATAACAAAAACCATGAGGATTGAAACCAATGACATCATTCCGCTAAGTGAAGCGGTGTTTATTTCAGGTAGTTTTGATCTCAGCATTCCATTTAGAATTCTATAGCGCAATAGTAATGGAGAAACATTTTCATGGACATTTCAGGGAGAGAAAGTGAATCCGGAAAGGTACCCAACTGAGGTAAATCATCTTAAAACAGGACTTTCAATGTTCCTTTTTCAAATCTAGTAATCCAATTCAGCCTCCTCACTGGAGTTCTCTGTGCAGCATGAGCACAGTAACATAATACCATTTCTTTAACACGACATTCTCTGGGAACATATTATCCTAGTGAGAAGGCAAAAGAAATAGTAGATCAAAAGTCAATAAGCATATCCCTCAATAGGTTCATTTTACTTTTAGCAAGCCAGAGTTATAAGCTTCCGTTGCAAAGCACCAGCTCGTATGTGTATTTCTCTGCACAAATCACTGAAATCACTGTCAGGTTGGTCTCTGCATTTTCAGGTTGCTGAGCACTCTGCGAGTTTTACCTTAAAGGCTTACCCTCCCCAGACTTCGGATTCAGAGCTCTTTGGCCATCCAGTTTCAATACCTGAGGAACTCCTTTACAAATACAATCACAACAAAAGTATCATTAAAGTTTGCATGGGAGACAGCAAACGAGCAATATTCTGTACAGGTTATTTCTGATCTTGGGGGTAACTGAGGGTTTCAGCTTTTTCTATTGGCAGTTCCCTCCTAGAAGGAAAATCCATGCAAGGATTGAACATACAAAGAGAAAAGCAGGCAGTTGCTGTGCAGACAGAAATATCCAAAGGGCAGGCTGCAGTAACAGCCTCGTCCAGGCCTGGGGGGACGTTGACCCAGCATGTTGGAATGCAGTCAGGTCTCCATCTGCAACAGTCATCCTAGCGACAGCATTTCACAGAGAAGTGATTTCAGAGTGAGGAGGAACAGCGGCGGCCAGGAACTTGGATGCGTTTGTACCTTTTGACGAACACAGAACCTGTTTGGCCATTGAAAGAAGAATTTCCCAGAGGTGGTAGGGTGTGGTTTTTAATCCTTCAGATGCAGTGATGCTAACATAATTTACGATGGACCAAAGTGATTGCCAGATTATCGCTAAAGGGGTATCGGTCTCTACTTTTGGACTCAGCTGTTTTGCTGGGCAAACAAGGAACCGTAACATGTTTTGTTTGATCGAATCACAAGACTTCTTTCTTATTCTAAAGGATGCCAATCTCTGAGAAGACCAAGCTTGGGCACTGATCTCTTGTCAGGACCTAAGCTGTTGAGTCTTCATACAGAGGGCTCAGAATCAAATACTCTGGGATGGACACTGATCAGCCCTCCTTCCTCCTTAGTCCTGCCTTCAGAGATGCTGCACTTCAAATGCACCATACCCACGGAACAGAGGGAAGCTGCCCCGTGCATCATCACACATTGCCCTGTGGCTAAGGCATAGCAGCCAGTTGTCTCCTACGACTCAGCGATGGCCTGAGTGGGCTCCTCTTCACAAGGAAGCAACCCAGAGGTCTTTACAGTGCTTTGTCACTACTGACTATTGTGCATGTCGGTACTACCACCACCACCTTTCCACAGCGTCATAGATTGATGTGGGTGACAACGAATGGTGTCAGAGAGATCCTCATGGTAAGGAATTGTTCAATTATGGACTTTAAGGGCACTGTATCACCTTACACAGCTGCAAGTGATGACTAAGCTGCACAGAAAAGTGTTCGGCTTTTCTGCCCAGCTACTTGTTCTGATTGACATGCACCAATGTTACACAGGTTTGACTTGCATTTGACTTCAGGGAAGTTAGAAAGCAAAGTTTTTTTTCTGATCTTTCTAAAGTAAGAGAGATTGAAAAATGCAAGAAAAGTCATTGCTTTTTATATAAAACTACTCTCTGTAGCTTTATATAGTTTTTTTTAGTACTCCGTAAATGAAAGAACTAGATGAGTGAATTCTAAGAATGAGTCTTATTAAAATATAGTAACATATGTTCTTAATTTCCTAGTGAAACATTTGGTTAACCTAAATAAATAACATAAACAGGAAAGTGAACAGACACACAAATGAAAGAAAACACAAGAAAATGAAAGGAGGCAGAAGTCAGCAAAAAAATTAAATTGCTCAAATTGTACCAGAAATACAATCACTCTTTCACAGGATTAAGCAAGAAAAAGCACTATACCATACAGAAAATTAATCAAGATTTGTATTTTACACTGTAAAAGGCCAAAGCAAAACAGGCAACTGAACTAGCATACTCTTACCTCAACAGCTTAAGAGGAAGAAGTTTGGTAGGGAGGAAGGCACTTACTTTTATCGCTGTATGGGCTGGAGCACCTGCTGGTAAAAGGCTTGTAATCCCTCTGCACTACAGCTGGCACCTGCAGAATCAGCAGGAGCGAGCCCTGCCCTGCAATGAAAGGTGTAACCCTTTTTCTACCAGTCTGGATGAGGTTTTAGTTTTAAGGTTGCAGGCAGCTGTTCTACCTGATGATGCTTACTGTGGGCCACTGCAGGTGATCCTAATAAGGGAACCTAATTAGTTAACTGTGGTTGCCTTAAAAGACTTTGAAACAGCTGGATCAGAGTGATTACTATTAACATCTTTAAAAATAGAATTGGCACTATTTACAGGAAAACTAATGATATGAAAATATGTGAAATTTCCCCCTTATGTAATATTTACTGAAAGAATTATGTGCTCTTTTAGAGGAACTTTTTAAAATAAACATCAGCTTTTCTCTGTAGGCTTTTTTCTTGATGAAAGCATGTGAATTTTAAGAATCACAGTAATATTCCTTTCATCATCTTAAACACGTTGCAATTATAGCCATTATAGTCAGTAAAGGGCTTTTAATAGGAATGAAATATCATGGTATATTGCCCTCCTTCTTTCTATGCCTAAATTAGGAGAGTCTTGTAATATTTGTCTCCTTTGCAGTTTGATGGTAATTTGTGGCATTTTTGTTTAGAAACCATTTTCATTAGCTCAGTGAGAACAGGTAACTATAAAGAATGTAATGCTACTTCAGGCAGTTCTATTTTTATTTACACTGTTTTTATTCAAGATAACTTCACTGATACCAGGGAACTTGATCCTGATTTCCACTGATGAAAGAAGAAAATGTTCACCATTCCATGCAACCGGTAAAAAGACAGAAAGGGAACCGTAAGTGACAGCTACCAGTAGAATATAGCATAAAGAGGTAAACTGCAGGATCCGTGCTGCTTAATTGAAGTGTGAGATTAACAAACAAAAACTGAAATATTATCTTCAGTTTCCCTCATACTAATGTTGGCACGATATAAAATAAACAGCTCACAATGCTTGGGAATGAGAATGATCAGTCATTCCTCAAAGGATAGTCATTCACTTGCAGAACTGAGGTGACTGAGAACAATCAGATGAAATAATTCCTGATACAAATCCTTTGCTTAAAAGAATAATCCTGGATTTTCATAAAGAATTAATTTGGCCTGTCCTAGATTAGAAGAGGTATCACGTCTCCCAGCTAAATGAATGCACGCTGGCATGTCCTGTTGTATGTCAGTGAAATTTTGGTGAGACACATCATAGGTGGTACTGACTATACGAAAACCTGATGAGTTTGGTTCAGCATATGTAATTCCGTAAAGTTAGAGATGATTTCGTGGCTGGTGAAATGAAAGAAAACTCCAATTTCTTGGAATCCGTGAGAAAAGAGAGAATATGCAAAAGTAAACACAGATGGGGAAAAGACAAACTCTTCCAAACATAAGAGTGGTTGCTCTGCCTTTTGCAAGTCTCCCCTTGCCTTTCGCAGGTCTCTGCTCACACCCAGGTGAAACACAGTCACGCAAGCCTCATCTTTCTAAGGCTGTGGCTACGTAGCATCTTATCTATCGTCAGCAGTCACACATGCTCGGATCAGCTGATTTGCCACCGTCACATGCCTTGAAGTGCAAGATGCATGGATGTGCTTTAGGTTTGAATCCATTTCCACAGTAAGAGACCAGGATGACGCCCGGTTTGGAGTGCAGATTACTGTGCGTCTCTCTACTTTGCAGGTGGTGTAGCATCCCCTCCCCACGGTGCCTGCCATTAGCCAGCTGTCATCAGGCGGGATGGTGGGCTGGATGGACTTTGTACGCACTGCTGACCACAACAGTTCGGGTTTGCCTGAGGTTTTTCTCCTGCTTTCCCTAGAAAGAATAAAGCCTTGCAGCTTTTCTTTCTTTTCTAATTTAAGAAAATCATCAGACCTGTTGTATATTAACAGTTTCCGGGGACAAGCAGACATGCATATAGTATCCCCAAGATTTTCAGTAGTAAAATGCCTAATTGTCTCTTAGTATATATAAAACACAAAAAGAAGAATGGAAAACAGAAGAGGAAACAATTTTAAAAAAGGAGTAATGAATTCTTAGGGGTTTCAAGAACAGTTTGTTCCTAATAACCTCTTTGGTCACCCAGCTCACACATTTCTCCCTTAGAGATGTAGCTGGAGTTACATCCAAAGATGTCTTAAAGAATGTATTATCATAAAAGTCAGCTTTTAATTAAACCTCCTCATTTCAAGAAACGAAGTGGATATCTGTTTCCCTGGAGACCAGGATATGTAAGAAAGCAGAATTTTCTCTCCATTTCCCTTTCCTATATTGGATCACTATAAAGCAGTTTACGTATCTTACTTTCTCCTCCTGCAGGATTGGTATTAATTACTGAATGGACATTTTCATAAGATAACGGTAACTGTGTCACTGTGGTGGGTAATCTGCATGCAGTGCAGTTAGTTGTTCACTGATGGCATCGATGTCTCTCACTGCACGTTACTACACTGCGCTTGAATAGTGATATCAGACAAGAGTGCCCACTGAACAGCAAGGGAACCCTGTTTTCAAGTTTCAGAAGTAGAAAATGAATATGATTCTGCTACGGAAACAACAAAGATGCATCTGTTTGAACCTCCAGCACACTTGCACTGGGGTGAGAGCAAACACTGTTGTCTGAGAGAAAACAGGAGGGCTATGTTTTGCATTTTTGGCACTAATTTTGCACCATGGTAAATGACTGTGCATGGGCAATCGTGACCCAGTGTTCTCTGGTTCCCAAACTGGTCCGGGATGGTGCGCGTGTCATCCTTCTCTCAATTTCTTTTGGTATAGAGGAGGAGACAGCAAACGAGCTCTGTCTGAATTACTCAAGAGTACAAGGAGAGTTAGAATTCTAAATAAATTGGAATTTATTTGCAATGGTATTGAAATATTGAAAATGGAAAAGCTTATGTAATGCCATTTGTGCTAAATATTTGCAAATTAAATACAAATTTCAGTTTTCCTGATCAAGTGAGCAGCTGGGGCAGTTTTGCCCAAAGGAGAGACCACCACTACATGATTAAGAGCCTGTATAACAAACACCATGTTTAATTGTATTTTTCAGTGTTGTTTTTCTCCCCTTTTCTTTCCATGCATTCTCCAAAGTCCATGTTCATATGTCTGTCATTTCCCCTCCAACACATTCTCCTTTTCAGCATCCAGATGTTGTCAGATATGACTTAAGATCACAAGCAAAAATACTGTTTTTCAAACTGGAACATCATGAACAATTTAGATAAACAAAACATAATTTCCAAGGCCAACCCACAGCTAAACACTGTTGCTAGTGGCCCAGATTTTTGCTGTGCCCCAGAAGTCTGGAGGAACTTTTCTAAACTCTTTTTCTCTTTTCTCCTGGTTCTATCATCTTTGTTGGTGGCAGCTCAAAAGGCGCCAGCACAGCACAACACTCTCCAGATACCAGGTTTGGTGTTCAGAGTAAGACTGTGCTCTCCCAAATCAAAGCAGAGGGCAAAAATGAGATGAATTTACACCTGAAAAGAACTGTCCGATTCGATTCAAGGTAAAACCCCATGCAGTTTTCTATTCAAGGTAACATTCTCCCTGACAACTTCAGTATTATAATTTCGATTGAAATGGAGCTTAGGTTTGCAACACGGCACCTTCTTCCGACAGAACCCCAAGGAAAAGTCGGTGGCTGCCGTGCTGAGTAACGAGCACAAGGACCAAACTCCTGGTCGCAGTCGGTGCCGCTCCTGCTGCTTCATTCTGAATAGAGAAAAGCCTCTGTGATTATGGATGGGTTTGGATACCTGATAGTTCTTCCATTAAAAACCAAGACTAACGTTCTGATTGTCTTGGCTGTCAGATAGGTGGGCCTGGTGAAGGGGCAGACCGCACCATGAGGATGACAGCAAGATGATAACGTTCTTGGGATTTGTTAGGTGTTTGTTAGGACCCGTCTGTATGCCGATGGCTGACTTCCTAGAAAGCAGGAGTAAACGAGAGGATCTAGTTTTAATTAGCCTGTATTACTATCAAGAATTTTGAGCAGCACTTAGTCAGTAGTGCTCTGAATAGCACTGAAAAAAAACCCCCAAACCAACTTACAAGGTCTTTTATTTGTCTCTTATTGAACTGATCTTTGTGAAGGTAAAACTACTCACAACATTTCTAATGATGAAAAAATGAAACAAAGCCCCGTGCCGCACCTTCTTCCATTTCGCAGGTAAAGGAATCAAGAAATGTGGTGGACTGAAACCCTCCTCTGGTATTAGGGCCGTCGCATCCTTATTTCCCACTCTTTTTTCCTACATACATCTTGCCAACTGCTCCAAAAAAGACTGATTCTGTGCTATGGATTTGATTGTCCAAATATTAGTGGAGAATGAGAGAGAAATGACAACTGAATGGCAGACAGACTGAACCCCTTTAATGGCATTGTTCATACTTTTCCTACAGAATGTAAAGGCAAGAGAAAGGAAGGAGGGAAAGCTGATAGCTCAGAGATTTGCAGTATATTTAGAAAGAAACCTATCCCTAAACAAAGCAAAAATTACTGTCTTGTTGAAAAGTGTTTTATCTTTTTATTTGAGAGTGATTCTTTCTGATTTTTCAAAGAAATATTCTTTAAGAACTATTCTTTGCCTCTGGAAAACTGTTCTTAAATTACACCCTTCAATTGTAATCCTTTTACAACTTTCAGGCTCGTTTAAATAATGACTAACTCCTAACAAATTTTCTGTTAAGAGTACAATAACTAACATATCCATTTCAAAACATGCTATGAAAGAAAACAGCAGAAATTTTAAATTAAAACTTAGGAAGCAGCATCTCAGAAATGATGACAGCCCTTACCGCTGGTGTAACAGATACTATCTCATGGCTAAAGAGTTGTCACGTGCCGTGACATTTCTGATCTGCTCTGCTAACATTGTAAGTTATTTCTGAGAAATGCATTTAATTAGACATTCCATGAGACTTTTCAGTTCAACAAGCCATAAAAAACGGCATCGCGAGCATGTTACAGCTCAGCATTCTGCAAAGTCAGACTTGAGAGGAAATTTTTTTACTGAGGAGCTCTGCAGCAGTCCCGGGTTTTATCACCGACAGAAGAGCAGGAACTCTCTGGAGCGAGCGAGATACAAACACTGATTATTTAGGCAATGCGGCTGTTCCATTACGTAGTGCTGCACAGAACAAAAACGCAGCATAAGGCTCCTCATCAGCGTGCCCTCCCCGCGTGTTAGCAGTCCTTGCAGCGCAACGGCGCCGTTGCGTGCGGTGCTGGTCGTGTGTTGGCAGTCTCTGCCACAGCGGCTGCGGGCCACGCTTTCCTCCTGGTTACCTGAACGTGAAGTTGCAGGTCTGGTACTTCACAGAGGAAAGCAGAGCTGAACTGGGCATACTTCTGGGAGAAGGAGGCACGTGAGTTCCTGTCTGTGTTGAAGTTACGAAGCGAGCCTTGGAGGCCTCACCCCGCCGAGCGAGGGACCGGGCAGTGCGGCAGGGAGGCGCAGTCCTGGAGAGGCGGTGGAACACCCGGTTCTGGGGTCTGCTCCCCCTCGGGGCTGCCTCCGTGTGCCGCCCGCCGGCAGCCGCGGAGCCTGGCGAGTGCGAGCCTCTGAGCTTTCCTCCGGCCGGGCTTCCCTGCCACCCACAGGGGTTATGGGCAGAGAGCAGCGCACCCCACGCTGGCTGCACGTAGCCTGCCTGCAGGCTGCATCGCCCGGCAGCGGGGCTGGATGGGGCGGTGGTGTTGTAGGATCACGGAATCCCGGGCTGGAAGGGACCTCGGGGGTCAGCTGGTCCCACCTCTCATGGCACAAGCACGGTCCGGACAAGACGGCCCAGCGCCCTGCCCAGCTGCATCTTAACAGTGTCCAACAACGGGGAACCCACCGCTGCCCTGGGGAGATCATTCCCACGGCTGAGTGTTCTCGTGAAAAACGTTCCTCTTGTGTCCAGTCGGAATGTCCCCAGGAGTAACTTGTACCCATCACCCCTCGTCACTTCCCTGTGACTCCTTGTAAACAGGGCGTCTCCGTCTTCTCTGTAGCCACCCTTTAACTCCTGGACCATGGTGACGAGGTCTGCCCTGAGCCTTCTCTTCTCAAGGCTGAACAAAGCCCCTTCTCAGCCTTTCCTCACACGGCAGCTTCCCCATCCTCGGATCATCGTGGTGGCCCTTCTCGGGACGCTCTCCAGCCCGGGCACATTGTTTCTGCATAGCGGGGACCAAAACTGAGGGCAGTGTTCCTGGTGTGGCCTGACCAGCGCCGAGTGGAGTGGGGTGACGTCTTCTTTGTCTCTGCTGGTGGTGCCCGTGGTGGTGCAGCCCAGCACCCCGTTGGCTTTCTCTGCCACCCACCACGCTGCTCACCCGTGTTGAGCTGCTTGTCCTTTAATGTGCGCTGAAGGAACCTGGGGATTTCGGTATGCACCTGGGTAGGGGCTCACATTCTGTCTGGGGAAAAGATGGGAGGTTTGGGCACTAATCATTTTTCTAAATTTTGTTTGCTTTCTCGCATTGCAGCCATTGCGGTGATCAGCGAGAACCATCATTTCAGGCCTAAACTACCAACCTCAGGCTTGGTTTTCTTCTCTGTGTCGAAACTTCCCATATAACATCTCCAGACACAGCGCAGCAAAGGCCTCCATAGCAGGGGAGCTTCTGAAACACGGTGGAATCTCTATTCACGAAAAACATTGATTTTCCAAGCTACCCACTAATTTAAATCAAGTCCTTATTTCCTCAGAATAGCTGAATAAAAATCAATGCGGCTGTCTTCACATTAATAAGGTTAAAAATCAGTAGCGAGTACTAGTGACTAATTTAAGATGAGCTATTTGCGCTTTCACAAATAACAACCCAACGCTGGTAAAAGACTTGTCCATAATACAATCTGATTGCCTTTCATGTCGGTTGCGATGTTTATGTATGAGTTTAAAAATAACCAACCCGTGTGAGATGGCTGCTGCCAGCGCCGCTGCCCCCGGGGGAGCGGGAGGGCTGGGTGCCGGGGCAGCGCCGGGGGTCTCCCCGTC
>NW_009650176.1:696395-700784 GCF_000708025.1 Charadrius vociferus
AACGTCGCGGTAACTCCGCGGCGGCGGCGAGGGGACCGTTCTGCAGTGAAGTTTCAACCTGTGCAAGGGAATCTCTGGTTCTGACAGGTACGGATGAAGCGCAGCTGGCCGTCGGGCTTCAGAACTGCCTTCATTGGAAAATGCTGCGTTGGGCTTTTTTTCTCCCCAAATACAATTTTTTTTTTTAATAGAAAAAAGCCATGAAATACCCCAGTTGCATTAGACTTCTCAGAGGGCCAAAGGAAGGCGACTGTGACCGTGGGTGGGGGAGGACTCTGCAGAGGTGTCGGGCTGGCAGACGGGCTGCGGGGCGGCTGGGGCTCTCCCGAAGTACCAGCGCTGCGCTAGCCCCAGGACACCAACCAAGCGCTGGCAAAAATCCCCTGGTCCTGGAATTTTGCACTAGATAAACCTGGAGTTAAATATATATATGTTAATTTGAGCCTTTAAGGCACAGTGACATTCTAGTTTACATGAGCACTGGGTCTGCCGGCATCGCCTCGGTGAGGGTGATCAAAGCTGAGATTGTGCTGCTGCTGACAGCTGGAGGGGTGTTACATCGGGTGAACTTCTACTGGAGAAGGAGCTGGCTGATCCCACCGACAAGTATTTATTAGCAATTCAGAGTGTAACACTGAGTTGTTGACCCTTGCATCTCTGACTACACAAGTGTAGAGAACACGTCTGTTCCGAGACACCTCGCTGCCCGGGGCTGTGCTGGGGTGTGACTGAAATGCACAACAAAATTGCTCTTGGAAGGAAAACTGCAAAATCCATCCGCCCCCCCCCATCCCTTTATACTAACGGTGAGGGTGAGCTCAGGTGGATGCGGCTGCCGGGGGCGCACAGCGCCCGGGGGCTTTACCAGAGTCCTGGGCTCAAAGTGGAAAAACCACCTCATCTTGGAGGTGGTGGGTCAGCGGGAACAGCAAGCGAGCCAAGTGGCAGCGCTTAAATGGGAGAACACTTACATGGGAGGCTTTGCTACATAATGCACAAAGCATTTTATTCTGGTCTGAGCCTCTGTACAGCCAAGGGAGGGAAATGGAGCTTCGTAGGTGAATGACCATTGACAAACACCTGATAACATCTCATAAGGCATTTTCAAGCAATGCGTTTGCAGTAGTGGAGAGTTATTAGGACATGACTTTGTTGGTATTGCCTGCTTTTTCATCGTTGCTTGTTAGTGTGTGCTCAGAGCAATTTCAGTGTTGTTCTGGTGAACTCATATTTACTGGCACGGCATGGTTGCTATGGAGATCTCTTAAGACATTCCAATAACTTCCTTACATAAAGAACCCAGTTAATACTTTGGTTCTGTGTGTGACATAATGTGAAAGAATTATGAGTGATGACAATTTAAAGTGAAATAAATTAGGAAAAAAAAAAAAGGAGAAAGAGAGGTTAGTATATGAAATGTTACCCATAGGTGGTTCCCAGGGATGGATACATGAGAATGAGTCTGACTGTAAATCCAATGGTTAATCCCTTTTAATTACGATAGGGTGTATGTAAATAGAAGGTAAACATTTATTCTAGTGAGTAGTAACACAAGGCCCAGTGTTTACTCTCAGATAAATCAGACTCCAAATGTGTAGATTTTTGAGGGGAGAAAACCCTTACAGTCCTCTTGCCTGACTTCCTTGGGACCGCTTACAAGACTTTACTGCGGTACTGCCCGAGGTGAAGCCGGCGCGGCCGAGCCCGAGCGTGGTGGGGTTCCCGGGGGGGCAGTGCTGCGTCTGCTCTCGCTGTAAAACCCCCGGCCCTGGGGGGCTTCTGCTGTTAACCTCCCAGTCAGAAATCTCCCTTTCCCTCCGGTCTGCGTCTGTCCAGCCTCAGCTGCCCGCCGTTGGGTCTCCCCTTGGTGAGCTGGAGGGGCTTCTGCTGTGGTGCCCCTGTCTCGGTGAAGCAGCGGGTTGGGATCGTGGCTGTCCGGCATCCTCGTCGGTGGGATGCGCAGACTGTGCTTGCAGAGTCTGTGACTCCGAGGGTAAACTTCACATTCCCGAGCCTGTCCCGTGGATCTTCTCTCAACCCTCTCTGGTTTTTTTTCAGCATCTGTTTTGCCTGTGCTGGGACTGAACTGGTGGCTTGGGCAGGGATCGGGCCCAGGCAGGTGGGTGCGGGTGCAGCGCTGCTCTCGTCCGTGCAGGGACCGGGCGGTGTGGGGCTGTGCCGTGGAGAGTGGCGCCCGGGGAATGGCTGTCCTGCTCCCTCCTCGTTTCCCCCCATGGGTGCTGTCTTGTCCCCTGCCCCCCGTTTTCCCCCTGTTCAGGTAACTTCTCTTGACTGCAGAGGCGGGTGTGGGCCAGGAGCGACTGGTCCTTTCTCGGGGCTGCAGTGGGGGACAGAGCATCTTCCTGACGCCCTTTTGGTACTGCGCTGGGTGCAGCGTGCACATCGTGCTATTCCACGTTTGCGCGTACCACCTCTGAAATATTTCAGAGTGTGTTGGAGTTGGGATTGAACTAATAGAAAAACTGACTCTGAAAGGAGAGAGTCTGTGCGTTTCGTGTGTGCTTCCAGAAGGCACTGGTACGGGCGGGATCGGTTCCCCTCGCTTCGTGAGCGTATGCTTCAGCTGGTTCCATTTACACAGGCAACTCGGCATCCTCAGTCGCCGCTGCGTACGCAGCCGCTGGGTGCGAGCTCCAGCCCGTCCAGCGGGAGATGCCGCCTCGTGATGCCGTGTCGACAGCTCGCTTTTGGCGAGGTACACTGTACCCTGTTTCTGAACAGAGGAAATAATGAATGGGGGGAAGAAAAGAAAAAAGTAAGGGAAAAAGCATTTAAAAAGGGCAGGAAGGAGAATATAAGGCGAAAGAATAGAAGGGCTGCAAGGCTGAGCGCTCTCAGAGTTCGGGTGTGCTGAGTAAGGTGGCCTCGGTGAGCTGACGGGAATCGTCCTGGGCTTTATTGTTATCACCGGGTGCTGTTTTCCGTCAGGAAAAATAGGTCTTTGTCTGTAAGGGCTTTTTAGTTTTTTTTTATCTGTACCTCTAAGAACCTTTTAGGAGCTTCGTACTTCGGCAGTGGATTTGTTCGCCGGCACAGAAGAGGCGCAGTCTGGCTGCTGCTGTGCCGTGGTGACCCGTCGGCACTCCGCGACCGGCACGGGCTCTCAGCGCGGCAGTCGCAGGGCTCACGGTTCACCTGGGCAGAAAGTATGTTCTGTTGTTGTTCTGGAAAATGGCACGCAAGTTTTATTGGCATCCCCCCTCCTTTATTTATTTAATTTAATTTTATTTTTTATACTAAATGGGGAAAACCCATAATTGTGAACAGGAATGTTTCAACCCAAATATTTAAGAAGACGTTTAGCAGAGTTGCTCAGACTTGGGAAGCGGGGCTGAGTAAAAGGAAAGAACACGGCACGATTACTCTTAGCGCTATTAGCGTTGCCCGGGGTTGTGTTATGTGAGGGAGGGGGGAAAACGCGGCATGGTGTGTCTGTATGTGCAGTTGTATCTAAAGGGGAATTTCAAGAGTGCGTTTTGGTTGTGGCTTTTTCTGAATCAAAGTGGCTTACTAAAAAAGTGTCTGTAAATATCCGTGAGAATACGTAAAGCCATCTGCTGCTTTCTGCTGGGCTGCTTCTTCCCGTGCTTACGCCGAGGTGAGGGCTCCGAGGGCTCTCTGCCTGACACTCAGTTACATTTCCAGCTGATTTACAAGATTTTATTACTGCACCCCAATTACTTTCATCACGATTAGTATTTTGTCTTGATTGCTTCTTTACCCACCCCTTACTTGACTCTCCCTGCCAGAGTGCAGGTGGCTTTTTGTAAGGGGGTCAAGTGCACTCTCCTGGCTTTATCCTACTTGCACCAAAATTAACTTTCTCAACCACGTTCCCGGTTGCACAGCCCACAGGTGCAGCTCTTCAGTAAACCGCTCTGGCTCCAAGAGGCGTGTGCTCGGGGTTGGTCTTCAGGCCAGGTGAGACGGCCGTGGGTGGTGGTGTTTCCCGTCTCCGGGAGCAATCTCTGTTTGAAACTCTTTGCCATGTGTAACATGGGGTAGGGGGCACCGGACTGGAGTTTGGGAGAGCAAAAAAGACCCAACTGCAAGGACAGCCGGCAGTGTTCAGGAGGACGTGCAGGGCGAGCGGTGCCGGGGAGGAGGGCAGCCCCGGCTGTGGGGCCGTGGGGTGGGTGGGTGCCCCCTCCTCGCTTGGGCTGGGGCTGCCGGTGGGTCGGCTTGTGTTGACTGCGGGGCACCGTGCTGCACGCGGGCCAGCGATGCTGTGTGACGGTGGTGGTTGGTCTCCCCGCAGCCGTTGGTAGATGGACAGGCTGGAGAGTTGGGTGGAGAGAAACCTGATGAAGTTCAACAAAGGCAAGTGTAGGGTGCTGCATCTGGGGAGGAATAACCCCATGCACTGGT
>NW_009650176.1:701434-701777 GCF_000708025.1 Charadrius vociferus
CCTCTGGAGCCATCCCAAACCCGCCTGGACGCCGTCCTGTGCCACTGCTGGAGGTGCCCCTGCTCTGGCGGGGGGTGGGATGGGGGAGCTCCAGAGGGCCCTTCCAGCCCTGCCAGTCTGTGGTTCTGTGATTCTGTGATGTGGGTCTAAAACTTCTAAAAGAGCCGCTCTGCGAGTGCCCGCTGCGAGTTTCCAAGCTGAGAAACACTATTGTGTAAAAACCCATTTCCGTGGTAAAACAAGAAAACTGTTACGCGTCTGGATGATACTCTCCTAGCGGTGCGGTTTGCCAAAGCGCTCCGGCTGCGGGGACGTGCGGGGCCCGGGGGCTGTCGGAGCCCGA
>NW_009650176.1:702523-715864 GCF_000708025.1 Charadrius vociferus
CTTCTCTGCTGTGAGGGCGGCAGAGCAGTGGCACAGGCTGCCCAGAGAGGTGGGGGAGTCTCCCCCTCTGGAAGCCATCCCAACCCGCCTGGACGCCGTCCTGTGCCACTGCTGGAGGTGCCCCTGCTCTGGCGGGGGGTGGGATGGGGGAGCTCCAGAGGGACCTTCCAGCCCCCACCAGTCTGGGATTCGGTGATTCTCAGATCCATGTGTCGTTGTCAACTTACATCACTTGGAAGTCAAGAATTCAGTCATCGCAGATTGGCAAGCTGTTCACATTCCTCCTTTTACTTACCATTTTCCGACAGGCTGGGAGCAAGGTGTCCCGCGTTCTCCACAGCGCCAGGCATTGGTTTTTCTGATCAGGATTCTCCCCCATAATTGTTTGTTCCAGGGGTTGGGACCTTCACGGAAGCCAGGGCGTGCTGCGAGACCGTCGGAGGTGTCGGAGCGACAGAGACGTGGAGATGAGGGGGAGCAAAGCCTGACCTCCTCCTGCATCCCGTCCTGTCCCTCTGCGGTGACCCAAACCCCTCCCGCCAGGCTTGCCCCAGGTCTGGGGGCATCCCACTGCGCTGCCAGGAGGGGAACCCCGGGAGAGGGGACAGTCCTGGCTGTGACCCAGGGACCAGGAGCAGCTTTTTCCCCTCTCTTAAGGTGCTAAGTGTCGTAAACCACGTGCTGCTCTTTCAGCCCCCTCCTGCCGCGGTGGGCTCACTGCTGGGGTGAAGCAGCCTCGGGGCTGGATCCTCTTGAGCCAGGCACCGGCACTGGTTCTGCCCCGGCTTCACCGTCTCGGCTGGGCAGGGATTCCAAGCCCTGGGAAGGAAACGTTGCCCTTGTGATTGGAAAATTATGGACTAATGCCCAGTAAGGTGGTTATAAAATCCCAAATCCTATTTGTTTAGTGTCAGGTGCAGATGCGTTAAGCATCTGTGCTCTGCAAATTACTTACGAAAGTACTCACTGATCAGATTGCAAGGCAAACTTTTTTGATAGCCTGACTGTAATGTGGCTGTGGGTTGAGAGCACAGATGTCTCTCCCTGTTATTTAAAAACAAGAGAAAAAAGCCTTTATGTATTATCAAAGTGGTAGCTAAGTAAGTAAGTGGGGGGAGAAGGGAGTGGGAATCACAAGGAGGTGTCAGAAGAGCTGTGTTTAGTATTGTCAGCAGGGCTTTGTTTTTGCTTTGCATCTTGCTTCCCCCGGATCCGAGGCTTTTTGTGTGTGCTTTGCCCAGAGACAAGCTCCTGCCACACGTTCGCTGCCCCCAACCTCCCCAGCGGAGCCGATGCCCCTCGTTCAGTGCAGGGATTGCAAACCTCTCTGTGCGTGAAGCTTCTCAGTGGGTCGTGTAATGCGGGAATCGGTTAATCCACAGAACTCAGTAACTGCAAGTCATGAAAGCGCGTGGTAATAAGTGCAACGTTTGGGTTACTGCCTCTTTTTCTTCTTCAGAAATAATTAATAACTTTGCTGTCACTCTCCACACTGAAGGCCACGGACTGTTCTCAGTAGCACTGGAAGAAATCTGAAGAAAAACCGTTCAGGATTGCGCTGGTAAAAGGGGACAAAACGTCTCCCTTTGAACACTGAAAATTGCAGTTATGAAAAACCATTGCTATTGCTCACCTAAAAGCATGCTTTATCTTTCACTTGTGTTGGCTTAAAAACGTATATTTTTGTTTAAGTCTTCTAATTCTCAACTATTTACAGAACTGAACTGCCTTTCATAGAATGCAGATTGCATAGAGGCTGGAAATTTCGTGTTTCCAGCGTTTCATTATGGGTCTTGTTCTGTCAAATCTTGGTCCTGTTCTCACGTTGCCGTTTCCCTGTGCGGGGCTGTGCCCCACGGCGCTGCTCTCCCGCCTGGCCGAGCTCCCGCGCCTTCGCTGGCTGTGCCCGTCGAGGTCATCCCCACTGCCCCATGCAGCCGTGGGGGACGCGAGCTGCAGATTGTCGTACCTTTGCATTCCGCGGAGGTCCGGCACACGCAGCAGACCTGGTCAGCGTCATTCTCCAAATGTGAATCCATCACGTACGTGGGTGTTCCGCTCTGGGGAGCGGGGCCGGGACGAGCCGCGGCAGGCTGGCGATGGTGATGGAGATGGCTATGGTGATGGTCTCAGACGGGGGGCTCCCAAGGGGTGGGTGTGTGAGCACCGTTGGGGTCATCGCACCCTTCGGGTGATGCCGGTGAGGGACCGGTCCGTGCAGCGTGCCCGTGCTGAGCCTGCCGGCTCTCTGCCTGCAGGGGTTCCGGCTCTCAGCTGACGCGCCCCGGTCCTGCCCGCGCGTGGTGGTGGTGGTGGGAGGCAGGAGGGAGGTGAGGGCCGTGGCAGCTCAGTCCAGAGCCGGCTCCCTTTGGGCGCTCGTTCACTCTTGGGCATATTTGGGCTCTCGGTGCCAGGTTGGGGGGACCCTCCTCCTCCTCCCCCCTGCTCCCCAGCCCATACCCCCTGCACTCAAGTCTGGCACACCCGGGATGCAGCCCCGCGGGGGGATGCTCCGTCCCGCAGGACCCGCTGAGCACAGTGTGCCCCTCGGTGCCGAGCTGGATGGGGATGGGATTTCATGTCCTCCCTCCGGTAGGAACAGCCCAGGCATCTCCTGGAGGTGATGGAGGTCCTGCGAGGCCTTGAGGGGCTCATGTGCCTATGGGAGGTCTGAAGAGAGGAGATTGGGGTGGAAGAAATGCTGAGGGCAGCTGAGGCTGTTTGCGTGAAGCTAAAGTAAGAAAACATTAACAAACCCAACTGCAATTCATGGATCACTCCACTGACAGGGAGGGAAAGGGCAATCAAGAAGAAGTTATTGGAAGTACAGTTCAGGTAAAATGTTAGACCAAATTAATACTTGGTCTGTGCTGGAAAGGGCACAGTCCTCCTGGAGGAGGGGTGCCGCAGTGCAGGCTCATGAGTCCTCACGGGTAGGGCAATAACGTGCGTTTCCTCCTAAATATCCCTTTATTTCTTGTGGGAATGCCTGAAATTGGTGGGTAATGTGGTACAGTGGAGGGTAACATTTGTGCGGAGCAAAGATGCTTGCAGCAGTGTTCATCTGCCGCGGGGTCAGGACTTGGGCTCCACACTCACCATGGTCACAACTGGGTCTTTGTGAGTGTGTCCCATCTGGAGGTACTCGGGCAGGGGACGTCGCTGAGCCCGTCCTTCACAATCAGCCTGAGAGATGTGGAAGTGGGTGCGACTTTTCCCTTTGCTTTCCCAGAGACCTGCTCTCCACTGCAGTTTCAAACGCTTTGTCGTTCACCAGTCTATGAGACATCTTTAAAGTTGTGTTTTTTGTTAATGCGCGGTTTCTGCCACCTTACCCCAGGATCCTGTAACGAGGCACCTACGTTAACCGTCAGTAATAACTTTCTGTGTGTGACGTGGCTGAAAGTTGTCGAGAAGTGACGCGGGCGCAGTGGCAGTAGCAGAGGGACGGCGGACGGTGTGTCAGCGCGCGGCGCTGTGCGTGCGGTGCGCGGTACCTGTGCTCAGGGAGAACAGCGAGCGCTGGGCTCTGCGTTGGCATTTGTCTCCTTAAGTGAAGAGAGACAGGAGAGCTCGCAAGCGGCTTAGCGTCTCCTAACAAGAGAAGATAAATGTCAGTGTCCTCTCTCCCTCTCCCACTGTTCTTCAGGAATTAAATTGCTTTAGGTGACAGTTACGGAAAATTAAAAGTGCTTAGGATGTGTGGGAACAGACGGCTCTGGGTACTGCGAAGCAATGAGATATGACAGCGTGTGAATGTTGATGTGTTAATTTACATCTAGTCTGTTGTTCAGGGTCTTTTCTGATACCTGGGACGAGTAAAGGGCTGCGGACACTGAATGATATTTGGATCAGCAGATTGCTGGTTTGACGGTGCACACTGAGTTCCTGTAGGCTGATGGTTACCCATGCTGGGTGTTTAGGTTAAACAGCAATGTCATGCATTTCCAGCTCAGCTGACAGGTCTGGAACCTGGTAACTCTCATTTATTATTGGTTCTGGTGCACCAGCAGAGAGCGGATGGGTGTCCGAGGCTGATGGGCCCTGAGTAGCTCTCGGGTTAACCTGCAAAAAGCTGTTCCAGCACAGAAAGTTACTCATTGACCCAGGTTTTCATGTCCTGACAGCCTACCTGTCCAAGGATATAAGTGATCTTATGTGTTGACACGGGCAAATGCTGGTTGCGGCATATTGGAGCACTGGAGAAAGGGCACTGCGTAGCTCTGAAGCAAAGCGGTGAGGATAAGAGTAAAGACGCAGAAGTACGATGCTGCGTAGTTTCATAGATATGGTGCATTGCTTTGGGTCTCCCCCTTTCTGGATGGGAACATACAAGGGAAAATACAGCTGTCTGCTCCGAAAAAAATGTTTCTTTCTTCCTTTCTTCATTTCAGGTTAAATCCCTGACCAAAAAAGCTCCACCACACACAGGAAGAAACCTAACAAACCCAAACAAAACCCACAGCTAAACGACAGTTGGTGCCACTGCTTAAAACACTGGCTTATGATACCTGTCCTGTGAATTTAGAGGGCTTACTTGGAGGTTACACAAGGCCATCATATATATATTTCAGATACCTGGGGGAGGAGGTGGGGGCGCGGGGAAGGAAGTGAGCAGGGAAACTCGGTAGTAATGGAAGGAAATTACATTGAAAATAACTATTGTAGTATGTAGGAACTTAACACCTAAGACACTTCCTAGCGTTTAATGTTATCGGCATATAGGTGGGATATTCAGTATAAGAACACGTGAAAGCACTGATTTGGTCCCCTTTTATGGTTGTTTGAGGAATTACCGATGTGTGTTTAATTTTAGTAGCGGGATGTACTGACAGACGTCAGAAGGAAGGGGCTTGGAAGGGCTCGGGCTGAAGCTCAGGTTCCTCCTCAGTGAGCAGTTCCCTGGGAGGATCGGGCAAAACACTTAGGGAGGTGTGGGCTGCAACGAATGCTAATGACAGTTAGAAAAAGACGAACACCGAATAGCTGGAAAGTCCCCTTCATTAGATGTCAGTTAATTATCCAGGAGACCACCTGGGTCAGTGAAGATCCTTCAAAAATCTGTTTTCTGCTGACCACAGGAGGAGCACAGTGCATGTACACAGCTCAGGAGCGGCTGTACGGTTTGTGGAACACGTTTTTATTTTCCTCGCAAATAGCTCTTTATTGCTACTACCGTTTCTGCGCTGTTTCAGGTACAGAAAAATCACTTGCAAAGTGCTGGATGGCGAGCGTGCTGCCGCGGCGTGATGCTCCCCGTCAGCGCACGCTGCGGACACCCTCAACCCGCTGCCGTGAGAAGTGGAACCTGCCCGAGGGCACCTGTGGCGGCGGTGCGTCCAGCCGTGGCAGCGCTCCCTCCCGCAGGCTGCGGAGGCTCAGCCACCTCCCGAGTCAGACCATCGATGGGTAAACCCCCTCTTGCCGTCGCTGCCGCTGATGTTGGCGGGACACAACATTACCTCTGTGACTCAGTGTGTTTTTGCTGTCAGAAGGATGTTGCATCTCTTCTGAAAGACCTTTTTTTAGGCTGTGGTATGTAGCATGCTAAATTACCTTTTAAAACCAATGTCATATAATCCACTAGAAAGCCATATATTGCACATTCGCTTTATATTTTACTGGTCCCCCAGTCTTAATGGAAACTGGCAGGCAAGACCGGAAAGTAGAAGAGACAGAAAATTACATACTTTAGAGTTGGATTGTTTGCACCGTAGGAAAATGTGCTTTATGCTTTACAGAAAATAAAGCCTGGTCCCAAATAATTTGCACTTTAAAGGCGTGATGCCGCCTGCTGTAATCACATGCATAATTCATACACATTCCAGCAGTCCCCCTAATTTCATGTTCAAGCCTGATTCTGGGTTTGCTCAGAACTCTACACTGCCACGGATCGGTGGCTCCTCCGGCGCAGAAAGCAGCTCGGCAGGACTGCCGGTGCCGGTGGTGTGTCTCCGTAAGGGCAGGGAGGTTCCCTGTCACCCCCGCTCGGGCGGACTGGCCAGTCACTCCGATGGTGTCCAGAGCGTGGCAACCCCTGGGGCTGACCTTGGCATGTTTTCATTTATTTTCATACATCATTGCACCTTTAACTGGTAATAAACACTAGCAGGAAAGTCAGCGTGGGATTGAGCTGTTGCTATGAGCTCAGCACAACGCTCCGAGTTCCCCAAATGGCAAAGATGCCTCTTCGAGAAGCAGACCCATGTTGTGGGAAGAGACGCAGATGGAGCAGCGCGCGGTGGGCAGTGACGGGGGGCTGGTGAGCCGGCGCTGGCTGGGTTCCCTCCCCGGTGTGCTCGGCTCACTCCTCCAACGCTGGTACTGGCCACGGCTCTCCTTCCTCTGGCTGCGGCCGGTTTGTGAGTGAGACCCTCTGGCGCTCTGGAAGCTGCCGTGAGTTGTCAGTCGCTGCCGGGACACCGACGTGTCAGGGGGTTGTGATAGGCCCTCGGTAACACCTGAGAGACCGGTAGCAGCAAAAAAGCTCAGTCGTCAGCAGCGGTATGTGCAGTGCGGGGCGAGCGCGGGGTGCTGCCGGCACTTGCAGTCGTGGTGCGTTTTGTTCAGTTGGTTTTTATCGCACGTTAAATGCCACAGCAGGAAACTTGCAAGCAGGTGTCAAAACAAGCACAGTTGCGACGAGGCGAACTTAGGGATTGATTAATGAATATTTTCAGCATGTTGTATATTTTTCTACGTGGCTTTCTGATATAAAGATCAAAGTGTGAAATTATTTAAAAAATAACATGTTTCTTTTAGCTAGAACAAATTGCTTCTGTTTATGAAAGTGTTGAGTAGCATCAACAAACAATTCAGTTGCTGATTGCCCCTCAATAATACTTTGGAAATCATTTTAGTTAGTGTTTCCTCCGGCCTTGGTTTGGATTTTTTTATGCGCTGAGTTCAGCAGCTCCAAAGGTACGGCCGCCTCACCCCCTCCTCTCTGCGGGAGCCCTCAGTCGTCCTCCTCCTCCCCGCGGCAAAGCGGGAGTTTTCCAGTGCCGGCTCCGCTCGCGCTGTCCCACCGAGGTGCGTGGGGGTTCATTCCCAGGGGTGAACCAGCGCTGGCGGATGGGTGTCCCCGGAGCCCGGTGGTGTCGGGAGCGGGCGATGGGGATGCCGAGCGAATGCAGAGCGCTGTGGGATGCACTCGGGTCCCACAAGCCGTCCGGGCTGGGTACCAGTGCCCAGAGCTGCCGTGCCGTGCGGTGCGAGGAGGGGGGTGCTCTCCTGAGGGCCGTCACCACTCCCCACGTGTGCAGCGCTGCAGTTCATAACGGGGCGAGGGCTGCACCCCGCAGCGGGACCTGCCGCTGCCGGAGGGGGGCCATGCCTTCCGCTCTGCGTGCCACTGCAGCAGAGAAGTCCTTTTCAGGAGATGTTGTCTTTCCAGAGTGAGTTGGTACGTAACCGTGTTCAAGAGAATTTCGTACCGCAGACACAGGATGGCTGCTTTCCCCAGAGAAGTCCAAGTTGGTGAATAATTCTGTTTGACATCCCTGCTGTCTGTGAATTTGGGTCTGCTCTTTTGTTGAATTGCAGTGAATCCTGAGCGGTTACGGTCATCCATCCACGGGGTGGGCAGGCTCAGTGCCCGCGACGCTTGGCATGCGCAGATGCGTTGGTGCGGTCTGTCCACTGAGCGAATCTGTTCTGACACCTCCAAAATAAAGAACAGATTTGTTGTAGGCTTCAGGGAGAACCGAAGGAGATCAATGCTCCTACCTGAGGTCAAGCCTACCCTGGCAAAAATATCTTCAGGTATTCGTGAATCTCTTGTGGCTCTTTTTTCCTTTCCAGATTTATCTACATCACAAGTGTGTGTGACTAAGCCACTCATTTATACTGGTTTGGTCCTAATTGTTTCTTCTTTGCAAAAAGGTGACCCTTCCATCACCAGAGCTGTGTGAAATACATCACCTGACTTGATGTGTGGCAGAACGCAGAAGGCGCATGGGGACACCGGCAGTCGTAGGGGGACCGACCCCCCACCCCAGGAGTGCGCTCTGTCCTCCCCCAGTCCTGGCGTTCACCGGCCCCGGAGCCGATGTCCGCTGGTGCCGCGTGCTGCCGCTGTGCTCATCGCAGCATTGGTGCAGGCTGGGCCTCCTCGGGATGGTTTGGTTTCCTTCCAAACATTCGGTGAGCCACGGTGCTGCTGGTCCAGAGAGCGTGTCCCCTCTTCGGCCGTGTTTGTCACAGACGTGTAGGTCAGTTGAGTAGCAGCGTTTCCCACAGGCATTAAAGTGCTGCGGTGGCTCTGATGAGCAGCGCATCTGTAGATCCCAGCGGGAGGTATTTCGGGAGCGTGTCTGCTGCTGGCGAGACTCCGGGACAAAGATAGGACCGTGCGCCTAAAATAGCGCCCTGGAGCCAGGCGCGGAGCAAATCCCACCGGTGGCTGATCTTGGGAAGAAAATCCAGAGTTTGTTTTCAAGTCATCATCGCTGTGTTGACAGGGCTGTCGCGGGGAAAGCTATCTCGACTGGGAATGTATAAATTAACTCCAAGTACGATGTACGCACATGCTGATATCGCACATTGCTCACATCGCAATGTAAGTAAATAAAGGAGTCCTTAACTTTTAAATATCTATATAGCTACCTGCCTGTTGAAGAAGAAAAGCCTTTTTACTGTTGCAGTTCAGTGCTGTCTGTTGGGGAGCTGCTTTGGAGCCGCGGGCACGGCGTCAGCGACGTGCTCCGAGGGGCTGCGACGGTGCCGTGCGGGTGACCCGTCCTGGGCAGCAGCGCTGCCCGTCCGCTCCTCGGCCGTGGAGGAGGAATTCAGGGCTGGTGCCAGTGCATCCCTTGATATGCATACCTGAAAAAAACAACCCACCCCAAACCAGACATCAGCTGAATTTCCATGGCACTAATCCGTCCCGTTGCCAAGAAATGAATATAGCTGACAACTCCAGCCCCTTTTCATGAGATTTTTTTATTTTCTTTTCAATTTTCTTTGTGGTACTCAAGTGGAATGAAATGGTGTAGCAGAGACCGCCCTTAAAGGCTGTAATTGTGGTGTGTGCAGCAGTGCGAGAGTTGCAGTATAGATGTGTTAAAAAGCAAGAAAACGGCATTTCGTTTTTAAGTGTATCCTTCATTGCAACTCCTGCGGGTGAAATGCTGCTTGCACACCCACAGACGATAAGCAGTGGTAGAAGTGTATCTGTTAGCGGAACTGCCGCTGCGTTAGTGTCTGCTCACCTTCACGTTAAAGCCAAGTGGTTGGTGCTGGTAACCCTGGAGATTCACTGCTGCCATAGAGCAGTGGACAGACTGAGCTGGCTGATGTATAAACACCTTTTTTTTGGTTCGTTTCCGCAATGTTCTGACAGTGGTTACCAGCCACTGTGAAATCACAGGAGGAACAAGGCCGTCTTTCATGTCCCACAACTGAAGTTGCTGGGGTGGCAAGTGGTAAAAGCCTCTTTTGATTAAAAACCAGAAGCAGCTGATCGCAGAAAATATTCTTGGAGACTCGTTGTTACAAAGAGTTCTTGTCTCGGGGCTGTTACACACTGAGTCCGCGGGAAACGAATGGATCTGGATTTATTTGGAAACAGCAATGATAATCAGGAAACATAAAATAACTGATAGAATATGTGATATTGAATAGAATAATGCTGGTTGTTCCCCAAAAGACCAGTTTTTTTTCTGTCTTGGACCTCTTAAAGGCTCTTTCGTAATTAAAAAAAAATGGTAATGGTGAATTGTGCCTTGTTCTCAGCCATTTTCAAGTTCTTACTTGAAACCTAAATGCTCTGTGCCCTCCTCAGGAGCGTAATAAAGGGTGTGCAGATGAGGGAGTGTTGGATGAAAGACCCGAAGGGTGACGGAGAAGCCACCAGTACAACTTGACCGCGGTAGTTGTGTTATGGAAGTGCCGTGGAAGCCACAGTGAAGTTACGGGTAAGCAGACGTGAGGGAGCAGAGGAGGGGGATGCTGTTCCGGTGGAAGCGGTGGGTAGGCAGCGTATCACTGGGGGACTGGAGAGAGCGTCCCTGGGGCTGGTGGTCCGCGGCGCCCTGGTGTCGCTGCGTGGCAGCACGGGAACAGCGGCCGGCAGTGGGGGTGGGCATGAGGAGAGCAGGGACGTCTCCTGGGACCCCGGGGGGGTCACCAACCGCTGCCGCTCCACGAGGAGCGGGACGTCCCGTGCCAGCAGCGCGCTGCAGGGCGAGGCGCGGGGCGCTCTGCGGGGAGCGCGGGCTCTGCTCCTCGCCCGGCCATGCGTCCCCATCGCACGGGGCGCTTGGGGGAGAGCCCCCGCGGTGCGAACAGCCGCAGGGCTGTTTACCCTGAAAGTATGGGGGACTCTGCCCGCTCGCGTATGATCAATCGCACGCCAGTTGCCGCTGTGAGCCTAATAATTTTTTCACAATGCCTCAGCGTTTGTTTCTGCATAAAACATGAAGTTAAACAAGAAGTCGGTGGCTGCTTCTCTTTCCGGCTCTGAGCAGCCTTTGCTGCTTTCTTTAGGTACGCAGAAAAAATATGCCAAGTCTGAAGACTTCAATTACCTACGGTGACTGGATTTAATGTGGCTCACTCTTCCTTGGAAAAGCATTGTTAATTATTAATACTGCTAATTTTCCCATTAATTAATGTTTAAAATCTTCCAAATGTGGTGTCAGGGCCTTTCCAAGTGATACGGTACTAAGATTAGCAGCGGTCTGTCTACTTTGAGTGTTATTGCAAGCCATTTCCCTGATGTTTTAATACAAGGCATGGGTTTTTTTCCTTCTCCAAAATGGCTCCATCTCTCTTAGACGTATTTGTGCGATTGCACATCGGGAGTTGGGATACTGTTACAGCACGGTAAAGCGCATTGGATTTCACGTTAGCAACTGGTGCATCTCTACAATTACTCTTGCTGCTCATTATTATCTTTATTTCCATAGCAACCAGGAGGTCTGGTCACGGACCCGCGGCTGCTGTGCGCGGTGCTGGGGAAGCGCAGGAGCTGCAGGCAGGATCCCCGGTGCCGGTTCCTCCCGCACTGCCGGCTGCTGGGGCACCGGTGCCGCTGGGCGCTGTCAGCAGGGCTGCGTCTCTCCGTTCGGCAGAGCTCCATCAGAACTCTTCCCATCCTGTAAAAAGCTACTAAGACATTTTTTTCCCTCATTTTTCTTAACCAGATAGCATCACTCTGCAACTTCCCGTACGGTTCCTACTCCGAATCGGAGCTCTGAGCCATCCAAACGCCCCGTCTCCACGCGTGGTGGTACCGCAGCTGAGGAGGGCAGCCAGGCAGGAGTGTCTCCTGCCCTTCAGTCTGCATCTTGACAAAGGAGCGCGAGTGTCCCCATGGCTCTCGGCTTGTCAGCCTGTTACTGGTAATGCGACCTGACAACCCTTAAAAAAAAAAAAGACTGGAGAATCTGTTCTGCTGCAGTCTCGGGGCACTGCTTTCCACAGGTTGACTGTTGCTATATAAAGAAATAGTCTGTTGTTTCTAAATTTACTCTGTTAATGTCACAGGGCATAAAGGAAAATAGCAAGAATAAATCGACGTTTACGGACGGGAGTGATCCAGGGAACAGTCCCATTGCGGCCGTACCCGTCTGGCCGGGCACTCGTTGGACGTTTGTTCCTCTTTCTGGTTAATTGCTGCAGCCCGGAAAGTCATCTGCATATGTGACTTTTCCACATCAGACATTTCTCCTCTGTGCGCTGTGCAGTTCACCCCGATTTGAAGTAAAATCCAGGCATTGTCAAAATTTTTGAAGGCAGAAAAAGGGGAGCGAAGCGGCATGATGATGTGGCTGCGGGACAGTGATGGCTGGTCGCCTTTCATGGGCAGAGCCGTGTGCCCACGGCAGTGCTGGCGCGCGCCGAGGGGAGGGCGCACGGGGGACAGGAGCCAGGGCAGGAGCTGAAGGCACCTCCCAGGCTTTGGGGAGGCCATGCCGGGGTGTTGTTAGCATCCAGGCCATTGCCAATCTCGTGTAAAGGGTCTGCAAGCCTCGGCAACATCTGGATACAGGAGTCATACTGCCCTGAGTGGTCTGTCTGACCGGCACCATCAGAGTGCTCTCGGCTCTTCTCTGCCGCCAGCGATAACCTTCTCACTGGACAGGGAAAAGATCAGATCTCTAACTGCAGTGGAGAATAATCATGACACTGAAGAAATTCATAGAGCCATAGAATGGTTTGAGTTGGAAGGGACCTTGAAGATCATCCAGTGCCACCCCCTGCCCTGGGCAGGGCCACCTCCCACCAGCCCAGGTTGCTCCAAGCCCTGTCCAACCTGGCCTTGAACACCTCCAGGGATGGGGCAGCCACAGCTTCTCGGGGCATTGTGTTTCAGTGTCATTGCCTGTGTGGCCATAAATATAGACACATCTGAAAAAAAATTTAATTCTTCTCACTAGGATATGGATGTAACCTATCTGGAGAACATCTCCTTCTGGCCCTCAGATACCCTTCAGCTTGTGTTACCCTGGTGTTCCTTGTACGGACCTGCTGTTGGCAGTGCAGTTGGGATTGTGCAGTAGATCAAGATGAGATTTCCCGTGTTTGGCATAAGTGGAAACTCAGCTCCCCTGAGTTTCTTTTTTAAGCGATTTTGGGAAGCCCCAGTGCTTCCAAGTTCTTTGTGTACTAACATGTTGCAGGTTTTGCATAAGGTTTATCGCAGAAGTAGCTTGATATAGCTACGTTGGATGGGCTTTGAGCTCAAGCAGAGCCTTTTGAGTATTGTCAAATATATGTCCTGCATACGTAAACTCCTGCAAGATCTTCGGAGGGTGATTGGTACACCAGGACGCGGGGGTGCACCTACCCGCGCATGAACTCTGGTTATTTTATTTGACTCTGACCACACAGAGGTGTTTGCCCGGGTGGTGCCGGCACCATCCTGCAGCCACGCTCTGTGGGAGGACCCCCTTGTTTAGACCGTGTCTGTTTGTCCTTGGTCACAAGTGCCCCTTTGGGGCCCAAAGTTTCCCTCCCCATCGGTGCGCGGGTGTCCGGGTGTCACAGTGGGTCAGTTTGCCTGATGAGAGGGGGTTCCAGAAGTGACCCCGTTAGACCCTGTAGGAAGCGCCAGCAGAATTGGACTTGGACCTCCCGGGCCGGGCTTTGTCCCCGTGTGGGACTGGTGCCCCCGCGCTCGGCGGTGGGAGCAGGGCAGGCGTCACCGTGGGCGCACAGCGGCGCTGCGCAGCCAGTCTGCGGCACACTGCAGAAATGAATTGCGGGAAGGAGAGGGAAAATGGTACCTAATTCTTCTGCTGTCTGGAGCTTCTGTTTCTTTTAGACTTACCACCAAGCATTATTTTAAACTCTTCCCTCTCTCTTTGTCCCTGTGACCCCGAGTCGCTTTCCCTG
>NW_009650176.1:715898-728377 GCF_000708025.1 Charadrius vociferus
CCTGTTTGTGTCCCGCCTGCGCGCCTTGAGTTGCCGTAGGTGGTGTTACGGGGATCAGCGTGCCCCGAGTAGGGTGACACACACAAATCCCCCTCTTTTCCCTCTGTGTGTGTCCGTTGGCCGCACGGCTGCGGTGGGTGCCGTGTCCCACCGCCAGGCAGCGCCGTGGAGGTGGGTTTGGGGCCGGGGACGCGCAGAGCCGCCGGCCTGGCTGGGATCAGCCCGTAATTAAAACGCACTGCATTTGCAGGGTAGGGAAAAGCCATTAAGAGGCACTCCGCTGAGGATGCCTGGGTGATGCTAATTACTGGCAGTTAATTAAAAAGCAAGTGAGAGGAAAGCTCTTTCGGGGACGGGAGTGAGGGTGAGGGGTGCCTTGCTCAGTTGTTCTCCCTGTGTTTTCTGGTTGCAACCACATGCAGCTCTGCGCTGGGGCTCCTCCATCTCAGACATAACGCGTGTTCTGCAAGAGATGCGTCCTTTGGCGCACGGGCAGCCTGCTCCCCTGCCACAGCACCGCCAGCATCCCGGTGTCCCGACATCCTGGTGTCCCGACATCCTGCTGTCCCAACATCCCGGTGTCGCAGCGCCCAGCCCTCGCTCATCACCCAACCTCTTCTTCCATCCACTTCCATCCACCGCCCAACACGGTCGTTCCTCTGTTTCCACTGCGCATCTCTATCAGCAAATGAGCAAAATAAATGTTGCTTGTTTGTTTTGACAATTACAGTACAGATTTAATTACGATCCTTCTTCCACATATACTGCTGAATGTTATGTGGTATGTTTGGCGTAAACAAAGATGTTCTGCTAATGTGAGATACGGTTATTAAAGGCACACTGTCGTGCTGAAGCCTACTCGCTGAAACCAAAGTCAGCTGGAGCCGAAGCTCCAGTGGGTATCTCTCCGTGTACGCGTTTTGCAGCCTGCGTGCGAGGAAGAAGCAGATGCTGCGCAGAGACGTCACAGAGAGCAACTGGGTGGACTCGGGGAAGTGAGCTCAGGACGCTGAAAGATCAGAAAAGAAAGAGAGAAAACCACCGCTGTGTCTTCACTTACTTTGAGTTAGCGGCTTCAGGTATCGTAGCAGGAATACAATATTTAAGTCTGGGAGTGAGTTCTCTGTTCAAAACAGTGGGTATCTTCAGTTGTCACTTACCATGAAAAGGGCCTGATTTTCCTGCTAATCACTTACTGCCTTTGAAGGATCTGTTTTAAAGTCTGAGCCTATTGTGTCGATATGAAAGCAGCTGTAACATTGTCTTGCAATGGTAAATTGGCAATGATTTTGCATTTCATAATTAGTTAACAAGGAATCGCTTACAATGTGTGCATCTTTCAAAATACCGTTGAGATGTGGAGCCCATGTTTGACACGCTGCTAATTAAGAACAGGATTTTCAAAAGCTCTCGGGCGACAGTTTCCGTTTCCCCTCCCTTAGTGGGGCCATTGACAGAGATGAGGACGAATTCCGCCAAGCGTTTGGATTTCTTTCTGAGAAATACTTTGGGACTGCCAGGGTGGTTGAGGGGGGCTGAATAACCCACTGACCACATTTCAGAGACCCCCGGCCGGTCCCGGGGCGAGCAGCCCTTGTCACCCATATTCCCCTTATCCCCCTCATCCCCCTTATCCCCCATACCCCCCTTATCCGCCGGCGCTCCGTGAACTCCCCCGCTGCTGGTGAAGGTCACTCTCCTCATTGCATCTTGCCAGGAAACCTCTCAGGGAGGTAATTTGAAGGAGTAATTATTTCTAGAGATTCTTGTCAAATTACAGAGTGTCTTTAATTAAATGAGTGTCCGTTACTTAATGGCAATTATGGCGAGAAAATCCTTGCTTCTGACAGTGGCAAATCTCCAGTTTCCTAACAAAAATTTGCTTTTTAAAATAATAAGATGAAGATAGCTTATTCTGCTCCAGAGCTGAAGCCTGAAAGAGATTAACGTCTATCCTTGGGGGGATTTCATTTGGAAAGTGTAAAACGTTCATGTTGGCTTTCTGCGCCTGCGGGCTGTGGAAGGGGTCGCGGCGGCAGAGCGCGCCGTAGCGGCTTCTTCCCGGCTGGGACGGATCCGTCTGTGCCCACGGGAGGCACGGTGGCCCCGGCTGCTCTGCCCCGGCCCGACAGAACGTTTCCCGGCATATTGCTGCGGGCGGTGGGCAAGCTGTGTCCCCGGAGCGGCGAGGAGCGGGTGCCGGGGTCCGGAGGCAGCGCCGAGGGAGGGCAAGCCATGGCCAGCCGCACCACTGCTCGCACCAACGTTGTCCGCGTCTCGTTGCAGAGTTCGGTTGGGCAACAGGCGGGAGAAAAGGGCCCAACCGAACGAGAACCAAATGAGTGTTTTTAAAATCTGCCTTACGTCTTTCGGGTATTTTTATCGTCTGCCTCATTCGAACGGTCTTGTCTGAGTCATCTCGTCCCTAGTTTAGATTTATACTCCTTTCTGCGCCTACTCCCAACAGGACCCGATTGCACCACGTACGCCCGGCGCTGGCCTCGCTGGAGTCACGCAGGACCGTCTTTATTAAATTATGTGGGCATTGGGTCGGGGAGTTAGGAATAGTGATATATTTTATTTAGCAGCCTTCTGAATTTAATGAGTGTCCATAATACATTAATTCATAATTTATCATAAATAAGGACAGCAGATTAGGCTGCAATTTAATCATCACTTATATTTGTAGCTGTTGTGGGGTTTGTGCAGCAGCGTGCGCACGGGGACCGGGGCCCTTCCTAAACTGCAGCCCCTTCCTCTGAGCAGTGGGGGCGGTGACGCGTCCTGCTCCTGCCACTGCTGCTGCCCGCAGCGGGCAACGTCTGCGCTGCGGAGGGTTTGCAGGACCGTGGTTTGGTTTCCACGTGCCGGGATGGCGCGCGGCCCCTGCAGAGCTGTTGTCAGGGTCACCCCATCCCTGTTGATGACGTGCTGTCATCTTCTGCTCTCCTTCCACAGCCACTTGGTTTCTGCTCATTTAAGGAACAAAAATCCCCTCCAAGTGGAGACAATGGACAGCTGCACCGCTCGTTTTATTCCAAATGGTGAATATCATATTTATGATAGGGAGATCCAAATACGGCCCATCTGTTATGTGTTATTAAGCTGTTCACTTCATCGAGAAGAGAACGTTTCTGTATCGCTCCCATGATGTTCACATGAAGAGCTGAGTTTTTAAAGGTGTTTAATGTTTTTCTTTTTGGGGGCAGGTGCCCACACATGAGAAATTCCATGAAGTGACGCACTGCGTGCTCCCGAAGCAGCAGGGCTGCCAGCGCACGGCGCCACGTCTGTCCTGCTGGCGGGCGCAGCGGCGTGTGCCGTCGGTTCTGTCGTCGTGGCGGCTGGTGGTGCCCTCCCCTGCGTGCTCGCGCGTCCTCTCTACACCTCTCTTTGCTGGATACGGGGGTCGTACTGCAAAGTTGCCAGACGTGTTGAAATCGGGCAAAACCAGGTGGAGCCGTCCTAGGAGCGCGGCTGGGCTCGGGGGTGCTGCGGGAGGTGGGGGCTGCCCGGGGGGGCCATGGCTGAGCCCCGGGATGTCGGGGAAACCGGCGGCGCTTGTTCCCCGCGGCGTCTCCTCGTCCGAGTGTGCCACACGTGGACCCGCCTCGCAGCGGCCGTCGGCTGGGCGGGGGTTCAGATGCTGAATGGGGGTTGCTGTTTTGCGACGTGATGAGAGATGGGTGAAACAAAAAGCTTTAAGAAGTGGGGGAGGGGTTTGTTGCCAGAGGATGTAAATTTTGCATTGAGCGTAAGGGGAGCGGAGTCAAATGTAATCAAGAGAAAGCTAGAAATAGTCCGGAGATAACGCGCTGTCTTTCCCTCTGAAAGTATTAAGAGTTTTATGATTGATTTCAGAGGAAACAGCACTGGAGACTGGAATGAAAGTAAGTTGTGGAAGATGGAGTAGGTCAAAGATGAGATGTTTTAAAGGATCAGTGAGCTGAGAGTTGCTAAGAATAGAGCACGCCGGAGACAAAGTGGAGTGTCAGGTAGTCTGGTGGGATGCTTGTGCAGATGCGGTGTCTCCGGTGATGACAGCAGCGGGAAGTGATGAGTGATTGGAAGAAATTGGTTAGAGAGCAGCTCTGCAAGGAAAGAAGTTGTGCCTGGAACTGGGGGGGGTTGCCCAGCAGTGGAGCCGTGGCCGGGAGCGATGGGCTCCGCTCCCCAGGGCACTGCAGCAGCGTGGGGAGGGACCGGGGGGCACCACTGCCAGAAACCCATGGAGACTGGGTGAGGGACTCGGCCTTTGTCTGGGACAGGAGGACAGCGCCAGAGGGAGGGAGGGGATGCCTCTTCCTCCATCTCCGTCGGCAGCAGAACAAGCGATAGCCAATTTAATAAACTGGAAGGAAATAGTGGTTGGATGTTGTGGAGGACTTCCCAACGTCACAGACAGGCTTCCTGGGCAGCCCTGGTGCTGCTCTGGGAGCCTGGGACAGCTCCTGCCTTCTGGACGATGCTCTGTCGTCCTAGGAAATCTCCTGCTTGGAAACCTCCGTGCAGCTGGAAACATGCTCAAAGCTTCTGTAGAGCTTTCTGGATTCACCAGCTCAGAAAGGGGATTTCTTGGTGACGAGAAACGATTTCTTGGGACGAGGGTGACCTGTGGGGAGCGCGGTGCCGACCCTCTGGAGCCGTGCTGAGCCGAGGAAGCTGCGGTGTGACGGCCGCTCCCGGGTTGGGTCCGGCCGTGCTCCGTAGCTTTGCCCTCTTTCGCCTCCGTTTTGCTTTATCTTGGCTTGGGATGGTTTTCTGTCTGGCCTGACCAGACACCCAGCTATTGCAGTGCGAGGGTCATCCCTTACTGTATTTGCAAAACTCTTAGCTCAGTAGAAACCTTGTCTGATTTTGGAACTCCAATAATCATTATTTTGATAGCCCGGTAATAGAGACTCAGTGTCTCGCTGGCACAGACTTACAGCATTTTTTGTCCTTACATTGACTAGTAACATGTTCATTTTTTTTCAGTTATTTAGTGGTGAATGTATACCACATTCTTTCCATACAAACATCCGTTTTCTTTACTGGGTTTGAAGTGATGCTGGCCAAAGCCGTTGGATTAAGTTGATGGTGGGACGTATGTTGCTTCACGTCTCCAGGTCCTCTGTAGTGCTGGGTTACAGACTCACTGTGTCCCCGTGTTTCCCTTCCAACTGGGAACCTAACGACCCCTGATATGCAATTAACAGTGTTTCTGGACGTGGTCCCCTCCACCTGCTGTGGGGAGCCGTGAGGGCCACGGGGTCTCCTCCTGGTGACCGTGCCCAGCTGGGACAACAAAACACTCTACAGTATATCTGCCAACTTAATGCTTTACCCTAAAATAATTATTATTGTGTTTTAGAAACTAACTTTCACTGAAAATTGTTTCTTAAGAATTCTTGATCACCTTGGTTAAAAAAAAAGAAAATAATTTCAGCACACTTCAGAAGTGCATTGGCACCAATATAAATTTAGCAAAGTCTTTGGTTTCCGCCGCGCGTGGTGCCGGCTGCCCGGCAGTCAGGGTGTTCCGTGAGCAACTTCTGCGATTTCCATTTTTATAACATACACGACATTAAATTTTGATTCACATCTCTGACATCTAGAAAATTGCTCCTTAACAAAAGAAGCGTAATAGTTGTGCTATGAAATATAGGCATGGTCTGGCCACATTTTGGATAACTCCACCCTGTTCTTTTGAAAATTGGTTTTATTACTGGTAATTGGGCTAAAAGGAAGACTATTTAATCCTGGCCAACCCAACTTTCTGGGACATTAAGTTCTAATAGGCAGATATAAACTGGTATTAATAGATGAGTCTGACATCATCTGGCTGCTTATTAACTATTAAACCTTGTCTCAATAATTAAACCTTGTCTCAATAATTCTCTTGGCATCTCTGTGTGTGTTGCCATAGTTTCTTTGTTAATAGAGCAAGACATTAATGCGTTTGGAGTACTTCTTGCCCAAAAGACATGAAAGAACACCTTCATGTTTAAAGCTACCGACTCGAGCCCGTTACACGAAGTCGGCAGAGCTGGCTTGCCGTCTGCGGGCAGCATCACGTCCCGCGGCTCTGCGTGTGTCGGCGGTGCAGGAGGGGTTTGCACAGCCAGGACAGCCCTGGCCGTCCCCCTGATGCAGCCTGCGCTCTGCAGACCCCCTGGGGCAGTAATCCTCAAAAACGCGTATTGCGTGTTTAGACAACCGGGACCACCAAAGCGGAGATACCCCCACGCCGTGAGGCGTGTTTGGCTGTGGGTGCTCGGGGACCCTCCAGGACCTGGAGGACCGGCAGGGCAGGACGGGGCTCGGTGGCCATCCCGGGGGGCTCGCGCGGGAGGGGGCCGGGGAGCGTGGGTGGCTCGCGCCTGGTGTGCGTTCCATTCCCCATTTTTCCCTTGTGCTGCTCCGCAGGGAGAAGAGCCCAAATTAGCCGTACCCTTTTCATCCCCTCCTCCTTCGTTACCCTCCGGCATCTCCTCCGGAGCGCGTTGCGGGAGGGGACCGCGCGTGTCGGCGAGGCGTGGGTGAGCAGCGTGGAGCCCAGACCTGCACAGCCTGGTCTTGAACTGCTCGAGGACTTTCAGTAAACATAAGTAGTGTATATTTCTTCTCTTCTCCTCGTCCTTGGGATAGATCAAACTGGAGGGATAAATAAGTTGTAATAAATTAATGGCTGCTCAGATGGCAGTCTCACTTAGGGAGAAACCTGTGGGATATCTGTGCAGTAGTAAAAGGATTTTGTAAGTAATTACAGGCTTAAGGGAAGTTGTAGCATTGGATAGTGACAAGTGGTATTTATTCCATATTTTGTTCAATATTGTAAATTACATACATATTAAAAAAAAAGGGGGGGGGGGAGGGGAGGGCAGACACAGAGCTGCATAAAGCTTCTAAACCTGAGTGCCCGGGAACTTGGCGAGCACTTGGGTGCATGTGCGGGTACAGAGCCTGCGTTAACCCTCCTCTAGAAGAAAGTTGGAAGTGAGCCGGTCTGCGCCGTCTGCAGACAGGGGCACGCTGAGGAGTCGCCTGGGGGGCGTCAGCGGGGGGCTGCATCCCACCGGGGGTGCGGGAGCAGCTGCGTCTCGGCTCCCCGACTCGTACCGGAGCTCGGTGAAGTCAGCCAGCAATTAACACGACAGTTTTAAAAAGGAAAAGAAAAAATGCCTACGTATCTGCCTTCGTTTACTTGAAGTGGCTGGGAACTGCCTTTTAGGGGAGAGTTTCCTGTCTGGAGATGATTCAGTGTCAGTACTTGGTTCTGTTACCCATAGAGATGCTTTATATAAGTTCCAAGCAGGTAGCTAAGACATCCGTATCGTTTTTTAAAAAAAAGGCTTAAATGTTGCTTTGCTGGGATGCTGGATGGGATCTGTACCGCTCTGGTCTGGGTGAGACACTCCTGTGGGCAGATGTGCATTCCAGTGCAAATGTGTGTGGTTTCAGCATTACCAAACAGGTTGGACATGGATGTGCCAAGTGTTGCATTATCATAAAAGGGGAGAAAACATTCATGGCAATAACTTTGTCCTGTGTTCGGAGGAATGCTGAGACCAAAATCTGATTTAATATAATGTTTCTGTTTCTTTTAGAATGGCATCTCACTTTTGAAATTTTTAATTATGCAGATGGATCGTGAATGGCAAAGCATAGTGAGTGATGAAGAGAAGGGGAAAAGCACGATTCATTCAGACTTTCGTGGTTTGTTGTGATTACCAGTGCAAGTCGCATGACAGGTTTCATTCTAGGCTTGGAGAAGTGCAGCACCAGCTCGAGAGCTAACATCCTAAAATACCTCATGGAAAAGCAGCACACTAAGAGGAGGTAAAAGGCAAGAAAAAAATACGGAATTTTTGGATATGCAGAACCTTTTTTTTTTGCCACATTCTTTCCCCTGTGGCCCCACGGGTGCCTTTGTGCTGCAGTGAGGCTGTGGGAAGACGATTTTAAAGCTGGAAGGGACAAACCAGGTTGTGTTCCCGCAGCTTTTTCAGTGAGGAGAGATATATATAGGCTCTGTCAGGCAGTGGCACTCCATTCATCGCACGAGCAGGAGACTTGGCCCCTCCTCCAGCAGCGAGTTCTTTCCTCCCGGGGATCAATTATGGTGTGAATGTATATATATATATTCTCCATTATATGGAGAGATATATATCCATTATAATGGCTTTTTGAATATTTCTGGATACTATTAAGCTACTTTAGGAAATGTTCAGTCTTTCTCTCTCTATTTCTTAATCGAAAGGAAGCAGATTTTCAGCATTTTCCCCCAGGAGGGAGGAAAGTAGTATTTGCCTTTAGGGAATAAGGAGAGAACACTTTCCATTCATTAAATCTAACTGGAAAGTGCTCAAGATGTCAGGTATGAAAACGGAGGCTGAGAGAAGGGAAAGGTTTTGATTTTATGCAATTGATTGTGTCGTTTATCCGATTTTTTTTTAATTTGATAGTTAAGGAATAATCTAAATAATCTATTCTCAATGCTGTTGATAGTGCAGTGGCTGCATGGGATGCACAACAGAAGATGTGGTGCAGCCCCAGGGAAACAAGGGGGAGTACAAGGAGACGGAGGAAGCGTTTCTGGGACTGGGGAGGGGTTTGTGGCAGTGGTACAAACTGGTGAGAGGGCCACACAGTGCGTCGCCTTCCCTTGGCGCGGAAGATTTTAATGGTAGAAGTAGCCCCCAGTGTTGCCCCCACCTGCTTCTGCAGATTGTCTTTTTTAGGGATGAACCCCCCTCCCTTTTTCCTGGGGAGAATCTGTGCTAGTTTCAGCGAAAGCAGGACTTCATGGGCGCTTTGGCTGCATATTTGAAGGCTGTGTTTAGGACACTTCACGGGGGATAATTGCTTCGTATATTTACTTGGGTGCTTTTGGCATCAGTTGTATGCCGGGGTTGGCCGTGCCGTGTGCGGTCCCAGCAGGCACACAGCGTTGCTGCCTCCCGTCACCGGGGCTGCAGAGGCTGCAGGGGTGGCAGTGAAAATCCGTGGCTTTACGGTGTTGGTGTGGTTAATGGGTCCGATTTGGTTATAAGGGGAGTCAGGCAGCCCGCGCCAGGGCAGGAGCCTCAGCCCCCGCCGCACAGCACAGTCCTACCCCTGACCTTTCCCATCTTTGCTTGTCCCTGTGAATATTTCTACGTTAAAATGTACGGGTTGTTAGTGTGTAGCTGCTACATGGGAACAACATCCTAATTTAAGGGGGAATTGCTTTAAATCCGGTGCATCAGCAGATAGATTATCTGGAAGATAAATCGCCGTGACATTTAACCGGGAAGCCCGTCAGCTCCAGATGGCACCGTTTTCTCTTGTTTGTCATCGTTCCACTGATTGTGGGTTTTTTTCCTAATACATCTTCATTTCCACTTGCTGTTTCCCCTCTGTCCCCAGGCTGCGGCGGAGGAGCGGGGTCCCGCTGGCACTCGGCCCCACGGTGGCACGTGGCTCCTCTCTGCCTGCCGACGCGGTGGCCACCGGCAGCGCTCCCACCGGGCCACAGTGACCCCGGGCATGTCCTTCTCCGCACGCAGCCCTGCGCCCTGGGGGCGGCTGTCGTAGCTTCACGCTTTGCACTGTCCTGCAGCTCTCCGGGATGGTGGCGGCCACCCTCGCTGCTTCACTCATCCCCTCCTGCGGCACCCTGGTTGGGAAACCCAAATACGTTGAAGTGGTCCCGCTGCACAGGGGGGGACGTCCCGGGTTTCAGCACTTGGTGGATGGGCTCATTTTCAGGTCCTGAACGGAGAAGTATTAAGAATTCATGTGAAATGTATGAGTGAGATGACCTCTCCTGAAAACTTGCAGTCAGAAACCCTGTAGAGACCACACAGAAGAAGCGTGTAGCAGGCCACGGTCTGTCTGGGCAGAGTCCTCCTTACCGCGTCCCTGGAGACCAGCGTGGGGTGGCCCAGGAACCCTCTGCAGTTTGTGGTCTCTCCTGCATACGGCCATCCCTCGACACGAGACTTACGAAGCTGTTGCCTTTCTGCGCTCATACCCAACGCTGCAGCATGTAGACCTCATGCTCTTTGTTAAAAGGTCACTTTGGTCTGCAACAGAATTGGTTCCTTTCTTTTTCGCCTCTGGGAAGAAAATTGCAAAACTCTATTTACTATGATTTGTTGGATCAATTTTAATCAAGAATATATGGATGTCCGCTGGTATACAGGTACATTTTGTCAGGGCTCAGAAATGGTCCAGCATTGTTGCACCAGTATTTGTTTGGCTGAAATGCTGTATTGAATACAGGGGTTTGATGATTCTACTCCGTGAGGTGTAAGTCAAGATATAGTGGGTATCTGTACGTTTATCGGAGTCTCAGTTTCAGACTAGGCAGTGATACTTCCATGTTAATAGTCACACCTATATTAAGCAATAAAATAATATTCACATAATGTGAACAGTGTAATGAATACTGTGACTGGCTCTTTTTGCAGTAATGTTGGAAATAAGTGTCACCTGCTGGGATAAAGAGCCGTTTCCGTAAGAGCACCATAGTTACTTATCTCAAACTTTAAAACAATCTTTTGCAACTTTCTCTTGCTGGTGTAAAAAAGTGGAAAGGATTTTACATGAATTATCCATCTGGATCAGTGTGTTTCCAGCAGGCGCTGGGTACCAGTTTTTACAGTATTTGAGTGGGAGGAAAGAAATGGGAGTTTGTAAGTGAAATAAAACAGGAGAGGGGGAATAAAGTACAGGTAGGGGAGTGGGGAAGACAAGAGAGCACGGTTTAACATCGGGATCTGGCTAGGCCTGTATTTTCCTTCTGTGTATGATTCTGTGGTCACGCCATCTGATGATTTCACTTGGCATGAGTTCTCTCCGCTTTGAGAAATGGCAGAAATGCAGAATTTAGGTTTCACAGAAGGAGAAGGCTGGTGTCTTCTTAACAGGCATGAATTTTTTGCAGTCTGCAGTCACGTTCTGGGCAATACCTAATGAGACTGACCTAGAGGATTTGCAGTCAGTCCTTTAACAATAATGCTGAAATAATTACAAATGAGTTTCTTTTTAAAAGGATTTGGTTTTGAAGCTCTTTTTGTGCGTGTGTGGGAGATGATGGATATGCCTCTGTACTGGCAGGAGGCACCATCTTTTGGGAAAGCTGATTCACATTTGTGGTGGGGAGGAAGGCTCGCGCCGTCCAGGCACTGAGGTCTTTAGCTGGAGCAGAACTGGCAGACTCGGTGCCAGCGGTGGGGCAGAAGAAGGTCCGTGGTGACCTAGTTCTGGGGAGATGCCGGGTGTCCCCAGCACTCACCCTGGGCACCGGGGCTGGCGGATCCTCTGCGCAGGTTAAAGCCATGCCATTACCCATCTCTCGCTGGGTGCTGCAGTGGGTATGCGCAATTCCCTCCGCGGCTGTCCGGAGCACTCCGTGCGTGTGAGGGAATGAGCGGATGTATTTCTGAGATGTGGATTTGCTGACACGTGAAGTGGGAGCCTGGAGAACCAAAAATAGCAGCAGCGTTTTCTGAGCAGAGGGGGATCTCCATGGGACGTGAGCGTGGTTGCACCACTGCAGGTCCCCATCTCTTCCGCAGCACCGGGGCTAGGGGACGCTCCTGCCCTGCTGTGGGCAGGGGGGGGCGAGGGAGGGCAGCGGGGCGGCCTGGCGGGTGGGCAGTGCCCGTCCTGCTGCGGGCGAGAGCCGTCTGCCCTTCGCCTCCGCCTGCCCCTTCGGAAGGAGCTCTGCGGTGGGGAGGAGAAGAGAACCTGCCAGTCCGATTCAGAACATGCGGGACCTCCTCGCCAGGGTTTCTCTGTGCGGGGCAGAGCTGCCAGCTGGAGCTGTTCTGTGACATTTCCAAAACAGTGCCCGTCCCCCGTTCCTGAGCCTTCAATGAAGAAGAGACCAGACAAAATTTTAGCAGCAAGTCCTTTGCTCACTGACCTCAGGAGAGTCAGCTGCTGCTCCGCTCCATGAGGACGTGCATGCACACGTGCACACACAGGCACTTGGGGACTATGGGGCACCCTGGCCTTCAGCAGGTGTGCGTCACCTCACCAAGGTCTGGCGTCCCGTAGGGTAACACTGCTGAGATGTGCAGATCGGCTGTTGGGAGGGCTGCTCTGGGATTTACACTTCAGAATACTTTCATCAGGCACTGGAACGCGTTACCCAGGGCAGCGGTGGAGTCCCCATCCCCAGAGGGGTTTAAGGGTCGTGTAGATATAGTGCTGAGGGACGTGGTTTAGTGGTGGGCTTGGCACTGTTAGCGTAATGATTGGACTAGATGATCTTACAGGTCTTTTCCAATCTAGGAGATTCTGTGATTCTGTGAATTAGAGGAGGTATTTTATTTTTTCTTTCTCTGAAGTGCAATCAAAAGAGATTTTTTTGTAGGCAACAAATTTTTTGAGAAAAAGTAAAATCCTGTTGTCACCAGTGCGGGAAAGCAGGTCAGCGGCCAGAAGGAGAAGCGGGCATGGCCGGCTGACGAAGAGCGGCGAAGTCTGCCCTCTCCTCTCCCCCT
>NW_009650176.1:728623-734211 GCF_000708025.1 Charadrius vociferus
CTTTCGCACAGCCGTTGCGGGAGCCGCGGGCCCTCTCCCCGCCACTCCTCAGGCGCCAGCTTTGGTTAGGCCGCTGTGGATGAAAGCTTGGGAATGGCACTCTCATTGGGGACTGGATGAGCGGTCCCCGTGGGGCGCTTTACCAAACCTCTCTGAGAGCGCAGTGGGTGATGGGAGTGTAAAAATGTTACTCCGTTTGAAGAAAAATACTCTGAAGCTTGGGCTTTTCCGATAACTAGCAGTTCTTTTCCAGTTTCTTTTCTGCTCTGACAAGTCCAATAGGTAGTACTAAACTACCAGTGATGAGAAGGCTGAACAAAGGTGTTAATTTCATAAGTTGATGGAATCTAAAAAAAAGGTTACAGAAAAGCATTTGTAGTGTATTGCTGAATATTGTCCTTCTTTCTGGAAATGACAGCAGGAAACCCAGAGTTTGGATTTGTACCATTAATCAGTAATACCCTGATATGAATGTAATGGTTTGCAGTATTTCTTTTCACAGAGTCTTGAAACAGGTCAGCGCTTTCTCAGGAAGCGGGACTTCCTAATGTCATTCCCAAATGTGCATTTTTAGTACCGCAATCACACAGCCCAATGTTGTAACAAATAACTTCACTGGCTCTTGAGAATATGCAAATATCCTGCCTTGCATTTCTTAGTGGCTTCAGTCTTGCAGATGTTTGTTCTCAGGAGCCGCAGCTCCTCTGTCAGGCAGACCCACCACCATCTGGGGAGCTTCCAGGAGCACCATCGGCTCTGCAGCTCCTGCCTGTGCCCGTGCACGCCGTCCGCTCGCCCTCTGTCCCATGTGCCTGGGTGGGACCACACTGGCAGCGCACCGGCAGCGTGCCCGTGCAGAGTACGCAGGGCGCTCGGGACACACGTCCAGCCCTGCCTGCTGCGGGGGGCGGCTGCTGGTGGCACTCCTGCACACGCTGAGTGGGCAGAAGAGCCCATGGAAGGTCTAGGAGCGCCCATGGAAACGCTGCGTGGAGCCTTAACATCAGTATGAAGATGAGCAGCACTTTTTTGGATGGGGGTCTTAAGCAGCTGGTACAGGAGAGTGCTGGGACACTGTAGAGTGATTGTGTAGGGACGTGGTGGAAGCAGGAGCTGGTCAGCAGACTAGTCATTTCAGTCTCTGTTTCCTTAAACCCATATACAATGACTTCGTCTGTGGTGATTCCCACTGTACTTTCCCATTAGCTTTCCGTGTCGGTGACAGAAAGAATCACAGACTGGTTGAGGTTGGAAGGGACCTCCAGAGGTCATCTGGTCCAACCCCCTGCTCAGCAAGGTTGTCTAGAGCCAGTTGCCCAGGACATGTCCAGATGGCTTTTGAACATCCCCAAGGATGGGGACTCCACCACCTCCTCGGACAACCTGTGACATTTGTGGGAAAGATGTCTGAAGTGATTCAGGGACCTGATCTGGGTTAGAAATACCTGTCTGCAGAGAAGTGGAGGGAAGCGAGCAGGTGGCAACTTCACAGTGCCACTGAGGAAAGGATATGTAGGACCACAGCTTCCAGCGTGGGACGTGGTCCAGCCGTTCCCCCGTGTCCCCACTCCCACCTTGAGGGCACAGACGGGAGTGGGACAAAAGTGTCATCCCTGTAATCTCACCTCTGTGCCAGCAAAGGCACAAGCTCGTTTCCCCTTCCACGCGTCAGGGCACGGACCACCATCATGGAGGTTGCTCCGCGTCAGCAGCCCAAAAGCACCACCTGGGAGAAGGTGTGTAAATCATCGTGCCTTCCTGATGGGCAGTTCCCCAGCTGTGGCCAGGAGCCAGCGTGGCTGCTGGCCACCCTGTGCACGGGGCTGCTGGGGGATGCTGTGGATGGGTGGCCTCGGGAGATCTCAGAGAACTGGCTGAGATGCCTGGACGCCCTGCACTGGGTCCTTGTCTTGGGTGCTGGCCTGACCTTCTTCCTTGGCTGACTGCTGTTCCCTTGGCTCGTGTTAGAAAGCTCATACCATAGCACAGCCAGCGAACACGCGCCAAAACGCACCTTCTTGGGTTTAAACAGCATGGTAAGAGACGGTACGGTTAGTTAACGATCAGCTAACGTCTGACCTGATGGAACAGCGTGCCCTTCTCACGTTCAATACCAAGTCACGGATGGAGGAATTTATTTTGTTTATTGCCTGTATTTTTAAATTAAGCTTTTGTTTTATTTAGCCTTTAGCATAATCCATTTCAAAGTATATAAGCGAGGTTTTGATTTGGTTCCTGGCTTGGTCCTCTTGAAACTGAAGTCCATGGCTAAAACACTTTGAGAGCCCAGGAAGCAGAGTGTTCATTATCTTTTGAGATATTTTCATTTTCCGCAGCAAACATTGTTGGGTTGTTGCAGACTCACAGGAGTGAGTTGTCTGCACAGAGCCTGTGCTGCGCAGTATGGCTTCTAGAACATTTTGTTTTCAGTTTAGACAACACTGAAAAAGTCGAGCTCAGCCCTACAGGAGTCCTAATTAGCTCCATTGGCGTATGCGCACCGAAATCATTAAACGTGTGTTGTTGGGTTTAGCTAAGGAAGAAGGAATATCAAGTGCCACCTGACTGCACATAATTAAGTTTAATGCATGAAGAGTTAATCCTGCTGTGTATTAGATGTTGTGCCATTTCAGTGTGAACTCTGTATTTCTCAAGTATCAAAAGTTAGTAGGAATTAGTGTAAGCTGTTCGCTATTGAGCTGAACAATTGGTTTGAATTGAATGCTGGAATAAGATTGTGAGCAATATTATTATTAGCACTCGTTTTCCTGAGTAGGTAATGATCGCTTCGACCTGCTACGGGAACAAAATGATGCGGTAATTAATCCACTGCATATGGCAGGGCAGGTTTTATTCTGTGATCAGCATCTCTCTTACTTGGTGTGAAGCACAAACAAATAGGATCCCGTCGCAAAGCGGTCCTGCGCCCGAAGGAAATGGTTTTGCTGTGGGTTCTCTGCCAGTCGTGCGTCGGTGCGCCCTGCTGAGAGCAGCCAGCGTTGGCTTGGGTAACGCGAGTCTGGCTTTGGGCATATCCCCAGTGCTTAACGCAATTAACGCACGGCTTGCGTGTTTTGAGGCAGTGAGATGGGCACCTTCCACAGCTTTACTGGGAAAATCGTTGTCTCATGAAAGTGATTCGGAAAGCCTCCTGTAGATTCTGCTGGGCCAAAATATCGTCCCTGAGCTCCACCACTGCCATTGTGAATAGCATTGAATTTGGACCGTAGAATTCCCAAACAATGGTTCGTGGACCTCTCCTCGTTGTTTCTGCTCTTTATCCATCCGGGAGCTGCAGGCGCTGACCTGCAAGCAGCGAGCTGTCTGCTCCCTGCGTGCTTCTGCTCCGACGTCTTTGCAGAGTGTCTGTTGAGGGTAAGACCCCTCTGCGTTAGCTCCGGAGCGCGCAACGTGGGGCGCGCTGTGCACTGCAGAACGGGCTTTCAGCAGGCGACGCAAGGACAGAGTCCGTTTGAGTCGCTTTGGATCAGTCGGAGCCAGGAACAGCACAGAGGGCTGGTGGCTGGCCGCGTCCTCAGTAGCGCCCACGGGGTGATGTGGTCCCCGATGTCCCTCTTTGCACCCCCCAAACTAGGTTCCTCTGCTCCCCTGGTGCGCGCTGGGCTTAGACCCTGATTTTGCTCTTTGCCCTCAGTTCTGGTGAGGGTATGTTAAAGATTCCTTGCGTTGTGCTTTGGTTGCATGCGCTGCTTGTTGCCTCTGCATCGCCTGCCGTTTCGGGGAGGCCGGAGGTATCGGGATGATTTCCATGGAGTCGAGCGCTGGCAAGTGCCACCTCCGCCTGCGCAAAGCGGAGCGGGAACAGAAAGCTCGAACAGGGCCCTTGTTCTGTGCTTCTCAGCGAGGAAAAATTGATGTGGACCCAACAGACAGCAGCCTGGGCATATTATGGCTAACAGCTTGCTGGGGAACAGGCCTCAGCAAATTGCATTTAATTTGGAAATGTGTAAAAACAGCAAATTAAATGAGACAGCAAAAAAAATCTTTTTTTTTTTTTCTTTAAATGTCATGTTAAAATCTGTTTATTTTGGAGATATGTAGGTAAAGAAAAAGAAAGGAGAGAAAACCACAGCCTGCTGCCCCCTCCAAAGCAGCTGAAAACCCCCGAGGCCGAGGGCCGTGGTGATGGGCTCCAGGCGGGAGGGAGTGTTCTCAAGCCGAGGTAGTGGCTTTGGAAAACCTGGGTCGTATCCTTTGCAATTATCGTTAAAGCTTTGCTCACGATCTGTGGGAACACCAGGCAAAAGTTGATCTATTAATTCTGTTGCTGCGAGCAGTTTATTAAAAATGTAAAGTGAGGGCACATTGTGAAGGCTGTGGGTTTAGCGTGATGGAGCAGCATGAAAAATGCAGACGGTTTAAATTTGGCCCATCCTCACGTGGAGCAGAGCTTAAAAATGGAAACTGGGGGGGGAGGGAAGCACATGAAGTGTATGTTAATTCTTCTATGGGATGAGGATGACCTATTTCTGTAAGTCATTTTCGATTTCCAACTCCAGGCAATGAAAATGTATTTTCTGAATGGTGAATAATTTAGCAACTTTAAAGTGATTAACATAGAGAAGAAGCTGTGACATGAGAGGTAGCTTGCTTTCGGAGCAAAATACGTTCCTGTGCAGGAGGGCAGCACGCCTCCTTTGCATCCTCCAAATTCTGTGAATTCACTTAAAGAAGGTTCCTGTTGAAAGGAGACGTGAGGTTTAGGCTGGTGCTCATCCTGGGAACAAAGGCGGAGTAAAGACCTGAGGGTCTGCAGCAGTCGGGAGTATCAGACCCTCAAAGGTGGCTTGGTCGCTGTTCAACTTTTGTTTAAATTGTGGATTGAAATGATTTAGTGAATGAACTTCTCATTTCATGGTTTCCCTTGTACGGTCAGAACCACAGGGTGAGCTAAGTTCATGAAAACAAGCAGGCTTTATTTCTGATATGAAAAATGTATTTATTACACTGCAAGTTTGGGACGCTAAATGAAATTACTACTGTGGCGTAAAGGTGAAAAAAAAATCTATCCTTGTTACATTAGACAGGAATGAAAAATGGTTAATGCTTTAAAAACTGTGCCAGAAAGCCACAGCTCATCCTGCTCTTAATCCGTGTAATGTACGTTTTATTGGCGTGTACAGCGCACGGCTTTAACTGCGCTCACGCACTGTGCGTACCGGTGCCGTGCAGACGCGGGGCCGTGCACGCTGCCTTTGCTCGCCACGCTTTCTAGAAATTTCACATAAGGCAATTAAGTTGGGTTGAGAGAATTGCTTCCCCACAGAGCTTTAAAACCTGGCATGAATTATTTTCCTAGTCGTCTGTATAAGCGAACCCCAGAAGGCTTCCGGCTGCGTATACCCGGGCGTAGGGCAAACCGCTGCAGGTGCCTGTGGTGGTTTTTGCCCTCACACCATGAGCTGAGTGGGGTCGATCTTTCCCCTTCTCTCTTGGAGCCGTTTCCATCCCAGGTGATGCTGGAGGGGCTGCCCAGAGGAAAAGCGAGCAAGGGCATTGCTGAGCAAGAGGTTGCCGTAAGAACAACTGGTTCTGGTGCCACCAGCCCTCTCTTGCATGTCAGCAGG
>NW_009650176.1:734224-736015 GCF_000708025.1 Charadrius vociferus
CGGGACTGGAAGCCTGGCAAGCACCCGCTCTGCGGCGGGTCTTGAGACACATCCTCCTTCCCCTTAAATACGGTTTTGCATAAGCTTCGCTGCGAGCCCTGCTGGCATGCCCGTGGGTTCACAGTTCATCAGGCGTTGCTGGATGGGCTTAAATATTTTACAGTTCAGGTACAGCTCGAGGGTGCAGTGCGGGGTTTCTTCACAAGTGTGGAGGCTGAGGAGTGCTGCAACATCCACCTTTTATGAGGTGGCAGGTCTGATGAGGAAGGTTGTAATGAAGGAGCAAGCCGCCGTGCTGTCGCAGTGTCCACAGCCGGTGACGGGTTCGCTGTGTGTTCCTGGTGCTGTGGCTAATATTAAAATGCAGAGATGTTCTTCACAAAGCTGGTGAAGGGTCTTGAGAATAAGCCTGGTGAGGAGCGGCTGAGGGCCCTGGGGGTGTTCAGCCTGGAGAAGAGGAGCTGAGGGGAGACCTTCTTGCTCTCGACAGCTCCCTGACAGGAGGGTGTAGTGACGGGGGGTCGGTCTCTGCTCCCATGGAACAGGCGATGGGACAGGAGGGAACGGCCTCAAGTTGTGCCAGGGGAGGTTTAGGGTGGATGTTAGGAAAAATTTCTTCCCCAAAAGGGTTATCAAAGGCTGGCACAGGCTGCGTAGGGCAGTGGTTGAATCACCATCCCTGGATGTATTTAAAAGCATGGATGTACTTAAAAGCCTGGATGTATTAAAATACATCCCTGGATGTATTAAAAGGTGGTGTGCGGGCGGCAGCGTCCTGAGGCGCTGGGATAAAGCCGGGGATGGGCGGCTGTGGTGGCTGCTGTACCGAGGTGACTGTTCGAAGAAAATAAAGGGAGGGTCTCTCTGAACAGGCTGTGGTAACATAAAAACTCTTGCTGGGTGTGTAAAAAGCATTTATCTGGAGTTACGTTTAAGGACGTGAACTGATGCACTGGGGTGCCACGAGGCCAGGCACGCAACCCCATAAAGGGAAAAAAATCCTGCACCAAACAAATTCTTAATTAAATTACTTTCTTAGACTTTTAAAAGATCCATCTCTTTCACATATCTTTTAATTTAATTTTGGAGATGGTTCTACATCCTCAATTTTATTACAGACTTTTTAAACGTTTCCATCTTTTCTCCTCCCTCATGCTTTCTGCTTCATCACCAAAGTCCCTGGTGGACTTCTGGTTCCTCTGGAGTCAGTAGCTGCCTTCTCATGAAACTTGGAGGACTGGAGCTGGCTAACTATAGTAGTAATAAATTTCTTCCTGGAAACAGCGTATTTCTTCATTGGCTGGATTTGATTTCTGATTACTGAAGGTTTCTGCATCCTCCTATGAGAATTCCTTAATTGTATTTAAACTGGCACTGCTCAGCAAACTGTACCGCTGCAGAGCCTAAACATATGGTACGTACATAAAACATGAACATTTCTCCCGTGGATGGAAGTGAACCGGGGCTGACAAATCCCAAACTTTTCTGTTGTGCTGAGCAAAACAGATCGTCAGCTTTCAGCTTGGAATGGAAATGGCAAAGTGGCCTCAAACTTTGTGTTCAGCCTAGTTTTCGAGAAAACTTGAAAAGTTTTTTATTTTTTTTTATGAGACTGTTTTCTACCAGTACGTTTGGACAGACAGCTGTCCCGGAGCTGTAGTGGAGGGGAGAGCGGGGGCACGTGGCGGAGGCGGCTGCGGGGCGGGTGGTGCGCGGGGAATCACAGCAAACCCCGCGGGCCGGGGCGGGCGCTGGAGCTGGGGGCTCGGAGGCAGGGGGGGCCGCCGGGGC
>NW_009650176.1:744887-748102 GCF_000708025.1 Charadrius vociferus
TCAGCAGTGTTTCAGAGTGAAATACCCAGTTGGGGTTTTTACCCGAAAAGAGCTATTTGGGATTTTACTCAAAATCCACATTTTTTCAGCAGAGAAAGCAAAACTTTATTTGGGGTCAAACATTTCATTTTGTGTAATTATTTATTCTTTTCACTTTTTAAAATTAAAATGCAAAGGAGGTCTGATTGTACGGAAAAATACTGACAAGGTCAGTTTTGAAAACATTCCAGAGAAGAGAGACTTTCCCACCTCCCTACATGCTGTGAAAAAAAGAAATTAAACTGAGGAAATGAATTCAATGATTTGGTATAGCCCGCTTTACAGTTTTTGTTGGAATAAATTTGTCTAAAACTTTTTTGCTTTTCTAAGGTGCTTTCTGCTCACTTTAGGGCTTTTAGCAGTCACGGCCTAGCCCTCAACACAATACAACCTCAATATTTTATAAGGCACCTAAAGTCATCCATTTATCATTTATAACATATGTTGCAAAAACAGTAAGCAACATTTAGCAGATGTTTATTGCTAATGTTATGCTACTATAAACATGTGCTATAAAGAGTTGGGGTTTTTTTGGTAAATCAATTTTAGTTACTTGAAATAAAATTTTCTAAGCTGTAGAAGTGGGGGGAAAAAGCAACAAAACGACTAAAGGCTACAGTACACATCCAATCTGTCAGCTTGATAAAAGATGGAAGCTAAACTTGGAATTTAATTGGATTTATTTTCTAATGCAAAATGCCATGCCTTCTAGGAAGGAACACTGCAGTACTTTTTAATGGTAATTTTCACCATCTGGGTAGAATGTTTACCTGCTTGGCCCGTTAGAAACTGGTTGTGGGGTTTGGGATTCCTGGAGAAGAGGGCTGACAATGAACAGCCAGACGCCTTGCCTGAGTTTTCTGCCGGCGCCGCTGGCACCCGGGCCGTCCCCGGGGCCACCCACAGCTCTCCCACACTTGCCAGCCCCTGCGGGGAAGCCCCTGGCCCGGGGCTGGGACAGTGCGGTGGGGATGGGGATGGGGACCGCGGTCCACAGGCGCTCCTCAGGGACGAAGCCGGGGCTGCCTGCGGCGAGCTCTGCCGGCTGGCCCCAGCGCGGTGCCCGGTGGCTGCGGTGCCCGGTGGCCGGGAGCCGCGTTTCCTGCAGAACACCAGCTCATTTTGCAGGTCGGTCGTGCCCCGAGACGTGGCCCTGGCTGTCCTCAGAGTGAGATCATGCCACGTTCTCAGCTAAAGAGAAGAAAGGGGAGATGTGAGCAGTGAGGAGTCTCTGTCCATCGCCTGATCCGCCCTGTCAGCCGTGCACACACAGAGATATGTGTGTAGGCACATGGTGTGTGCCTGTATATACACTTCTACAGCAGCCTTTTCTGCAAGCATTTTATGGTGAAAATATAAAGCCCATGAGTTAGTGCGGGTGTTGGGTGCACTGTTCCCAAGGTGTGATCCTGCCCTGATGCGGACTGCGACGGCGCAGCACCGTCCCTCCATTTCTGGCAGTGGTGTCCCCGATTCCCGGTGTGCGGCAGCCCCCGCAGAGCCCGGCCGGGGCGCGGGAGGAGGGCGCACGGCGCGGGGGGACATGGCCTCGCGAAGCGAGGAGGTGACCGGGAGGAGGTTTGGTTCCCTCTTTTTTCCCCATGTGATTGGAAAAATCAAACTTTGTAATTATGATGGAACTGTCCCAGAATTAAATGGCTCAAATGACCTTCCGGTCCCTTTGTTCTATTCTGGGACAAAGAGCGGGGAGAGATGAGGAAAAATAATTACTAGTGCTGTGGCGCGAGAAGTGGTGATTATCCGGTGTAGCCAGCCGGGCGGCCGCACGCCTGAGCTGGCAGAGGCCTGAAGGAAGAAGTGCCGCAGAGCCACAGCTCTGCCTGATTCAGTCCAGTCCTTCTCACGTTTTTCCTCTTTCACCACCGTTGGGACTCCTGTTTATTTCCGTGGCGTGCAGTGCCTGCAGGGTGCCTCCCACCGGGGTCCTGTGGGCTCCATCCCGTGTGCCCCCGGGGACCGGGCGAGGCGGGGGATGTCGCCGACGGGCTTACCTTTGAGTAGCACTGCTGTGTGATCACGGGCACTTTAGGCTCAGCTTAAATTGTTTGGAAAATCAGCTCAGGGCATTTTGCTGTGCCCATGACACCTTCTCTGCGGGGGCGCGAAGAGGTGGAGCCGAGGTGAGGCTTGCCCAGGAGAGCAGGCGGCTGCGAAGAGGGGGTGTGCTGGGGAGGTGGCCGAGGACACCCTGCTGCGTGGCTTTGGAGGGGCAGCGCTCGCATCGTCATGGCCTCGTATTTAGCACTCATTTAGCACACATTAATTTCTATACCTTTCCTGAAGAGTTTGTGTGTCAGCTTTACTCCTCCTCCACCCAGGGTTGCATCTTTTCCCGTTTTTTGTTTCCATCCGTGATCAAAAATACTAACAGAAGGTATGAAAATTGGAAAAATCTCATCTTTCCTTCACTATATAGTCAGCAAAGCTAATCTAGACTATCAGTAATGCTCAGACACCTCCCAGCACTCTGCTCGCCTGCCTGCGTGTAGCCCGGGCAGAGGGCTCCAAGAGCACCGGTCCTTCCCCTCGCTTCCCCCCAGGGCAATTTCTCGCCTGGCAGGCGGGAGAGGCACTGGGATTGCTGCTGTGAGGGCAGAGGCTTATTTTCTCTGCCACATCAGCCTTTCCTTGCAGGGTCCTGCGTCAAAACCTGCACCTCAGCGTTGGCTTCTGAAGTCTGCGTCTGCCCCAGGAAACAGGTCTTGGGTTTGTGACAGTGACACATCCAAGGAACGGGGATAAAAACAGTGTCTTCCTGTCGTGCCTGGTGGGGCTCTAATTAGCGGTGCTTTCAGCCCAGATAAGACGATACTGTGATCAAACGGCTTCAGCTCTGCTCTACTTTAGACTCGGTGCGCTGGAAGAGTTTGATGATCTGCCAGGAAGATTTTATTCAGCTGCATATAAAGTTTTCCCTTAACGTGATGGTTCTGCCCCGGAAAGCCGGCAGTCGCCGTTCATGGGAGCAGATGAACCTGTGTCCACGGTGGAGTATGGCTGTTTGTATTCCGGGCCGCGGCTCCTCCAGCGTTTCCGCAGGCAGAGCCTCCCGGTGCAGGTTTGATTTTGGTGGTGCCTCCGCCACTGGCCAGCACGGCACCCGCCTCCTCCCCTCGTCCGAGTGGCTGGGGGGTAGGGGAGGCGAGGTGCTGGCG
>NW_009650176.1:748220-758768 GCF_000708025.1 Charadrius vociferus
CCGTGACCCACCGGGGCCCAGCAGACCCCCGGGGCAAGGGAGCAAGCCGCTGCCAGCCCGCAGCCCCACGCTGCCACGCTGCCCCACGTGGGACGGCTCCAGGGAGACCCCTGAAGCGTTTGCATCGATAGTGGGGTGAACTCCGAGATAACATTTGCTTTTTCAATACCAGCACTCTGCAATTTGCTTGGAAGCTGTTTAACGAGCGGTAACACCATAAAACGCACCATTTACCAGAGGGTTTTGCCGAGAGGCAGTACCCTTCTAGAAATACTGTCCAGACGTGTGGGAGCACGGAGAAACAAAACCATCTTCGGTATTGGCCTTGGGGCCTCAGTCTCTCGTTTCGGGTGTGCGGGGGGCCGTGGCGAGCGTTCCACGCGGGCTGCCCTCCTGCAGCCCCCCCGAGAGCACGGCTCCCGCCGGCGGCAGGGCAGGCTGGCTGAGGCGCAAGCACTGCGGCGTATGCGAACGCCCTCGTCTGCCCATCAGCAGCGCGCGGATGAAGAGCACGCGCTTGTCTCCTGCGCTTCTGGCCAAGACCACCGTGAGCTCATTTAGTGCTCGCTAATCTGCGCCAACGGAGCACTCAGCTGGGTGGTTAATGAATTACCCGTTTGCCTCCCTGGGTTGTTATTGCAAAGTGACATAGCTTTTTTCTAACAGAAACAGCATCTGTAAAGCATACAGAACACGGGGGACAAGGTGCTGTGTTTTTCTCCGCAATCTCTAGTGCCTCCTGAGCTCGGTGATGGGGAAGCAGATGAATGTAATACGCTTGCACTCGTTTGGAAGGGTTCCTGGCCAATGCAAGCAGTATTTTTGCGCTAATTAGGAATGGTTTCTGGCCAATGCAAACATTTCTGTACCCAATATCAATAACCCCGTCTTCCTAAAATGACTTTGCAGTTGCTTTGCGTGGTGTATTTGATTCCTTATGGAGTCGCAGAGATTCATTTTTAATCATACAATAACTCGCTGTTTTTTACACGACTTGAGTTGCTTCCTAATAATATGTTTGAATCTTTAGTTTCTAAAGGGGTTCATTTATAGCACTGGGATTGTATTATACCTTTAATTTCTTTCATTATCTACCAGCATTCCCTGAATTCCTGGGTAGTTAATGCTCACTTGAGTTTCCTGTCAGTCATATTATACTGTATTTCCATTTTTCTCACCCATGTAATCTTCTCTGTGGATATGAATAGGCAAAACAGATCAGCCCGAGATGTTGGAGACCGAACATATTGCTTGTGCTTTTTCCAGCGACAGAAAGGAAAGTGGTGGTTTCTTGCGCTGTGTGGAGCCTCCCAGTTAGAGGAAGACGGACGCCTGTGTTCAGAGGGTTCCCGGCTTGGGGAGGACTGCTGATAGCGCTCCCCATTGCCCTTTGCCCCTCTCTGCATCAAATACCTCTGCTGTTTCCCCCAAGTCGCTTCACCTCACCTCTAATCACAAATCTCACTTTTGATCTCCCCGACCTTACCGATCTTTCCCAATTCACTAGGTTCATCCTCCAGTTTGAAAACTTTTCGTAGCGAGTCCTCCCTGTCCCCCTGCTGTCCTGCCCCTCTCTCTCCCACCGGTTTTAGCAGCCTCACTGCTTCTTTGGAAGTTGTCGGAGGTTTCTGTTTGCAGCGATGCCTGCGCTTCCCTCGCAGGCTCTCCGCAGCACTTCCTGTTCTGCCCCGTCCCCTTCGCTCTGAAGGCTGCTCCGAGCCCTGACATCTGTCCATCCTCTTGGCTTCCTCTTCCTCATCCTCTGCTGTCACCACGCTTTCCCCCATCACAGTGCCCCGCGTTGCCCGCGGGCTGTCCCCTCTTGGGGCGGCAGGGCTGGCTGCCCGCTGTCCGTCCTCTGCCTCGGGGCGGGCAGACGTGGCCCGTCCTTTCGGGCTGGCATCCATGCGTGCGGTGGCTCACAAGCCTGAGCTGTGTCTCGCTTTTTTGTGAGCTGAAGCTCTTGGTGTTTTGTGGCTGGGAGGTTGTGGTTACTGTGGCCACCTATTAATGTTTCTACATCAATTACCGTGGTGCTTTCTTCCAAAGCTAGACTGCAGTAATAGAATAGGTAGACAAATGCTATTAATTATGCCAACATACAGAATTACGTTGATAGAAAGAGAATGTTGATCGCGCCATATTAACCCTACAAATTTGCTGTTACAAGACTCAAAAAGTATTTTCTATGTCTTTAGCATTGTGGAGAGTCATTCTTGGCATTAAAACTTCCCTGTTTTTCTTGATGAAGCTGGAAAACATGAAGATAAATAGTGAAAGGTTGACTTGGTCCTTAAAACATGGTTTTTCATTTTCTGTTTTCCCCAGATTTGAGGCTGTTGGATACCAGGTTTGCTAACTGCATCCATTGTTTTCCTACTGCTGGATATTAATACCAGGTCCTGATGTTAAACCCTCATGTGTCCACTGTGTGTCTGAAGTTTTATGGTAGTTCTATCTTGTCATACTTTTAGATATCTTTTAAATAAATGCAGAATAAATAGCAAAAATAATGAAAACGTTCATAATTTTAAGATAGTAAAGAAAAAACCCTCATTTTTTTGCATCTTGCGTTGAGGCATGCTCGTCCTTCTGCATAAAGAATTTTTGCAGAGAAACATATTCTTCATTCTCTTTATTTCACTGGCGAATAGAAGCTGTGCATCCAGTCTGCTTTCCACATAGTACATTTTGTGACTACAATGAAATCTTAATTACAGAGATGTCAGCGCAGCACCTGGCAGTCTCTTGTGCAGTGGGCTGGACTGGGCTGCGTGAGGTTTGGTGCAGTCCAAGAGGCGCGTGAAACCCTGCCATCCTGCTTTTCATGCCTTCCTGGAGATGGAGAACAAAACCACGCCAAACTAAGCAAATCCAGGTCACGGTATTTATCTTGATTTGTGATTCATGGTTTGTCACTTAATGCCAGGGAGAGTCAGGCAGAGGCATGTCTCTCTGGTGGCAAATACCAACGTCTTATATGTAGTGGTTCTGCTTACCTGTGAAGGTGCTATATTGATAACGAGCTGTTAGAGGTGTCAATAGGAATAATTAGTGTAGTTTTTTCATGAGGAGCTAATGCAATAGCCATTGGGGCATTTCAGTATCACAGATGGCTTTGGATTGTGGTGCGACCAAGTCAGCATCCTTGCGCCACAGTGCTGCGGTCCCTTGGGTTTGTTTTGGAATGGAATGGGATGGAATGGAATGGAATGGAATGGAATGGAATGGAATGGAATGGAATATTTCAGTTGGGAGGGACCTACAACCATCATCCAGTCCAACAGCTCAGGGCTGACCAAGCTAAGGCATGTTATTACGGGCATTGTCCAAGCGGCTGCTGAGCACTGCAGGCCTGGGGCACCCACCGCCTCCCCGGGACGCCTGTGCCAGGGTTTGACCACGCTCTCGGTAAAGACATGCTTCCTGAAGCATCCCAGGTTTTCAGGTCCCTCTCCCCCTCTCACGGGTTCCTCCCGTTCAACCTCAAGCCGAAACCATTTCTGTCGTTACAGACTGTGACTCTCAGCGCGGCGCGGCGCTGAAGTCACAGCAGCGTGTGCGTGTGGTCCTGTGCAGAGCAGCAGCTGCCGCCTGCCCCGGCCGGGGAGCGCGCGGCATGAGGTCCTCCACTGCCGCTGGTGACGCAGGCTCGTACCAGTCACCCCCGAAGCATCAGCTCTTCGAGCTGCGGGTGAAAGACAGCTTTCTCTTGTCAGCTCACAGAAAGAGGAGTCTCTGGAGCGTACGTAACGGTTCCAGGCAGGTTCAGGATTTCTATTTTAGGGATAGTCACATTTTCTGTAGTGATATGTTGTCATTTTTAGAAATCCAGTGTGTTGTGCACAAAGAGCAACATGCTGCTACTATGATTTTCTTCCTCAAATGTTGAGATTTGCTTTTTCTTTAACAGGATTGCTTACTAATTCCTGAAGAAAATAATGAAACTGAAAAAAACAGTCAGTGCCTTTTCACCTAACGTCATCTGAACTTCAGATCAGCAGAACTGTGTATTTAAAGAGACATCTTTGCTGATAGGTTCAAGGATCTGGTGAATATTTGTGTCTAGATTTCTTGACTGCTGACTAGAGCATGCTTTCTAGATCGGTTGTAGTCATGGATACATGGAAATTACACTTTTGGTTTTATTTTCCCAGTGGCAATGATTTTTTACACAATATTCCAGACATTGTTATAAAGAATTGTCAGAAAGTGTCCTCCTGGAGTGATCGCAGATCATGAGCACTCGCACGTGGTTTAATTGCCAAGAAAATGCTGTGCTTTAGAGGTGCTGACGGTAGCTGGGTTTCCTCTTTGAGTATTTCTTAGTGAGCGAAGTTCAATTAATGGGTTTGCTTGCACATGACAAAAATTGGATCCGTTGCCCTAAATGCTTCAGCACTTTGTGTGCTAACGTTTTGGATTTCAGAAAGAATATTTCTGAGCGAGACACATTGCTCCCTACAGTCTCTCTAATAGGGGTGGTTGGAAAAAACCTCAATAAAATGCTGCCTGTGGCTGCAGACTTTCCCTTCCAGGGCTGGGTTTGCTCAGGCGGGAGGGAGCAGGAGACCAGTTTGCAGCTCCTGCAGCATCTGGGACGAGCTGGCCACTGGCTCCGGGCTTTACCCGCGTCCTTGCCAATGTCTCATGGCTTCTCAGCGCAAGACCCGTTAAGTCATAGAATGACAGAATCCTGCTAAAAGGGAGCTGTTCACCCAGGGAGAAGGGGAGCGATAAGGAGATGACGCACCACCTGTGTAGCTGAGGTGCGGGAGGCCGTTAGAAGGCAATGGGGCAGCACTGGTTTCTCCACACAGTCTTTCGTGGAGTCTCCTGGAGCATCCCAGGGCAGGAGATGGTACATCTGCCCTTCAGCGTTGCTTATGGAGTGGGGGGAGATACGTGGTAGGAGCTGGCCCAGACTCTGTTTTCAATTTCATTTGGCAAAGTTTTCCGAGTTCTCCTGCAGAAAATGTCCCACAAAAGTGACAATAACAATATTTTGGATATAAGCCCAGCACAAAAGGGTAATAGGAACTCCACGGGCATGCGTGGGCTTTTGATTCATCCTCAGAGATGACAGATGTGCATTTATTTAAGATCTGGGAGTGGGACTCGGAATATTTATAGTGGGTTCTTTGCTCCCACTCTTCCTGTGTGATTTTGGTCTCCACTGTCAGTCAAACGTGGGTTCAGTGCTCTCTGTTGACCACTTCATGCATCGTTCCCACTGCAAATCCCCCAGCCCACATCAAGCGTTTCTCTTTGTCTGGCCTTCAGAGCTTTCTGGGGAGGCTGTGCTGAGGGTCCCCACGCACGGGCAGGGTCTCAGGGTAGAGATGTCAAGTGCTGACAGTGGAGCCGGGCATGGTGCAGCTCAGTCCACCAGCGAGCGCCTCCTACACACGCTTGGCCACTTTGAGAGCAACCCGGGCTTAGACTAGAACGCGGTAGCTCCGTTGGAAGGGACCTGCAGCGACCACTGAGTGCGACTGCCTGACCCCCTCAGGCTGACCGAAAGCTGCAGCACGTGCTCGTGCGGTCCTCCGAGCACACCATGGGCTTCCTTTGCAGCCCGGCAGCTTGCTGAGCCGCGAGGACGTTAAGGAACTGAGGTGTAAAGAGGCAATTTGTAAAATGGGAGTGATGCTGGGTCCTTGACATTGGCTCTTGTGACAGTATTTCTTGATTTGTTTGTCTGTGAGGCACTCCAACTATATGGCAATGGGGATTACCTCATTATTGGTATAAACAGACCTGTCTTTTTTATTTATTTAAGACTGGTATTAGATTAGATCACAGCAATAGTTTAGTGAAAATGATTTTGTTGGCAGTGGCTGCTGAAGGCAGTAGCTGAAGTGTTAGAGCTGCACTGTCCTGTCTTGCCATTAGTCCTCGCTGTGGCTCTGGAAAAAATAACAGACCTGGAACAGATGGGTTTGCACGTGAAGAGAGTGGAAGTCAGTCCCCATCCTCTAAGTGTTGTCCTTTGGAAAGCACAAATACCAGAGCGATGGGCTGTTGGACGTGCAGGGGTGGTACGGAGCCAGGCGCGGGGAGAGCAGCCGGGGCGTGCGGTGTGCCGCTGTCCTCCACTCTGCGCTTACGGCGTTGCTGTGAGACTCCTCCAGGACTGACATGGGTCGAAGCTGTATTTCAGCTCGTGCGAAACCACTTGTTTAGTAACCTAATTCAACCCCTGCTACTTCAAGTGGGTAAAAAGACACTGTTGAAAGAAAAACAGCTGCTGTCCCGCATCTTCCCTGGGAGATGGTGGCTTAGAGTAAAGGCTTGACAAATGCTCTTCAGTTGTCTCCTTGTCTTCTTTTTAAATGTAAGACCTTTGCAGTAAAGCACTTACAAATTTAAATTCTTTTTTCTTTACCTTGTAGTGAACTTTGACCACTTCCAGATTCTCCGGGCGATTGGGAAGGGAAGCTTTGGCAAGGTAGGCTTGAACGCTTCGTCTTGAGTTTGCTTGTATGTTTTATCGGGTGCCTGCTGCTATGTACTTACGCTTTACTGAAACAGTAGCAGTGCTCAAATAGGCTATTTTTATTGTTGGATGATGGCTGCTAAGTAAACACAGGAAAAGTGTGTTCAGGAAAATACCTTGCTGCCATTTGGCATTGCTTTAATTCTTGGCACCTTGGTGAAACAGCTGTATTTTAAACTACCAGCACAATGTGAGCACTTCATGGCAAGGATTCATTACGTTTTCTGTTTCCTGAGAAGGTTCCTAGGTTGTGAGGGGGACAGTAAGTCAGGGAGGCGTTGGAAGCTGTTCTGGGCGATTGACTGAGCTGGCACCATGTGGTCAAGAGGGTTCTCTGAAGCCCTGGGCTGTTTCCCACTCAGAAATGAGTTATACTGAAGAGTTTTTGTTGTTTATTTTTAACAAGTTTTTTTTGCCAAGCATGTGGGAGAAGGTGGGAGGTGGTGATCAAAAAGCTGGATAGCTCTGGAAATCAGTTACTGGTTGATTTCCTAGTTTTGTTCCTTTTTCATTCCCTTTTTCACTGACTCTCACTCAGTCCCTGTGTAGATAACTATTTGCTGCTCCTGTCGTGGCATTTTGCACCATCTGTTTGCACTGTAGGCACGAATTTTGGTGTGTTTGTGTGTGTGCACGTGTGTATGTCCTTGCAGGCGCACGAGACTTCATTGCATTGGTACTGTTGTGTAGTTATTTTTCCACCTGCATTTTACCATGCGCCAGCAGTAGTTGTGTCCCTCTGTTCAGCCGAGACGTCTGCACCTGATGGACAGGAGCTGTAGAGCAATAACCCTGGTGATGAGTCCTGAAAATAGCTGAGTTCGGTTGTCGTAATCTTCTCACGTGACGGCGGTGTGGTGTGGGCTTTGGGCCAGCACCGGGTGTTAGGGCAGGGCAGGGAAAGGGCCTTTGCAGTTGTGCAAAATGTGCAATATCCAACTTGTGAAACAGCACAGACTGGTTCAGACGATGGCGCAAGTGCCTCTCCGCACGCTGCTAAAATAAACTGCAGATGCACTGAGCGGGCAGAGGAAAGCCATACCCTCTCATTTCTTCTGGTCTAGTCATCTTGGCCGGTTTCTCCCATCTTACTTAGGTCAGAAGCTCATAGTGTGAGGGTAAGAAAATCTGCATCTGGCCCAGGAGATGAACCATACTATCCTTTGCTTTTTCGCTCTGCCCATTACTGCCCCAACGAGGCAGTGTCACACCGGGCGATGGCCACGTGAGCAGGCTGACCTGCTGCATTCCGTGCTTGGAAACTTCGTTTGGATGCTCAGGAAACCTTGCAAAAGCAGAAATTCCTCAGGAGATCTGAGACCTGTTTGCCCAGAAGAGACCAAATTTTTACCGATTACTGAAAATCTCTTATTAAATACTTAAAAGGTGTTAAGTAGGGTCAGTCTTGAGAAACAGTACAAAAATCCAAGTGCAGTGGAGTCCAGTGCTTCTTAGAGTCAAGAGAGCGGACACTGTTGGTCATAGTGTTGTCATTAGCACTGCTTGATGACGAAGATGTTTCGTTGCAGCCTCAGATAACTGACAAACACCGAGGTATCAGTTACACTCTTCTGGCGCAATCGGGGCGCAATCTACCCACACGAATTCCTTCCTGGCTTCGTTATAAGTCCGCATAGGATCAGGGCTAATGAAAATGTAATGCTGAGCAGTGTGCAAGTCACGGAGAGGGTGGGTTTAAGTAGTCACCCGTATCTGCAGCCATGTCTCTTGAGCAAGAAGAGGCGAAAGCCGACAGCAGAGCTATGTCAAGATATCTGAGGTTATATTAGATGATGGAGAATGATGCAAGCTCAGGCCCTTCCTTAGGGTAGCGCTGTAAAGGTAAAGCCGACAGCAGAGGAAAGACTACCCAGATGCTCCTGGTGACAAAGGGAACTCTCGGTGTCTTGTGATTTCTGCTCATCATCAAAGACCAAAACTTAACTCAAAATTTTACTAAAAAATAGCAGCTAACGTTTTTTTCAAGCTCATATGAGAAGACTCATACTTCCAAATGTAAACTTTCCAGAGAAAAGAGGTTTTATTCTGATGAGCAGCTGCACTTGCTGCTGGAAAATTAATTCTGCTCAGAACATGAAAAGAAGAAAAAAATATTCTTGTCCCAGAGCAGGTCCTTTTTGGCTTTGAAGAGAGCTGCTCCTCAGGGCTGCTTCCTTTTCTGTTTACGTTAAGGAAAGGTTAAGTCTAGCACGTCGCAGTCTATCAGGCATCAGAACTGTATATACACTTTCAACAAAATGGTGAAATGATTCATCTGTCATCTTTCTGGATAATTATGTCAATATGCTAAATTTCCTTTGATACTGAGGAAAGCTTTTTACATTTACAAAGTCATTTACAACTCGCATTTAATTACAGAAAATGTGGACCTACCTACCTGAAAACTGTTATTTAGTTGCTTTGGTTAATTTAAGCACTCTCTGCTCGCATGCAGGAAGGCATTGAGGAGTCAGTGTCCCGTCCAGCTCAAACCGGGGGTGTGGGCCCTCAGCCTGCAGTGAGTGACCTCTGAAATCTGTGCTACCATGTGACACCGCCGTGGCGGGAACGAGGAGGCAGCCGCCCACTGGGTAGCTTTGGGCAAGACATTTGTTTTCTGCTCTCGTTTTGTGCACCTCTCAGGACAGACTGTGTGGTCCTCGGTACAGGAACCATACAAAATGAAGGAAACAGGAACTCAGAAATCGCTTTTGAAGAGGCTGGAGAGCCCCTGAGCTGTGGCTCTGGCGTATCTGCAAAACCTGGCCAATTTCTGGTTCCTTGAGATGGGTTTAATCATCTGTAAGATACTATTAATCAAATGGAGGTCATGTTCAATTCCATGTCTACTCAAATTAGCAAATATATAATATTTTCCATACATATTAGAGGTAATATTATCTGATTTTCAGTATTTTAATAGGAGCATTGTGTTTCCCCTGTAGCACAGACTCCTTTCTCAGGCAGCAGAAATTGCTCAGGTTTTGCCTGGTCTATTGCCGTGACCCAAAGACCAGTAGCCAGGAGAGGATTTCCAGAATGTGATGCAATTTGTGACCTCCTGTTTTAGTGGGAAACGCGCGCCATATTTCATTACACTTCACAACAGACATGATGAGACACACAAATCTCAGAAGGCATTGGTTGCATTGCAGGTATCCTGACGTCTCCCTTCTTAAAAATTGACCTCTCCTGGCTTTAGTCTTTGTCTGCTCAAACTGGGAGGCAGCCGAGGGAGTATTCACCCCTGTATTCCTCCTCCCACCCGGGCTTCCCTCTCAATTCTCCCTCGAATCATCTGCCGCCACCTTTTCCAAGGGATAAAGAACTGGGTAGGGTTATGGGAATTCATTATTTCCACTTCAGTACTGTGAAGAAATAAAAATATCTGAAGTTCTTCAGCATGGATATATGTCTTTGTCTGCTGTTGGAACAGGGGATTAAACCAGGCTGGGGGCTGGAATGGGCAGCAGCATGAAATGAAATTTTCAAGAGAGAACAAGCACGCCTCGGGGTGGGTGGGCTCATGCAGGCAGCCCACAGGGGCCTGGGGGGCGTTGCTTTCATTTATCTTCTTTTTCAATCATAGAATCATAGAATCACAGAATCCCGGGCTGAAAGGGACCTCGGGGGTCAGCTGGTCCCACCTCTCATGGCACAAGCACGGTCCGGACAAGACGGCCCAGCGCCCTGCCCAGCTGCATCTTAACAGTGTCCAACAACGGGGAACCCACCGCTGCCCTGGGGAGATCATTCCCACGGCTGAGTGTTCTCGTGAAAAATGTTCCTCTTGTGTCCAGTCGGAATGTCCCCAGGAGTAACTTGTACCCATCACCCCTCGTCACTTCCCTGTGACTCCTTGTAAACAGGGCGTCTCCGTCTTCTCTGTAGCCACCCTTTAACTCCTGGACCATGGTGACGAGGTCTGCCCTGAGCCTTCTCTTCTCAAGGCTGAACAAAGCCCCTTCTCAGCCTTTCCTCACACGGCAGCTTCCCCATCCTCGGATCATCGTGGTGGCCCTTCTCGGGACGCTCTCCAGCCCGGGCAC
>NW_009650176.1:758880-761053 GCF_000708025.1 Charadrius vociferus
CTCCCCGTGGGCTTTCTCTGCCCCCCACCACGCTGCTCCCCTGTGTTGAGCTGCTTGTCCACCACAACCCCCAGGTCCGTCTCCACAGAGCTGCATTTTTTCTTTATTTTGAGTAATTTGTGAAGTTTTATTGTGACTTGTGAAGGTTCCGGGGAACCTGTCAGGTGGCAAGGAGGTTTTCATGTCAGGCAGGCTGCCCAGGGAGGGCCTGGAGAACAGGGACCCTGGCCAAGGTCCAGGCCATCTGCTGGACATGGCATGGCAGTGTGCGGTGTGCGCGGTGGCGGGTGGGGATCGGGCAGGAGCTGCAGTGGGGGACGAGGTGGGGGATGCCTGTCCTTGGCATGGTGGGGCCGGCGTGGAGTGCAGTGGCTGCGGGCGGAGGTGTGGGCCTCCCCGGCTGACCACCTCCATGGCCGGCAGGGGCGGCCATCACGGCTGAGGAGGCTCTGCTCCATGGGCCCTGCCAAAGAGAGCTCGCTTGCAAGGTGCTGGCTTTGCAAAAGTACCTTAACTTCATGATTTTGTTGCTTTAATAATTCACATAGCCTGGAGCTGGGTATAGAAAAGCTTTAATCCGTTTTCTAAAGGTCATGAATGCCCACCCAGTAGATAAACCGTAAATAAAATTCCCTTAGAGTCTATTCTCAACTGAATTCCTCTTTGATATCAACACAAGCTTGATCCTTCGTCTTTTTTTTCTGCCTTTACAAATGTTGTATTTTTCCCCAAAAAAGAAAGGCTAACCCCATAATCCTTTGATATTGAAATGCCATGGATATTTTTTGCCCTTCTTTTTCCCTTTGCTAGTTCTGGAGCTTGTCTGAGACCGAGGGTTTGTCAGAGCCGCAGGCAGTGTCTCAAGACGCACGTCCCCAGCGGACATCAACCCCATCGCACATTGACACGCTGGCAACGGCCCCAGCGTCAGAGGCCTGCCGCACTGTCGGGAGGGTCCGGAGGTGCAAATGGGTTTGCTTTTTAACAGGGCAGTGTGGTTTTCTGAGAGGGGACAGCCAGGCGAGGGGCGTCCCTGAGCCCCGGGGTGTCCGACCCCCAGCCCAGCCCGGGCAGAGGGGGAGGCCTGGCTCCTGCTTGGCCCCCAGAGCTACGCAGGGTGTCCTGCGGGACGCAGCAGGTCCTCTCGGCAGGAGATGCGCAGTGGCAGGAGCAGTGGTGTGAAGGACGGGCTTCACCATGGCGTGTGGCACAGGAGTGGCTCCCCTGGCCGAGGGGCATGTCTGCCCAAATCCCTCCTCTGGCAGCGACCACGAGCGGGTGCGTGAGATAGCACAGAGCACACGGAGGGTTATCCTCCCTCTCATACAACCTCCTAGGTAGTACTTAGTGATTTTTTTTTTTCTTTCTTGGATGTTGCTGAGCTGCAAGTGTGTCACTGGTAAAAGCCACGGGGGAGAGAATGGAAAAGAATGAAAAGCAGAAGTGACAATGAGATCCAGCACTGCCTCACTGTCCAGGTCTTGGGTTGTGGGGGCGGCAGCAGTAAAATTACAGAGCAGAAAATGCTGCGGAATGGTCTTGGGTGATGGAGTGAGCAGTGACTTCAGCTGGTGGGAGGTCTGGGACATGATACTGCGCACCCCGCCAGGGACCTGCTCAGGGTTTCTGAAGGATCAGACTTCATAAGACAGTGATTTATAGTAAAAGCTGCCCACTTTTGTTATTACTGCATACCCAGTGCCTTATTAACATTTGCATTAGAAACTGCCTGGGGTTTATTTCAGCCCCCGTCATCCCCATAGATGAATCATACTGGTGTGGGACAGGAGGTGGGACAGGAGGTGGGACCGATGCTCCCACCAGCAGCCGGGAGGCTCTGCACAGGAAAGCGGTGTGGGAGAGTGGAGGCTGGAAGCACCCCCCTCCACCCGAAAATCCACTGGTGGCCCTTGGGCCACTGCTGCAGGTCTGCCCGCAGAGGGGTGGGCAGTCGCCCCAGGGCAGAGCGCTGTGGTGGGCAGCATGGCCTCCCCTGGGGCTGCGCAGCTGCGCCTTTGCATGAGCGCGCAGGGAGGGGTACGGTCCCCTGCAGAGGGGCAGGCACAGCGGCAGGTCCCGGGCGCTGTAGGGCGGGATGGCTTCGCTTTGCGTACCAGCATCGGCCCTCGCCTGTGCCGTGGCTCAGAGTGCTGCTCAGGCAGCTTTCGTCCCT
>NW_009650176.1:761091-776687 GCF_000708025.1 Charadrius vociferus
GCGGGCGCTGTAGGGCGGGATGGCTTCGCTTTGCGTACCAGCATCGGCCCTCGCCTGTGCCGTGTCTCAGAGTGCTGCTCAGGCAGCCTCCGTCCCTCCCGAGTCCTGAGACCTGCTGGTTCCTCATCCTCAGGAGGCTCGGAGGAGAATGGGGTGCCGGTTGCACATCGTGGCATTTGAATGCGACGCGTGTTCTCAGACAGGCACTAACCCTGAGCTCGCTCTAGTCTGCCCACTGACTCATTGCATCTTGTGTCAGGAGGAGTCCCCCGGGCATTTTGCTGAAGCCTCTTCACAGGGTGAGGATGGCTCTTCTGGTGCAGTGTGTGACACCCTCACCCTCACAAACCCACGCCTCTGCTCAGACAGCTCCTTCCTCGCACGCTGCCTGGCCTGGGCCATGGGGAACCACGCTGGTTGTGCGAGCTGCACGTTGGGCGTTGAGAAATGCACTGCAGGTCTTATGCACGACCGAGAATAAAATTTGTGCGTGAGTCAATGTCTCTCCTTTATCCACTAAGAAAGAACCCAGAAGATGTTTTCATTTGGTTCGCTCCCCTACCCTTTGTAGACACACTCCACCTCGTGCTTGTGGAGCTGTTGGGAAAAGCGCCGCTTTAGTACACCTGAAGTTTTGTCATTTTCTCTCGTCAAGACATCTTTTGCTGTCAAAGTGCACCAACAGTGAGAGGATCTAGTGTCCTGTTGCCAGAGCAAAGCTTGTCTCTACTAACTCATGTGTAGCAGTGAAGCCTGATTTGGTGTGATGAATTCATGAGTATTCCCTGGTGTCTAATAATATGGTTTAATTAATGATAGAGCCTTTCCCTCCTTCTGAATCTCTGCTTTTGTGTGTCTGATTGGTTTTCACAAAGCTGAGAGGAACTTTTACATCTTTGAGACGTCCATCCATCTGTAAAATCTGGCTGAAACTGGCCAACAGTCCTAGAAGTCGGTTGGGGCGAGTGTGAAAAAAATAATTCCATAACCTCATTTTCTTAGGAAAGCAGACACAAATGTTTAATTCATGAGGCCATCAGCAAGTCCAGCAGACTGGATCCCTCCCGGAGTGAGCATGCATTATAATGCGGCAGAGCTCCTCCTTGGGCCAAGCGGGGCCCTGGGCTGCCAGGAGGAGCGGGTCCGGGTGTGATGCTGCGTCCTTGTTCCCCTCCGTCCCCGCTGGGGCTGACGCTGCTGCAGCGGGGCAGGGGCTGCATGGCCAGGGTGGCCGGGGTGGGCTGCTGCCACGGGGAGCGCTGGTCCCGACTTCTCCGTAGGATGTGCTGATGCAAAGTGTCACAGCGCTAGTGGTGACGCCTCGGGATGTGCCAGCACTCTCTGTGTGTCGTAAGTTGGCGGCGTGATAAACTGTCACTAGCAATTGTTGTGGTGGTAAGCGATGGAAAAGGGAAGGACAGAGTGCTGAATGGTCCCGTCCCCCTTTTCCTCATTCTCGTCTCACTCTCGTTCTTTAATGTTGTTGGCCCCAGGGACGTCGCTAGTGCCTGCCTCTGGTAGCCACGTCCAAGCTCTTTCGGTTTTTCTCCTTGTGTTTTTTCCTTCCCTTCCTGCCTTTGAACTGTACAAAATGAAGAAAAAAGGAAACATAAAATAGAAAATGTTTTTAAATTTTTTATAATTAAAAAAAAATAATTAAAAAGCTAGCATGAAATGCAAAGGCAGAAGGATGCCTGTGTTTGGAAGTGCAACATCAACCGCAGCCTCTGCAGACTCAGAGCTGGCAGGCAGCAGTGCGGTGCGGCGCAGTGCGGTGATGGCCAGCTGGTTCTGTGGCCCCAGTGGACACGGCCCTGTGCCATTGGCCACCCGCACCCCTCTGTGCACTGCTGCCTGCTCGGAGCCCTCTCCAAAGAAGTGTGTAAGCCCCAGGCAACGCATCCATGCTGCAAGAGCCTCCCGGCAGCAGCAAACGCCGTTCCCTGGCGCAGACCAGCTCTGTAATTGGGACGTAGTAAATGGAGTCTGTGAGGCAGAGGGGGTGGGCAGGTGGCACCGCGGTGTCGGGGCGGCTCTGTGATGCGGCAGGGTGGGAGGATGCGCCCGCAGCTCGCCCGCCTGCCCGAGCACAGCGGGATGAACCCCCAGGCACAGCGGGGCTGCCGGAGCCGCCCGACGCTGTGACCGGCGCCTGTGTAGACTTCGGATTGCTTTGGGCCAGAGGAGGTGTGTTGCTCTTGTAATTGCACTGCCACATGAAGAATCCGCTGTTCACTTGCTCTGCTCTGCAAAGCAAGGACCTGGGGATCAGGTAATTCCCGAAAATAGTAAATGAGCCAAAGATGGTGCTGCTGGTGAGGCAGCGCAGCCTCCCTTGGGCCCTGCACCCTTTCCCAGAGCTTTCCCAGCCCCGAGTCACCCGGTGACAGGCACGTACACTGCTTTCCTACTGCAGTTTGCAAAAGGTCGTTAGTGGGAGGAAGCCTAGACAGCACATCCGTAATCCATCTTCCCCATGACATGTTTGTGTAAAGACTATGAAGTTCTTGTTTGCTATAAAGTGTAGAATGATGCAGTGCCATTACAGTGTAGGCAAAAGCAACAACTCCCGAGAGGGTATAGCTCAGCCCTGTGAGCTGGAGGCACGCAGCCAAGCTTTCTTAGGGGCATCTTCTCTCTCCTCCACAAAATCGCCGGTCAGAGTCCCACAGTTGTCTCCAGCTGCCTGAAGTGAGAGTGGCGGTGGAGTCCCTATGGAGGGGAATATGCAGCGTGTTCTCATCTGCCCTTTTAAAAACAAGGTGGTTTTCCAATTACTTGTGACTATTGCAGATGTATGTTTAGATGTTGCAGTTATTAACCCAGGCCATCTCTCTGACAGCGTAGGACAATCTGCACCCTCCAGGACATCTCTCTGCCATATTCTTTGCCTGGTTTTCCTTTGCCACATCACCCCTGCCTGGACTGGGTCGGACCTTTAGCTCTTGTTTGTGGTCTCCTTCTGCCAGACAAAGCCCGAGCTCTGTGTCCTGGGTCTGAAGGTAGCACAGCTTTCCTTTTTCATTCCCCTCTGTCACTGCTGTTTCGCTGTTTGTACAACAGCTGTAGATGCCAGAGGAGGCATGGCAAGGGGTGCTGCATGGGCAGCCTGCGTGGCTGACAACCCCTCTGCGCGTGCTCGGAGCGCCGGGATGGAGAAGCCGGTGGTGCCGGTGGCAGAAGTGATGGACAGACGCGCGGTGTTCGGCCTTGCGGGGTGCGCGTTCTCAGCGTCGCGGCCAGGGCTCCTCTTCGTCTGGGAGCTGGAGCACCGTCCCGAGGTGAACCACAAGGCTGCTCCTGCCCGTCGGTGCAGTGAGAGCTTGCTGTGGCTTGCGTCAGCGGGAGCTCTTTCTCACATACATTACCATGTGTGCAGAAAGGTTAAAGAGCTCTTTCCTGCTCAAATTCTTCCTAGCTCTCACATGTGAGTTTTTTCAATATTAAGTTCTGACAACAAAATAAACCCCCACCACCCCCACCCCCTCCCCGCCTGAGCCACACAGGCAGTCCCATTCCTAGGCCTCTGGTTAAGGAGACCTTTCCGTGGCTTAACATATGCTGGCTGTTGAGTGGCAGATGTCTCCGAATCAAACACTGACACTTGTGTGCAGAAGGGCCGACCTAATCATGGGGTGAGGAGAGGCAGAGCTGAGGGTCCTGGTGGGGAGGAGGGGATGTTGGACACGGCAGATCTCCAGATCACGCCGGAGTCCCGCGCACTCCGCAAGAAGAGCAGTGGGAGAGGGAGAGGGCAGAGCGGCGAGGTGGCGTGGCTACGAAGAAACCCGACCTAAATGCATTACTGAATTTCATATCAACCATCTGTGAGGACAGAGAGCAGAATATTTTGGCACTTGATCAAATTAATAACTGGAAATCTGATTATTGTTCTTCTAGCATTACCCTTAAGAGAAACTCCAGCTCGGCCGTGCTCAGCCCTGCGCTGCCCAGAGGCTGTGCCTTGTCCTTGGCGGCACTGGTGCCTGTACCTGCCCTCTGCCAGCCGTGCGGCCAGCGCCGGACTGCCGGTCTCACATGGCCCACATAGAAAAGGCTTATTTATAAAGTGAAAAAAATGTGCCCTGCTTTGCTAACGTTAATTATAAATTTCTCAGTGGCTTAAACATGACCAGCATTTGGATCTTTTTTTTGTTCTGACAAGACAGCACACAACACACCCCCACGCGCTGGTGAATTGGACCAAGAGCATGGGATGTTTCAGCATCAGATGCAGGATTTGGCAACAATAAAACTGAAGCTACATTGGACATCAGAGTCATCTGCAGACCCTTAGAAGCTGCAGCTTATGAGTTTGGGATGTTCTGTTAATGCTTATGGTTGGACAATCCAATTACAAACCACTTCATGTCATAAATGATGAGGAGCAATGTCCTCTGGTCTTATGAAATTACGAATATATCAGCGTGATACAGCAAATATTCTCTAAGGACTTTTATAATAGTTTATTAAAGCAAATACTGCCTGGGTTTACCCAGAGCATTATGGGGTGTACCCATTTTGTTACTCTAGGCAGCACCACAATTCAATGATGTTTGCAGAAGAAGACTTTCTCCTTTTCTTCACATGATGTATTTCTCCTTGTGGGTTGGACCGGCATTCAGAGAAGTTCATGACTTCCTATTGAAGCGTCTGTGCACTGCTTAAAACCAAATCTGAATCTCTTGGTAACTGTACAGACGGAAATCCATAAAGCTGTACTGGGTACGGTTCTGGTCTGGTTTCTCTGTGGTGAATCCGGGAGCTCCCCACAAGCCAGGAAATGGCAGTTGAGATTTTCTGTGTCTCGGCAATGAAGAAAAAATGGGACGTGAGAAATATAAACAGAAACTGATGTAACTGGTGTACAATTAACTATAGAAACTATTGCTGTAATGATTGATTTGACATAATTTGCCACAGTGAGAGAGACTTGCCGCCTGTGCTGTGCACCAGAAGTAGCTGCAGCAGCAATGGGACGGAAACTTCTCATGAGCCAGACTTCCTTGGAAGTGTCTTCGCCATTGATGAGCACATGACGTGCTTTTATTCCTCCCAATTTTACTGCCTTTCTCCTTTGAAATTGCCTCTTTTCAAGTCTTTTAAGGACTAGCTAGTGTTTTCCCAGATGAGCCTTGCTTCCCAGATGAGCCATGGTGATGGATTCCGGGGACAGGCAAAAAGAGGATTTGGAAAAAGTTGTTGGTGTGGAATAGACCTTTAGAAGTGGATCCGAAAGGTTGTGTGGAGGGTTGAGTATTTCATGTGACAATGTTTGGGAGACCATGAGAGTGCGTTTCTTGTTACTTCTGCTTGGGATGGAGTCTCCTCCCTCCCACCATCGCTGTATTGCCCAGCGTCTGGCTGCCACCAGCTACACACCAACCGGCTGAGTCCACAGAGACCTCGGTGTTGGTTTTATGTACCATTTCTCCTTCATTTTTATTTATGTGCCATTTCTATTTTGCATGGCTTCAGAGTTTGGTGTCACTCTGCGTCGGCCTCTGAGCACCATTTCCCATGTTCCTGTGCCCCTTGGCCTTTGGTCCCTGTCCCCACGCGGCGAGCACGTCCCAGGTGGTAGCGCAGCAGTGATGCAGTCGGGAGAAGCTGCTTTACTGCTCTGCAGCTGAATCTGGAGAGTAACACAGAATTTTTATTTGTGTTACCCTGACCTGTGGAACTGGGTTGTACTGGGAGAGCAATCATAGGTAGGTAGGTAGGTAGACAGATAGGTATGTGCGTATGTATATGTGTATGTGTATGTGTATGTATACTTACCTACAAAACCCCCCAGAGCTTACGAGAGTTATTAGGGGCTGCCTGCCTTTTGTGGATCATTGGCCCCCAAGGGAGGAAGCACCAACATCATGGATTTGAACTACGTACTATTTCTGTAACTGTATATGACTGTGTGATGAGCCAAGTCCCCCCGAATGGGTATCCGTCCTTCGGAAGTGCAGGACATGTTGCTGACAGAAGATGTCCTTTTGCAAAAGGGCTGTGGTTTTCCAGGCAGTCTTTATTTATAACTCTTATTCCCTGGGAAGCAAATGAGCCTTACGGTCTCACTACCTAATTGTATTGTAAAAGCTACGCAATTTGTTGTATGAATCTAGCCAGGTTAGCCTCAGTCCTGGTTATTTGTGGTGTTGCTTAAAATCATTATGTCTGAGCATGTTCCTTACAAAATCTGGGGATCCTGGAGTCATTTGCTGTAAGTATAAGCAAGCATTTCTCATACACCTTTTCTCTTTATGAAGGGGTTCAGCTTAAGTGAACCCCTCATGTCTGAGCGTGCTACCGAGTCCTTTAGTCGGCAGCAGCGCTGCTGTTGGTTCAGTGGGACGGTACGTGAACACCGTGACATCTGAGGCCCATGTGCCCTGCTCAGAAAATAGCTGTATTGTCAACGTGCAACATACTGGATATCTTAATGAGTATTTTCATGCTCTGACTGGCTGGACAAAGCTTCCTGAAAAACTGACCTGCATTTTATAGAATATCTACTTCATTAGGAAACATTTAAGGAAACCAGGAATGCATATGTGTTGCACAAAGGGTGACATTTTGCCAGTAACAAGTGGTGAAGAGCTGCTGCTCTCTCCAGTTTCTCAGAAGCTTGTTATTTGTCTGGCTGCTCTCTGACAATTCATTAATTTAGCTAAGTGCGGTACAAATGTTTGTACAGACACAGAACACCTCGCTCTCTTGCAGTGGATGAGCTGGCTGGGTCCTTCGCATGGAGCACCCAGTGCGCACCAGTGTGGGGCCTGGCAGTGCTGGGTTAATGGTTGCACTTGATGACCTGAAAGGTCTCTTCCAACCGAAACGATTCCATGGTTCTATGTGAGCATGCCTTGTTTGGGAGCGGAGTGGGGCATGTACTGCCTGGCATCCTGCAGACCCTGCTGCTCTTCAGAAACAGAAAACCTTCCAAAGGGGTCCAGAAGTGGTGCACTGGGACTCCTCTGCTTCTCATTTCATTCTCTGTCCAGGATTGATGGATTTGGGGGGTCATTAGACAGAAATGACTAATTCTCATGCCTCAGCTGTATTCTGTTCTGTCATCCCTTCCAACTCTAACCATTCTGTGATTCTATGATTTAGATACCTGCTCTTTTTTCTGTCTCTATTGCTGTATCTTTCTGCTAAATACCACTTTTGGCATTGGGGAAACAGGGAAGTGAAGAACGGGCAGAGGGAAAGGTTAAGGTGCTCAGCCTGGCACGAGCAAAGAGCTTCTGAGGAAATGGCCATGAAATAAAGAACAAGTTCTGTGAGCAGCAAAAGTAAGAGGATGTGGTTTTCGGTGGATTTGAGTCCCCGAATGCTGCTTTCCTCCATTTGACTGCCCATTTATCACACTGTTGGCCAACCCCGGCGCGCGAGTGGGTCACTCTGTGGCGGTGCCGGTGCTGTCGGGGCAGCGAGGGGCCGTCAGATACAACCTAGCAAGGGTCACCTGCTGAAGAGCTCCAGGCATGTTTATTTATATAATGTGGGGAGCAAAAATACTCGCTGCTTCAATAGTCTCATAAAATTAAAAGATTAGGAATGAAAACATTGATGAATTCTAAATTCAGTGCTTTCCATTTTCACACAAACTGGAGATTTTGTTCTCTGAAATATAACCTTAACTACAGTATCACTTTGAAAACTGCAAATATGCTTTTCTGGTGTTTTATACTTTTTTATTCTTATTGACCCGTCACAGTTGCAATAAACTATATTTTTTCCGTACGATCAGGAATTCTGCCTCCTCCAGGAAAACACTTTGGGCTGTAAACACATGGGATTTTTTTAAAGAAAGAAAAGAAAAGAAAGGAACTGTATTTATTAAAGAGAAGTCTTTTGTGTCTCTGCTTTTCACTCTTACCTCCTGTTTAGTTACTATTTATGTTAAAAATCCATCAAGAATCCTTCTGTTAATGTTGTTCACTCACAGAGTTGCAGTAAGATTGTTTTGCTATATTATTACTTTTGATCTAAAAATTCTTTTTAAAAGTAAGTACTAAAAAAGCCTCTAAATAAAGGGCAATGCAGTATAAAATACATATCTATTCATACTCAGCAAATGGTGCCGTTAAACCAAACCCTACTGAAGATTAAATAACAACCAACCCATTCTTCCCAGCTGCCGTTTTGACAAGTGCCATTTGGCAAGGGTGTAGGAGCTTTGTTTGGCCGACACTCATCTTGTTACGGAGTGGTGCCCTGCGTGTGCTCGTTGCAGAGGTCCCTGCCTCGCGCTGCATCCCGAGGCCCTCCGCTCTGCTCTGCTCTTCCTTATTTCCTCGGCAGGGAAATACATTCAAATGCAAACTTAAAGGAGAGCACTTGCGCAAGATGAGAAATCTAGGTTTTAGCCCCCTGCTGTTATTTTTTGTCTTATCAGAGAGAATAGATACGCAGGGTTGTTCCTGGGCAGAGTATTCCCATGGAGACCTTTCTCAGCGGCAGCTCCTCTTCTGGGCGATGCCTCCAGGATTGAGGCAGAGTTTAAGCTGTGGTCAAGCACTGCTGCTCGGTGGCAGCGATGAGCTCAGGTATTGATCTGCCCCTTCCCGGTGCCCTGTGCCATTAATCCAGCGAGCGCAGTTTGCTACGCAATCGATCTGCCATTGGGCGCGCGGCTGCTGGCTCCTCTGGGCGGCCAGACTGAAGTCATAGCCATGACTCAGCTCGGTAAGAGCTGTCTGATGCTCATGGAGACACGTGTGATGATGGGCCACTGGAGGGACGGTGAGTAACTCAGCAGCGTTAATGAGCGGAAGTGTAAAGGCTCCGTAGATGCCTAATGGGTGAGGCGCAGTAGGAAGAGCCTCTTCTCTGCCATCGAATGCCTGGAGAATATTTCTTCATTTTGGTGATACGATATATTTAAGTACTGTTTGGTAGGTTTGATAGAAAGGCTTGTGAAGTAGTGCTGTGGCTACTTGGGAGCAAGCTGGGGGCAACCCCTTGTCTGCTGGTGACCGATGACCCATCTGCTCGGCTCAGCCAGTGGGGTGGCCGCAGTGATGGAGGAAGGAGACCAGCCAGGAGGAGCGGGAGGTTTGTCCATGTCGATGTTCATGTGCCTGGGCACAGCCCCTGTGCCCCCCATGTGGAAGGGACCTCCATCTCCCCGGCCCCTGCAGCTGTCTCTTCCAGGAGACACGGCTCTCTCCAGCCCGCTGTGACAGAAATCAGTCGTCAGAAGAATTGCAAGAGATTCCTCATGGAGAAGGGACTTGGCATATTTTGTATATTGAGTTACTACATGTGCAGAGGTAGATGCTGGAGCTGCCATAACTTTCTGGCTTTTTCTAACGGAAGGGTCAACAATGGTCACAATGAAATTCATCAGTAGTTAATAGAGTTGTGCTAGGCATGCCAAGTTGGTCTTAACACTAATTATAATTAATCCTCTCACTTCCAAGATGATGTTTTCTCATTGATACTTTTGCTGTTTGTATACTTTGGTAGTTCCTTAGTACGGTCCCTCTTGGTGGCCCTCCAAATGCTTTGTGTTGAGAGTTGGGCACGTAGGATAAAGAGAAAATAAAGCTATGTTTGGTGAAATCGTACAAGATCTAGGTTGGAACTGTCCTTTTTCCCCAGGGAAAGATACTAGGGATTTTAATGCAATATTGAAAAGCAAATCTGAACAGATGGGACTTGAATGTAGCCAAACTTCCATCGAGCCAAGTTACTGCTTTTAAACCTGGAGAGGGGAGCTGCGGTTGATGGAGGAATTAATGCTGTGTGCAACGTGCACAGTATGGGCACAGAGGTATTTGCTGTCAAGCAGCAATTGTTTACAGTTACTCTGATTTCTGACTGCCCGTTGGCAGACCCGACAGCTGGTAGCAAAGTTTGGGAGGTTTTCATAGCTCTGGCACGTGAGCTCTTTGCAATGAACTGAAGTGAGCTTTGCTCACCTTTATGCTGGGAGTCGCTTCACAGTTTGCCGGTGTCTTAGGTACGAGCGTCTGAGGTGTGGTAGCTCATACGGTTACTTTGGAATACCTTGGGCCTGGTGCTGCAAAACAAGGTCTTTCAGTAGAGAGGACCTTCACCAGAGGAGATGTCTACCAGGGCAGATCCCTTTGTAGCATTTTGTGGTGAACACATCAGCCCAACGGAGCAAGCTTCTGCCAATGAAAAATTAAGCATTTGGCTGCAAGTGGCATTAATTCCTCCTGAAGGTTTTGCTCTCTGTAACATGAGTATCCCCTTCTTTCATGGGTGAAAAGTTATACCTATATTTATTTACTTCAGTGTGGAATGGAAACTGCTGCCTGGGAGGCACGTTGAGGCAGCAGCACAGAAACGGAGACGTTAGGCCACATTGCTCTCAATGCCATCCCCGGCAGCGCCGATTAAAGATGAGTGATGAGGTTTTTCGAAATAGCACAGCGAGCGTTCTTGCCTTGGGATCAGGAAAACATTAATTTACATTCAACATTCATTTACATTCAGAGATTAAATAAAGCCCTCCATTCTTCATTGGAAATAATTAGATTTCTCTCTGTTCCCAAGTTTTATCATATACGTAACTAAAAAAATCGTTTTCATCTGCCTCTTTGACCAGCATATACAACGTCACAGAATGTCATCGTGGCTGTAATGAAAGATGACTCCAAATACAAGACTTAACTCAAAATATATGTTAGCCATAGGAAGATGTACTTTCCACCTTCTATTCTGAAGACTTGTTACCTGTAGTTGTGTACAGGCGTCCAGATCCTTGTGTAAATCCGTGGAGTGCTGCTGAGCTCGAGTAAATGGTGGATCCAGGTTTGGATCCATCCAAATGGCAGGAAGGAGATGGATCATGGTGTCTTCGGGGACTTCTGCAGGTTGGTGCGATTTGTCATCATTCTTCTTTAAATAATATTATAGCCAGAGAAGCCCAGCAGAGATATGAGCATGTGATTAAAGCTACACAAAAATCTAGATGCCTAACAGCCTTTCCGTAGGAAGCGTGACAGATCCAGAACACATCTCCCTGTTTGTCCTCCTCCCTGCTCTTGGCAGAGCCGTCTGTGTGGTGGGAAACACAGTTCCCGTCCACTTTGAAACCTCCCAAATGAGGGTCTGCTAATCTGTGTCCCAAAGTCAGTAAATCCGGACTGTGCCACATCAAAGACATGTGCTCAAGACTGACCAAAGGATGCTCCAAAAGTCCTACATTTTTGGTTTAAAAATCAGTAAAGACATCATTTTTTGAGATATCTGACAGTCTCTAATTTCCATCAAATGATGAAACTATATAGCTGGTGTACAAGAGGGGAGAGGGTGGAGAACAAGGACAAACAAAAGTAAAGAAAAATTCTCCTTTTTGTTTATTGTTTCTTATGTTTATATGCTGTCACTTCTTTAGTTTTTCCTTGTTTATTTGGATTAACGTCTCTCATGAGGTAAAGAAGTCTACGTGTTTTTTGGAGCTGCAAGTCAAATAATCACCCATATCCAAAACTCGATTATGGAAACATCTGCTTAATGTCTGACGAGATGTTGTTTTCTCAGCATGACATTAAAAGGAAGTGCTTAATCTAAACCACCTAAAATTGCTTTAAATCATAGGATTCAGAGCATGTAGATAACATTCTGCATCCCCCTCTCATGAATTCCTGCAGGAAAATTGGGAAATATTCCATGATAGATGCCAGCTAGAAGAACTCGGCTCCTCACTTGCTGTGTGCAGGTGCCACTAAGGAGAGCTTTGACATGGTGTCAGTGTGCTGGTTCTGTGCTATTTATGTCAACAGCAAGACAGAAGTAAGGTTCCTTCTTAAAAAAAAAAAAAAAAAAAAAGATATGTGCAAGCTTAGTTTTGGATGTGTTCTGAGCACGCTCCCAGCTATCCCTCTGTGGTGTTTGACTTCCCCGGCACGCAGAGGGCTGGCCATGTTTGTGGGTCCGTACGGGTCTGTTGAACTTCAAGGAGCTCTGCGGATTTGCAGGAGATGAGAACATGACCACATTCTTAAGACTACAAAGTGGAAGTTACTGATGGACGGTATGCTGAGGTGCAATCTCAAGCAGCAGGTTTTATTTTAGGTCAGAAGAGGTTTTCGTCTCTAGCATAGGAAACTGAGAAAGGGAGTTTAATGGAGGTGTTGATACGACCTGAAAACACCAACAGGCTTGCTATGAATAAAAGTTTCATCAGCTGCTGTTACAACTTGGCTGTAGCAAACAGCAGTACTGAATTAAAGAGGTTTTAATGATTTATGGTGTTCTGACAAACCAGTCCTTCATCAATCTTGTGATAAAGCATGACTTTTCAGCAGGGAAAAAGTAAAAGTTGTAAGACTCCATGAAAAATATCTTAAGATTTCATTCCTGGTGGCGAGGTGTTTGAAATAGAAAACAAAATCAGCTCGTGAAGACACGAAGGCAGATTTGTTGGGCTGGTAACCTCAGCATGGCTCCTGAGGATCACAGTCATTTTCCATTCACTGCAACTTTACACCTTTTAATTTGCTTTATACCTGGGTAGAGAGGTTCTGGTTTTGACCTTTGCGTCTGAAGGGGAGACTGTGTTATTAAAACACTTGCTGTTATTCTTAGAGATGTAGCTAGAAGGTGGTCCCAACTGGCTGAAACCATGAATTGCAGAAAAGCTGCTGCGGTAGGAGGTGTCTGTGGGTGCAGCACAGCAGATATGCGCAGCACAGACCCCTCCGTGAAGGCTGGAGATCGACCGTGCGGTGTTGGTGTGCGCTGCTGTGTCCGTCAGGAGCCCGGAGATGTGGGGGTGTTCGCAGAGAACAGCAGAGGAGCAGCTGTACGTACCTGGAGAAGAGGACCTGGAGAAGAGAAGGCTGAGAGGTGATCTCATCAATGCTTATCAATACCTAAAGGGCGAGTGGCAAGAGGATGGGGCCAGACTCTTTTCAGTGGTGCCCAGTGACAGGACAAGAGGGAACGGGCACAAAGGTGACCATGGGCAGTTCCATCTGAAGCTGAGGAGGGCCTTCTCTGCTGTGAGGGCGGCAGAGCAGTGGCACAGGCTGCCCAGAGAGGTGGGGGAGTCTCCCCCTCTGGAGCCATCCCAAACCCGCCTGGACGCCGTCCTGTGCCACTGCTGGAGGTGCCCCTGCTCTGGCGGGGGGTGGGATGGGGGAGCTCCAGAGGGACCTTCCAGCCCTGCCAGTCTGGGATTCCGTGTACCTGTTTGCGCCATGTGCCCCCAGTCTGTGAGTGAGCATTGGCATCTCACCTGGACTGGTTGTGGAAGCAGGAAGGAGCAGCGATGTGAGCGTCACACTGGGAAGTGTTCTGAGGACCACAACCGCACAGGTGAGCACCCAAACACAGGGAGGCTCTGCCGTGCAGGCCTGGCCCCGAGCGGTGCCCTTGGCCCGACCCAGTCCAGAGGCATGACCAAAAACTGGAGGAGATGTGGAAAGGTGGAGGAGCACTGCTGCCACGGCCAGCAGCCACCCGCCTGTTTGTGTCACCGAGCCTGGTTCGTCAACATGGCATAATTCAGAAGATTGCGGTGCAGATTGGCACTGGGACCAGAGCTGCAGATGTCCCATTCTTTTAAATGGGTCTTTGTGTGCTGGAGATAATAGTGGGGAAAAACACTGCCAGAGACACTGCTGTCAAAACTGTTCCCCGAACAAAGTTCTGGTTAAATAAGCTGCATAATCAAGCAATGAAGGTTTTTGATTGTTTCAAAGTATGTTTTTATTCAGGATCAGACAGTATTATAGTAACGTGTCCCTGCTGAGCGTGGGGTGAGCGTCACGGGTAAGTTGTGTGCAACTGTGCACCCTGGTATCTGCTGGGAAGGCCACACAGCTGGGCAGGTACAGTCCAGGAGGTTCCTCCAGTGCAGTGATGATAACTTTTTGACTCGGGTGGTGGAGGAGCCCACAAGGAGAGGTGCACTACTGGACCTAGTGCTGACAAACAAAGAGGGACTGGTGGAGGACATTAAGGTTGGGGGCAGCCTTGGCTGCAGTGGTCATGAGAAGATGGAGTTCAGGATTAAGTGCAGTATACACAGAATGACGAGTGGGATTGCAGCCTTGGACTTCAGGAGGGCCAACTTTGATCTTTTCAAGAAACTGCGTGGAGAAATCCCGTGGGAGAGGGCTCTAGAGGGTAAGGGGGCTCTAGAGAGCTGGCTGATATTTAAGCATCACTTCCTCCAAGCTCAGGATCAGTGCATCCCTAAGAGCAAGAAATCAGGCAAGGGAAGAAGGAGACCTGCATGGCTGAGCAGGGACCTTCTGAAAAAGCTCATGTGGAAGAAGGGAGTTTACAGTCTGTGAAAGAAAGGACTGACCACTTGGGAAGAGTACAGAAATGCTGTCAGGGTATGCAGGGATGAAATGAAGAAAGGCAAGGCTGCCTTGGAATTAAATCTGGCGAGGGATGTCAAGGTCAACAGGAAGGGTTTCTTCAAGTACATCGGAGGCAAAAGGAAAACTAGGGAAAATGTGGGCCCCCTGTCGAACGAGATAGGTGCCGTCGTGACAGATGATGCAGAGATTACAGATTCGGTGATTCTGTAACTGCAGTGCTGCTCCCCAGACTTTGCCTCTGCCTGTGGGGGTACAGCCTCCCCAGTACATCTCGGCTGCCGGGGCTGCGGGGCTCCAACTGCGGCCGCAGGTTCACAGCAGGTTGCAGCAAGGTCCTTCTGAACTGCATCAGACCATTGGTGCAGTTACCCTCTGGGCCACCAGCACCATCAGAGGAGCTCTTCTAGGGACAGGTCTGAAGTTTTCCGTCTTGCCCAGGACACCCTCCGACAGGACCAGCCCTGAAGGGACGGTGAGGGGCTGCACGGGCTCCTGCGGTGCTGGCTGCCTTGAGCGTTTCCAGCCTCCTGCGCTCATTGAGCTGCGGTCAGCAGCCACGGAGGGGGAACACCTTCAAGCGACCAGCATCCTTGAGATGATGGGTGCCTCTTCTGGGCCTCTTCTTGTCAGGGAGCTGCTGCTGGTGGGGGTACCTGTGGTCTTCAGCCCCAGCCCTTTCCCCTTAAATCAGCGGATTTTACTGTCGTGTCTATCAGGTAATTATCAATTTACATTTTGGTCATGATTCACCGTGCCCAAGGCACACAGCTTTGTTCTGCCCACAGCTGCACGTCCAGCCATGCTTCTCAAGACCACGTCTGTCTGTCTGTCCTTCCTCGTTTGCTCATTTCTGGGTGTCGGGAGAGGAGAGCATCTGCAGAGCCAGGCAGTGTTGTGAGATGCCCAGGACCCAGCTTCAGCGTCATCGCTTTTGTCAGAGTCAACATGACTGTTGCTTTTTTGAGAACGCTTTTGAATAGATAAATCTGATTTGATAAATTTGAGATGATTTTCGGTGGAGGTCGTCAGCGGTTCGCACCTGATACTACCCGTAACTCACGTGCTTTTGTGGCTTTGTAGGAAGTGCTGTTTTCTGGGGCTGTCCCAAGGCAGTAGCTGGGAGCCAGCACGGTAATCATGGGGATTAAGGAGTTTTTGATCCAAGGGAAGGCAGAAGACACTTTCAGCACAGGCCACTTCAGGGGACCATGCCCTTGGCTGGACAGGGAGGACTTGGGAATGGGCCCTTCCTGGTTCCAGGTGGAGCCCATCGTCGGCAGACGG
>NW_009650176.1:776719-784007 GCF_000708025.1 Charadrius vociferus
TACAGGTGTTACACAGATGTTAATTACCAGGCGAAGATTGTATTTCAGTTGCCATCAGTGCCATCATAATACAATACGAAGGTTGCTGTCGATGGCAGGGTAACCGGTACGGCGTCCTGTGCAACCGCCATACCGTGGCCGTGTCAAATGCCTTCGGTTTCTCTTCAGAACGGCACAATCCCTGTTTGTTACTTTCTGCATAGCACCTGCGAATTGATTCTAATTTTGGTATAATTGGAAAGGTTCTGTCTGCAGCTCTCGGTACGGAACGCTCTCACACGGGGAAGCAGAGGGGTCCTGTGGCACCCGCAGCCCCGTCCTGCCCACCGCCGGCACTGCCGCTCTGCCCGCTCTCCTCCCGCGCGGGCATCGCTCTGCCCACTGCGGCGTTAATTGCCAAATGAAGTCCTCTCCAGCTCCTCTGGTGTGGCAGTAATTGCCCTCTGGCTGATCAGATGTAGCCGCTTTCTAAGGCGTGAAAGTGCTCAGAGAAGCAAACTTGTCCTGGTTTGGCAGGTGAGCTTTTAGAGGAGAGCCTGTCTGGAGGAGATGGACTTGTTAAAAATCAGTATTGGAGATTATTCTTTCAGCAACAGAACAGCAATGCATAATTCACCGTAAACGCTGCTTTGCTGTCTATTTGCTCAACAAACTCACTCTAGTTTGCAAGAAACCGATAATCACGATCTTCCTGCTCTTCTCTGCAAGAACTGACTGTTGCTGGTTTTGCAGTCTGTCTTCGGTGTCTCAGACCCTCACTGAGTACTGCGGGTGGTTTCCAGCCGTACTGGCGTGACTGGTATTTAGCCCAGATGACGTTCCCTGTGAGCCCAGTGGTCGGGGTGGTCATAGCAGAGACATAGTAAGCACGTGCTTACGTGGCTCTGTCACAGATTACCAGTTCTTTCTCGTGTCTCCCCATTTCTACTGTAACATTTGGTGATCAAAACTGCACTCAGTTCTCCAAAAAAGCTCGGGCTATTTACACCTCATGGTGAGTGCTTCCTTACTGCTTTTGGTCCTTCCGAACAAAGCATTCGGCTCTTACTGCTGCAGAGGCTGCGAATCTCCCATTTCCTTCCCGTCCTTCCCGAGGCTGCTGCCGTGCTGTAGCCGGGACTCTTCCCCAGGCGGTCCCAGAGCCTACTGATGCTTTTGGGTGCCACAGGCAATTTTACATTTATGCTTCACATTCCAAGTTTCAACCTAGCAAGTAAAATGGCAGCTCTATAGATATTGGGGAAAACAGGGAGGGGTTTGGCCGCGGCAGCCCTGTGGGGAGGATGAGCCCCGGCTGTGGTCTGTCCAGGGCCCTCCCCTGCTCCAGCCTGCGGCTCGGTGGGACCCGGTGCTGCGACATGGTGCTGGTGGCCCCGGCAGGCGTGGAGACTGCTGGGTCTCGCTGAGCTTGCAGAGCAGAAGCGCTGCAGGCTGGACCCGCTTCTGCCCAATGCTCCGTGTCTTCTGCGGTGCCTTTCTCAGGGGGAGGCAGTGCCCGGTCCTACGCCGCCAGTGCGGGAGGTGGGCGGCGTCGGAGGGGACTGATGTTTCCTTTGCTGGGTGAAAGCTTAGGGGCAGATTTGGGTTGTGCTTTTGCTCATGATAATTCCTCATGACTTCATCGAGGTTGGCTTATTTTTGTGAGCTGAAAACTGCTGCTCCGGGTGATTAATGGTTGGAGAGCGCTGCTGGGATCAAATAAGCTGTGCCAGAGGAATCGATGCATCATCCCAGAGTCACAGCCGTCTCCAGAATGACCACTTAAAACTGCAGTGCTTTTCTTCTCTGGAGAATGGGAAATATGGAGACTTTTTTAACCATTTAAATATCTGACTGAAGTTTTGTAGGTTTTCTGCATGGGGAGTCCAGACAGAAATACCCAAGGGAAGTCGGCAGAAGCTGGAGGAGAAGTCAATATATGCGGGCAAGGTGCGACCACTCCAAATAAGCATTTTTATAAGCCAGAGCAGTGTTCAGCTGTGGTTCACTACCGTGTAGGATTAAGGTGTTCGATATTGGTGTGTAGTGCTCGCTAATGCTAAGCCTTGACTCTGAAAACAAAATAATCGAAATCCAGCTTTGTACGCTGCAACTTCCTGCTGGCTCCCAGCCCAAGTCAATAACACGTCTGCGGACGTGAGGATTACAGCGCGTTTGTCTCATCTGTCAAAGGCAGAAGCCACTAAGAGGTTCAAGAAGAAAAAGTCCTGCTCACAGTTTGGAAGCAAAAGGAAGATCTCGTGAACCAAGCTGTGGGTATTTGCGTCCGATGTGTGGGTAGCACCCCGCAGAGGACAGGATCGCGGGTGCCTTGATTTAAGATGATGTCTGCATTTGCAGAAGGAAAAATTAATCTCTGTGCAGCCGAGATCAAGCAATCTCAAGTATTTATCAGCTCTACAGATCCTGCCCAGAATGCAAACTACTTGCTTTTGTTTGAGCCCAGACAAATTGTGCTGCCCCTTCATAATTAGTTTGAGATAAGTCAGGACATGCTATTAAATGATTAGATGACCTTTCATCTGAGCAGGGATTTCAGCCCGTTTGATTCCTTCAGAATCAGCAGGAAAAAAGATATTGGATTTGTAAAGGAGAAAAGGCAAAGCCTGCCTAAGAGAGAGCAAGTTGGACTGAAAAATGTACAGAGCAACAACCATTTAGACGACTGGGGAAAGTACCCTGAATTAACAAGAACAAAAAAAACTTCCAAAAAGGACATGATGTCTGAGTCCCCTGGACACCAGAAAACACCCAAATCCCAGCGCTCTATTTCCATGCCAACTTATGCCACGCTTGGGTGGAAAATAGCAATAACTCTTGCAAGCAACAGCTCAATGAGTGATGCAGGGGAGTTAAGAAGCCAAATAATTCCTGGCAGGTTGTGGACTTTGTTTCTGCGTTTGGTGTTCAGTCCACGGTGTGATGGGGAGTGCTTTGATCCTACAGAATAAGGCTTATCCTGAGACTTTATCCTAAGGTCAGGCTTGTGTGAAAGTGTAAGTGGTGTGGATGCTTCCTACCTAAAAAGCAAGGTTCATCCCTGCAAGTTACGGTCATGGTGCGGGTGGGAGTAGCAAATGAAGCGGTCAAAAGTGTATGTATGTCCCTCAGTTACGTTGCCCTTATTTAGTCCTAGTATTAATTTTGTTTGTTTGTTTGTTTTGTTTTCTAAACGTCAAGTTGTGGTCTGAAATTTGAAATTCTTAATGTTTTCCCTGGATCAGTTGGAAGCTGGTGAAAACCGCGACCATGAAGCTGACTCCAGGACCACGGTTCAGAGCCCTGCCTGCTCTTCCTGCTCCAGAGCCTGCTGGTCATTCGTTCTTCTCAAGTTAAAACTGGTGCCTTTGTCCCCCCGCTTTGATTTTCAGGTGCTATTGGGGAGACGAGGTGAGCTTTGGGTGCTATGCTGTGTTTCCATGCCGTGTCTGTTTGCCTCGTGGGAGCGTTGCCGGAGCTTGGCATGGCATGGCACGGCACGGAGGAGTCCTCCAGGTGCCCGGTGCTGCCGTGGTGCAGGCCTGCAGCCCTGCCGCCCCATGCCCAACGCCCCACGGGATGCCCGGCTCCTGCCGCGGGGCTTCCCCCTGCCTTCCCGTCCCTTGGCTTGTCGGCTCTTCTCACCCCTCTCTCTCTCTCGCCAGTTGTTGGGACAGTTCAGACAGACAGATTTACTGTCAGCTCAACAGAGGGTGAGATGCTCTGGGAATGGGCGGGGGACGACCTTGGTCCTCAGCTCCATCCCGGTCAGACACAAAAGTCATGGACTGGCCCATGGAAAGGAGGTAGATGCTTCCAACAGAGCTTCATCCAGCTGCTCACCATTGGCTCATGTGCTTAATGAATCCCTGGTATTTTAATTACATCACTGCAAATACACCTAGGAGGCAGCTTTGAGCTTTGCTCTCTTGGCTATGCCTAAAAAAAATATTAAATTGATTAGCTGGTTTTATCCTTAAAGTTTATGAGAACTGTAGAACAAGTTAATATTATCTTTTTAATACAGGTGTTACACAGATGTTAATTACCAGGCGAAGATTGTATTTCAGTTGCCATCAGTGCCATCATAATACAATACGAAGGTTGCTGTCGATGGCAGGGTAACCGGTACGGCGTCCTGTGCAACCGCCATACCGTGGCCGTGTCAAATGCCTTCGGTTTCTCTTCAGAACGGCACAATCCCTGTTTGTTACTTTCTGCATAGCACCTGCGAATTGATTCTAATTTTGGTATAATTGGAAAGGTTCTGTCTGCAGCTCTCGGTACGGAACGCTCTCACACGGGGAAGCAGAGGGGTCCTGTGGCGCCCGCAGCCCCGTCCTGCCCACCGGAAGTCAGGCTAACTCCTTGGCTGCTTTTGCTGATAAAAACAAACTGTGCACAAAGCAGAGGCAGCTCTGAACACTTCTGTTCACGCACTGTGGTTTTTAATGACCACTCTTACCTTAAAGAAAGGTGTTTCAAAGCCAAGAGTCAGTTTTCCCCACCGTTACTTTTTTAATGCCACCTAGGTCAATGGTCCTCGTTAGTCCCCTGTAAATTAATGAGATAGCTGGGGCTGCTGAGTGAGGACCGAGATTGTCCCAGATTCAGATGTGAAGAAGCTGCCAGCGATGGTGACAATACCGGTGCTGTCATTGTCTGGGGCCCCATAAAGTGAGATCGAACTGGGAGATGTTAAATGCACATCTCATGCCCTGAATCGCAAATGCAAGCTCCAAACCCTTTATGCCTTTAATGCAATAAAAGCAAAGGCAGCTGTATACAAACCATTTGGCAGCAGCTGAATGTTCAGGGTATCTGGGACTCTATTAAATCTTTTATGTGCCATGTCTTGAGCAATATACTACCAGCTGATGCCTGCCTTCAGCTTCGCAAATCTGGCAGCATTACATGCAATTTTTTCTAATGGCTGTATTTAACCACTGAAAATTTCCTTTGTGCGGCGAGGGACCGCATTATGCAGAATGAGGACAAAGTAGTCTCTTCTTTCTGCTTTCTTGCGTTGCTTCGCGTTGTAGATCTGCTTGAAAATGGATTGAGATTAATTTAAAAACTGCTCTGACTTGCTACCGAGTGGATGTTTATTCCTTCCCCAGGAACAGATGCACAAATGGAGAAGCACAAAAAAGAAAAGATTGGGGCACTGATGTTTGGGGCGGGGGAAGGGAGGATTTCTGAAACCAGGGGCTTTTTACGAAGGATTCCTGCCTGTGGCAGAGTAGCCAAGCACTGACCCCGGCCGGGGCAGCACCGACACCGGTCCTGGGGTTTGGGTCAGGTTAGATCCCTGCAGAAGCTGTGTTAACGTGATCATTAACCATTAACGGCTGTGGTGTCCGTAGCGGTACAGACAGAGCGCACCTGGGGCACGGAGAAGTGCCCTCTCGCCCCAGCCGTCCCCCGTTGCTGGCTGTGCCACCCCGGGAGCTGTGCCGTCGGGCAGCACCGCAGCGGGAACCGCGGGAACCACGTGCCTCCTGCGGGCACGCGTCCCCGGCCACCCCACGCAGGTCAGCCCGTGCAGCGCATCCCACAGGGCCGCCCTGCGCTCGGGGGTCTGCGCTGCGAGAGGGACGTTTCCATCACGCCCACGTTGGTGTTCTTTGCCAGAAAGCAGAGAACAAAAATTTCCAGAGCGCCCGAAACCGGCGTTGCTTTGTATGTAGGTGATGCTGTTCCATTTCAGAAAACTATTTCTTATGATTACAGAGTACAAGACGTTTTCATCATTTCCTCATTTATTATACTGAGTTTTCATTTTCCCTGCAGAGAAACAAGAAGCAAATGACATAAATATAAAATGCAGTGCCTGTTAAGATATTGCAAGTCACAACCTAAAAAAAAAAAAAAAAAAGATTTAGAATTAATGAGCTTCTAGCCATAATGTGAAATAAACGGACATCAGGAAAGAATGTTGTTCAGTGCCTGGATGGCTCTTATTCAAAGGTTTGTTTTTAGAGAAGTTATATGACCATGTTTTAAAAGGATATTCTTAGGTCTTTTCTGCTGAAAGAATTTATAAAATTTGAAGTTATTTTTGCCAGGTTTATCAAATTCACGACCAGTTTAGCCTGCTTTAGGCAGGAGTCGGATCCTACTGGTGCTTTGCATTGCAGTAGATAGTTCATTATTATTATTACTATTACCAAGTTTGGATGAAGTGGGGTTTTACCTTACATTTTTGTGTCACGAACGGTCCCTGGCAGCTGTAGCCGATGAGCTACAGGCTCTGGGGTGCTGGGGGGGAAGGTGCCAGCTGGGGGGGACGGGGCTGGGGACCCGTTCTCTCCCGATAGCTCAGAGGTGTGCAGGGCACGGGCTGCCGCGGCGTTGCTCGGCGCAGGGGATGGCTCTCAGAGCGCGCACCGTTGGTGGGCATCGGGCTTGGCGGTGCCACCGCCGGAAAGCGACGGGGAATCAATGCTGGGGGTCAGTCGGGGGCTGAGCCAGGGTCCGGTGACCCACGTCCCAAGCGGCGCTCTGCCATGGCCGACCCACTCCCGCGGCCGCCCCGTGGGGCTCTGCCAGCGGTGCCGGCCTCTGGGCACGGTGTGAGTGCGACCCGGGAAAGGTTGCTCAGGTCGAGCCGCCCGAGCGGTGAGCCTTTAACCTGAGGTCTGAGGTGTGCCGGGAGTTATTTCAATACATAATTTTCCGTTCTTACCATAATTGCAATGACGACGGCAAAACAATCCTGTAATTTCAGTGCGCATCGCTAATTGGGATGTTTTTATCAGGCTAATGATAACCACCTATTATTTTGTCACCTTCTTGCTGTAACGTGTCCTTGATGATACTGTATTGTGCGCCATTAGCACTCGCAAATGGTTATTAATAGCAGTATTTTAGAAGTGCGGAAGAGTTCGGCGGCTCCCGTCTGCCTGCAACGTTGTCTGCCGTCCACAGAGACTCCCTGTGCTTGCTCCCGTGGCGTGTGAGCGTGACCCGCTCTCTAACTCTGCGGGAAGCCACCCCGGGTCAGCCTCCCCACGCTGCGCCGCATGGAGGCTGCATCACCAAAATGCCAAATTACTTATTTTTCAAAGAAAATATACCCAGCACATTATAATCATGGGTACATCTGATAATTAAAAGAGGACGGACGTAATTATACCAGATGTAGAAATTTCATTAGTTCATTTAGAAATAGTTACGTGGATAACTAATTAGCTCTTTTAAATGTAGTTGTAACAAAGGTGTCGCCAGGCTCGGGAGAGGCGCCGTGATGGCGATGCTGGCTGGGACAGCTGTGCCAGCCCTGCGGGCTTCGTGCCTGTGGGCAGAG
>NW_009650176.1:784211-800027 GCF_000708025.1 Charadrius vociferus
AGCAGAGAGGGTCCAGGTCTTGCAAGGACGGAGTGTTGCTGTGTTCCTGGGGGCACGATGTTTGTGGTTGTTTTTAACAAATTTACATTTTAATCGCTTTCTGCTAAAACAAATTGGATTATTTTGACCTTTCAGAGCTCAGCTATATACGCAATAGATTAAAACCAATCCACTGGAGGCTGGCAGCCAGCGGCTGTGAGCGGAATGGAGTCAAGGCTGGGGCAGAAGCACTGCGGTGGCCCACGGTCTCCAGGCGGAGGCAGCGGGCACGGAGCTCTCCCCCACAGCCCCCCGACACCATTTCCTGCTGGAAAGCTCCCCCTGGAGTTGGGTGCCACGTCCCAGGGGAAGCTCTCATGTGGACGGACGGTGAAAGGCAACCGGGTGGGATGGTGCAGCTCCCGGGGACACTGCGCTTGCAGCGGGGCTGCTGGTATCGGTCGTCCCAAGCCGCAGCCCAGGGCTCAGGAGCGTTTGGTAGCGGGGTGGAAGTGCCGAGCAGTGTGGGTCTCAGCCCGGTAAAGCAGCACATGAGGATACAGAACATTTCACTAAATCTTTTTTTCCTTCCCTTTCTGCGGTACTTTAGGTGTGTATTGTGCAGAAGAGAGACACCGAGAAGATGTACGCCATGAAGTACATGAACAAACAGCAGTGCATTGAAAGAGACGAGGTTCGCAATGTGTTCAGAGAGCTGGAAATCCTGCAGGAGATCGAGCACGTGTTCCTGGTGAATCTCTGGTGAGTCCCTCCTCTCCTCTGCCTTCTGTGTCCTCGCAGAGCCCTGTCCTCCCCGTCCTCTGCAGACGTGGGCATCCGTGGGAGAAACCCAGTGAGCAGCTACGATGGAAGTCTGTGATAATGGGAAATGCGTTCAGGAGACATAGCACAGAAGATATCCAGATGTTATGGCATCCAACATTCTAAACCAGCTTAGCTTCTCTTTTTCCATCAAAAACCTCTGTGTGTTTGTGGGGTGTTTTTCACAGCCTCCTTGCAAATGCCACTATCATGTCCCTCCTGAGGGGCCCCCTGACAATTTAACCGTAAAATATGTTTGTCCCATGGTATGTCGGGACTGTCTCCTGGATCCTCTGCCCGGTGGTCCATCCTCTCTCTGCCTTCACCCCCCTGCGAAGGAGCGCCTGACACGGGGCAGGGACTGGGAAATCCATCACCTTCACCCACGGTCGACCAGCACACCCCAAAGTGATCCTGTGCTGGCGAACATCTCTGAGCACTGCTGGAAGGAGCTGGGGCACGAGCAAACACAGGACACGTTTTAGGGTGATAGAAATAAGGAGTTCATGGCTTATATTTCCAGACTGCATGAAAAGTGCCATTTATGAGAGATGGTGGAAGACCTTTGATATCCCATTGGGTGCAGGATGACAGACTGAGAAGGGGAAAGACGACTGGTCCCTTCTCTTACTGCGTATGTGACTTGGGTTGCTCAAAATTTTGCCTGGGATTTATTCCCCAAGTGTCTTGCACTCCCTCGGTGTGGTTTGAAATGCATTCTTTCAAAAGATAGCATGGCTTTTGGTAAAGGCGGGCTGCTGCAGCCGGGGCTTAGCGAGTGTCATCAAGGCAGGGAGGCAGAATTTCCAACCCAGCAGTTCTAGAGATTGACTAAAAATTTGTGCAGCCACAACCGCAAGGAGAAAATAGTAAATGTAAAATAAAGGCCATACTGACTTGGAAAATAATGGGTAAGCAAAAATGCTATGTTATGTAAAAAATGCAAAGAAGTGCATCTGCAATGCACAGTGCACAGTAACCCCCTCCTGAGGCTGCAAGGGGTTTGTCACTACTGAAGTGTGGTGTTAAGGCTGCAATCAGTGCGCTGTGAAAGCTCTCCGATTTTGCAGAGGCAGAAGAGGGGCACAGGCAGCAGTTTGCCCGGGGAAGCCACACACCCTGGGGGGCCGCAGGCAGCCGGCTGGCCAGGGGCCTCCCCTCCCTCTACGGCCATGGGGGATGCGCAGCAGGCTGGTGGGCGGGAGGATTTTAAAAAATTTAGAAAGTTTTATACCAAAGTGATGAAAATTGACAATACTTTACATTCCTTTTGTTGATCTGTTACTCCAGAATAGCCAAATAAATCAGTATTTATTTCTTCAGCATTTTAGCAATTGCAAATTAAATGGAGTTCCATCCAGTTGGGGGCTGGTCACCAGTGGTGTTCCCCAGGGCTCAGTACTGGGGACGGTTCTCTTTAATATCTTTATCAACAACCTGGACGAGGGGATCAGGTGCACCCTCAGTCAGTTTGCAGAGGACACCAAGTTGGGTGGGAGTGTGGATCTGCTGGAGGGTAGGATGGCCCTACAGAGGGGTGTGGGTGGGCTGGATGGATGGGCCAATGCCAATGGTGTGAGGGTCAACCAGGCCAAGTGCCGGGTCCTGCCCTTGGGTCACACCAACCCCAGGGACGCTACAGGCCTGGGGCAGCGTGGCTGGAGAGTTGCCCAGAGGAGAAGACCCTGGGGGTGTCGGGCAACAGCAGCTGAACATGAGCCCGCAGTGTGCCCAGGTGGCCGAGATGGCCAATGGCATCCTGGCCTGTATCAGGAACAGTGTGGCCAGCAGGACCGGGGCAGTGATGGTCCCCTGTACTGGGCACTGGTGAGGTCCCACCTCGAGTGCTGTGTTCAGTTTTGGGCCCCTCACCACAAGACAGACATTGAGGAGCTGGAGCGTGTCCAGAGAAGGGCAACGGAGCTGTGAGGGGTGTGGAGCACCCATCTGGTGAGGAGCGGCTGAGGGCCCTGGGGGTGTTCAGCCTGGAGAAGAGGAGCTGAGGGGAGACCTTCTCGCTCTCGACAGCTCCCTGACAGGAGGGGGTAGTGAGGAGGGGTCGGTCTCTGCTCCCATGGAACAGGCGATGGGACAGGAGGGAACGGCCTCAAGTTGCACCAGGGGAGGTTTAGGGTGGATGTTAGGAAAAATGTCTTCACAGAAAGGGTTGTCCAGCACTGGAACAGGGTCCCAGAGCAATGGTGGAGTCACCATCTCTGGAGGTGGTTAGAAGACGGGCAGACATGGTGCTGAGGGACATGGTTTAGTGGTGGATTGGCAGTGCTGGGTTAATGGTTGGACTCAATGATCTTAAAGGTCTTTTTCCAGCCTAAATGATTGTATGATTCTCTGAATATTTTTTTTTTCCCAGCGAGTAATGAAATTCTTAAGACAACTTGCTCTCTTAGCAATTTTTTCCCTTTCAGCTCATACTTTTGGGATAAGCCTACATTTAAGATGTGAGCAGAAGTGTGTGATTCATAAGTATTATACAATCCCACATACTCTTTCCTCAGAAATACTGTTGCCAAATATAACAATTGAATGTTGTTTTGTAGTGTATCCTCACTGCTATCAGTCTCCTGTGGGATCCACTGTAGATTTAGAGAGGCGTTTTACTCTACAGTAAATATAAATCTCTTTTTCTGGTTTTTATGGTTAAATTAGCACTTGTGTTTTCCAATTCTTTTTCAGGATCGGCAGAGATATTTCAAGTATAGGTTTATCGGATTGTTCACAACTGAAAATGTGAAGTTTCTCTGAAGTGTCTGGCTGTGACAGCCCCGAGCTCTGCCCACTGGTGGGGTTACACGGCAGCGCTCGGGGTGACAGCGGCAGGGCGAGAGGGGGGTGGATGAGGATGCTTACCCCTTCAGAGGACGTGCTGCTGAGGGTAGCAATAGGTTAAAAAGCAGGACAGCATCACAAGTTGTGCTTGCTTAATTAGAAAGGTGCAAGCGGTGAAGCGGGCATATGCTCGTAGTGGGGGTGTTTGCAGTTTTCACAGGAGCTGTGTAATTAGGAGCGGGAAAAAGCCTGACTTGGCTTTGTGACTGCCGCGCGACTCAGCTCGCTCACGCAGTGCCGGTCCCGCAGGTACTCCTTCCAGGACGAGGAGGACATGTTCATGGTGGTGGACTTGCTTCTGGGTGGTGACCTGCGCTACCATCTGCAGCAAAACGTTCAGTTTACAGAAGAAACGGTCAAACTCTACATCTGTGAGATGGCGCTGGCTCTTGACTACCTACGAAGCCAGCATATTATCCACAGGTAACCACGCAGGCTCTTCCTCGCGGTTGTTAGCCGGTGGGAGCTGCCCGTGGCTGGTGTGGGGTGGGCGACGCTGCCTCTGCTGCAGGGAGCCCCTAACGCCACGGGTGCCCCATACGCCATGGGTGCCCCTGCGCTGGGGACCTGCTGGTGTTAAACGGCACCACTGGGTCGGGGCACCCGCTGGCTGCTGCTGCGGCTCCCCGTCACTCGGAGGGAGCTCGCGCTTCGCCGGGGGCTGAAAACGCCCTCCAGGGGGGGTTTCCAAATGATTGAGGGCTTTACAGAAATAGCCCGGTCTTGCCTTGTTAATTTTACGTGGAAATTACGCCTGAACAAGTCTGATGCTCCCACTGTTTCGCCCACAAAAAGCGTATTTCGAGTCCATCATAAAGGGACTCGTCTCATGTTGGGGTATTTTTGTTTTATACCTTTCTAATTTTTGATAGATAAAAAAGTTGCAGGTTTGTTGTTGTTGAGTTGCATCCTTGATCTGATGGAGATTCCATCTTCTGGTAACCTCGCTTCTTTTCCAGAGATGTGAAACCAGACAACATCCTCCTCGATGAGCAAGGTAGGACCTCCCTGCCGTACTTTGTCTGCCTCTTTCATCTGAGGGACAGATTCTTTCCTCAGAGTCTTTTTATCTGGAAAAAGCGTGGAAAAGGCACCGCTCCCAACTGTGCAGTGTTTGGTCAGAGGTACCTGTGCAGTGTAATGCCGGGGAAGACCCACCGAGGGCAGCCGCTCCCTTGTCACCCTCGCTCTTGCTGGTGCCCCAGTACACTGGTCTCCCATGCCAGAGATGCGGTACCCGGCACCGTGGAGGGCATGAAGCACAGGAACTGATTTCGTTGAGTTTTAGAGCGAGTGGTCTGCACCTATACTTTTAGGATAGTTTTGATGTCCTCCTGGGGGGTGGATCTGGGCTGAGCCAGGGGGAGTGAGGTCAGGAACTGGCTGAGAGCGTCTGTGAGAGCATCTGGTGGTAATACTGTCTCAGTGGGCTGTGTAGGAGAAATACTGTAGGAGATCCTATAATGACCTCTGTTCCAGCAGTAGATCTTATAAAACAAAGACACAGTCTCTCAGGGTCCAACTCATAAAACCAAAGCTTTCACTTGCATGGGAGGTAATTAGAAAATAGGACAGGGTGTAAAGCCCAAACACAAATGGGAAAGCGGAGGTGTAAGGGAAGCTTCACAGGACAGGGCAGGCTGTGGTTTACACACCACCTTCATAGCTGCCTTCTAGATAGAGAGCGGGAAGGAGCGTCCAGAAGGGCAAGCGGTGGGTTCTGTATACCAGGCTGCCTTGGAAATAATGACTTTTTCTGAGTTCTAACTTTCAGACCTGATGACAGAGAAAGTAGAAACAGAGAAGGTGTTCCAGCACTGTTTGAAACATCTTAATGATTTTTAGTACAGAGGTTGGGTTTGGGAACTATTGTTGCGGTTTGGTTCAGCCGGCGTGTCCAAAGTTGCTGTGGTCTGTACAGAGTGGCAGTGGAGTGTTTTAGCTCTGGGACTTTGGGGGAGTCATGCTTCGACGTCTTTCATCAAAAATGGTTCTGGGGCTTTAATCAACGCAACCAAGGCAACATCTTAGCATAGTGTTTCCCTATTGTCTTCTTCACTGGCTGTGGTTTTTGGGGGAATTTGACCAAGGGCTGGAGCTGGTGTAGGTTACTAGATGGCTCCAAGCGTGGTCTAAAATCAAGACCCAAAGGCAGGTACCATTTAGTCCCAGGCCAGCCTGAGGTGCCGGGAAAGCAGCAGGGTCTGTCGTGGCTGTTTGGTGGGGTCTGACCCAGACCTGCCTGCGCCCACGCTGCACTGTCCGCGGGCAGAAGCTTATGAAAAGGAATGTGTTCTGTCTCTGCATTGCCAATGTTCTGCACTGCGATTAATCCCTTCTTCAAATGTGTCTTTATTTAAGGTCATGCACATTTAACAGATTTTAATATTGCAACAATAATTAGGGATGGTGAAAGAGCAACTGCATTAGCTGGAACAAAGCCATACATGGGTAAGAAATAATAGCTGTTCCTTGCGTCTGTATTTTACATTTCAAGAGCGCTCACCGCATGCTGCCTGACAGTCCCTGTCTGTGACAAAGGCACGGAATTAATTTAGCACGTTAATGCATGCGCCCGAGTCGTTCAGCGGAGCCTAATCATTCGAAAAGTGAATGAGTCGCTGCCAGCACACCCTCCCCATCCCCCTGCCCTCCCCGCTGGCCCCGGGCTGGGACGTGGTGGGTCCCGGCGGGCACCCGGTGTCTGCCGTGCCTTGCTCGGTTGGGAGGGCTCTCCCCGTGGGCGCCCCACAGCCCCACTGCCCAGCTGCTCCCCGCGGGCATCGGGGCGGAAAAATAGCCATAAGGTTTACACACTGGCTTACATGAAATGCTGAAATAGAACCAAACTGAAGTCAGCGAATAACCTGTTGCATTTTGCCCTTTCTCTTCAGCCCCGGAGATTTTCCACTCCTTCCTGAACGGCGGGACGGGCTACTCCTTCGAGGTGGATTGGTGGTCGCTGGGAATCATGGCTTACGAGCTGCTGCGGGGCTGGGTAGGGCGCCCGGCCGCGCCGAGGTCTAAGAACATGCTTTCGGAATGGCTGCGGAGAGGAAAAGGAATTTCTTCTCTTTTTTTTTTCATTTTTTCCCCCAGAGACCATATGACATCCACTCCAACAACCCGGTGGAGTCTTTAGTTCAGCTCTTCAGTACTGTCAGCGTTCAGTACTCATCTGCGTGGTCAAAAGAGATGGTTGCTCTGTTAAGAAAGGTAAGTAGTCCTGCTGGTGCGGTTTGCATTGTACATTAGCCACAGTGTGTGTGGGACTAGCTGGAGAATTTTCAGCCTATTAAAAAATAATGTAAAATTGAAATAGAAGTAATTTTTATTGCTTTGTTCAGGCTTAAACACAGATTGATCTTGTGTTTTGTTTGTTTATTATCTCTGTAATGAGATGTGTTATGTTTGATAGCAATGGAAGGAAAAAGGCTGGGTGTGGTGTGACAATCAAATTCCTACCTGGGCTGGAACTGTGCCCTTCCAGCATCCCCCTCTGCGATCGGCGTGACCTAAAAACGCGGCGGTCATGGCTGAGATGGCCACGTGAGCTGGAGGAACATGTGCTGAAAGAGGGGAGATTTAGATTAGATCTGAGGAAGGAATTCTCTCCTGTGCGGGTGGTGATCCCCTGGGGCAGGTTGCCCCGAGAAGCTGTGGCTGCCCCATCCCTGGAGGTGTTCAAGGCCAGGTTGGACGGGGCTCGGAGCAACCTGGGCTGGGGGGAGGTGGCCCTGCCCGGGGCAGGGGGGTGGAATGAGATGGTCTTCAAGGTCCCTTCCAGCCCAAACCATTCCGTGATTCCATGATTCTCTGCTGCATTAGCTGCTCCCTCTCGCCAGTTCTGCCGGGCTGAAGGGTCTCATTCAGTGTGTTTGGTTGTGAGAACTGTCTGGGGGGGTTCCATACCTATGGGATGATCTGCTGCTTCCCTTGTACCGCACAGGAGACAGTTGTTGATTTGCTGTGGAGGCTGTAGTTTTAGCTTCTGCTTGCTTGAGAACTCTGGAAAGTTGCTGATGGGTGTGCTATAAAAGAGATTGTACGCGGTGCTGCCAGCAAATAAGTGACTCCGATGTAAGTTAATGTTGGGTGGACAATGTGCATAATGAGAATTTGTTTTAAGGAGAAGTAGTGTTGTTAGTTGTGACTGCAGCGGAGCATTCAGCGGGTTCACATTGCCATCTGCTGGGCTGCAGTCGGGCTTCTAGAGACCCGGCGGGAATTAAACATCTCACCAGGAAAATGCCAGCAGCCCCCTCAGCCTGGCAGGGCCCCCCCTCCCCCAGAGGCACTGGGGGCTCTGTGCGCGGGGCACCCCAGCCCTGCGCTCTGCCCGCTGCGGCAGCCGGGGGCTCCGCGGGTGCCCAGGGCGATGTCGGGCACTCAAGCCAGCTGAGCGCACCGTGTGGTACGTGGTGCTGAAATCTGTGAACGTCAGGTCTGTCCTCAGACCGGTGTCTCAGCGGATCAAGCGATCATTTTGAATGTTTTTCTCTGTGCTTAGTAGTCCGTGTGTGTGACATACGGAGTAGTGTTCCCTGGTGTCACAGAAGTGGTGTGAAAATAGGACATGTGGAGGTTGAAACCGAAACGATGAGCCTCTGGGGGAATCAACATCTTTACAAGGGAGTGAGGTCTGTCCCTGCCACGGGAGGAGCGCGCCGGGGCGGCAGCGCCTGGGTGCTGCGGTGAAGGGTTCTGCATCGCAGGTGGGCAGAGGAGGAGCAAACCCAGGTGGGTCCAAGAGCTCACGGTACTGGATTTTTGGCCATCTGGTTTCACAAACTCCAGAACATTTTTTTAATGTGTTTTTTTCTGTAGTCTGTTACATATTTCCCATGGCAGAAGGGTCGCTGCATGGCCGAACTATCTGAGTCATCCTAGAGGCAGGATGCTCCTGCGCTTCTTTTCTTTCTCCTCTGACGGGAATGCTTTTGTCTCCCCAGCTGCTGACAGTGAACCCCGAGCATCGCTTCTCCTGCCTGGCCGACATTCAGGCCTCGGCGTACCTGTCTGGCGTGGTCTGGAGCGACGTCAGCGAGAAGCAAGTGGCACCGGGCTTCGTCCCCAATGTGAGTAGGAGCGACCCGTGTCCCAGCCCCGAGCAGGGGCCGCTTCTCTTTGGTAGAGGAACCGCTGCGTTCAGCAGAGGGTTTCTGATGGAGAAGTAGTTTCTGAGTGTATTTGCTGCAGGAGAGCCTCTGCTGTACCTAACGCGCACGGTGTCGTTCCTGTGTCCCGGCAGAAGGGCCGCCTGCACTGCGACCCCACTTTCGAGCTGGAGGAGATGATTCTGGAGTCGAGGCCTTTGCACAAGAAGAAGAAGAGGCTTGCAAAGAACAAGTCGAGGGATAACAGCAAAGACAGCTCACAGTCCGTAAGTGGTTTCTGGGGGAACAGCCAGCTGGGAGAAAAGGCTGAGCTGCCGAATTTGGGGGTGTATAGCGGTAGTTACTGTGACAATGCAGATTTATTTTGATACATTTGCCCAATTTGAACATTTGCCCAGTGGAGTCTTCCCTACAACCAAATGTTCTTCTTATGTAAGTTTGATAAAACTCTTTCACTGTAATCTGTACTGTGGAAAATGAAATGAAAAACAGAGGTCTGGGCACACCGGTCAAGAGAAAAACTGAAAGAGAAAATACACGTCCATACGACCTTCCCCTTTGCGAGGGGCACTGCCCTGTGTCTGTGCCCAACAGTCTGTGCCGGCTGCCGGTGGGTTACCCGGGAGCAGCGGGGCCAAGTGCCGGGGATGGCCGCGCGGAAACGGTGCGGCTGGGCTCACCCCGCGGCTCTGCTGCGCTTCCCGCCCCGGCGAGCTCCGGCTGCGCTGCCTGGGGACGCCGGCGCGGGAGCCTGGGAGAAGCGTGCCCGCGAGCGCTTTCTGCAGAGAGGGATCGTTAGCCAGGAAATTAAACTAGAGATGCGATGCATTTGTTTCTTCTTTTCACTGTGGGAGTCACAGTGCTTTTATATCACTGGGGAAATAAATACAAGAATCTCAGTTTTTACAGAGCAGACACGTCCCAGGAGTAAAAGCAGCTCCTTCCGCAGCAGAGCGGGTGCTCGCTCCTGCAGAGCCCGCGGGTTCGCAGTGGCTGTTGGCGGGTACGGAGGTGTGCCGGGAGCCCAGCGAGAGCAAACGCACATCACCACCGTCCCTGCTTCCCCTGCCCCGTGCCTCTCTGCTGCGCGCACCCCAGACTGAGGGAGCACACATCGCTCCCCGCAGCGAGGACAGGACCATCTGCTGTCTGAGGGCAGCCGGCAGCGCCGGGCAGGGTTTAGCCTGTCTCGCCAGTTAACTGCAATGGATCCCTTCCCTCTGCAGCCAGAGTTACTGCTGCGATCAATGAGACTTACTGTAAATGCTGCAGAATAAATCGGGAAGTAAGGGAGGAAAAAAACAGAATAAGCAACTTCGCAAATACCTGCCAGAGGTTTTGCTGCAGGAGAGCGGAGGGCACTGTGCCTGCCCGCACCCGCGGCCCGTCGGCAGCCGCCCGTCCCTCCCGCGGCCGTGGCCCGTGGCGGGTGCAGCGGTGGGCGAGACGCTGCCTCGGCAGGAGACGGGCGTCCCTGCTGCGGTTGGAGGTGCAGTGGGGCAGCAGCAGAGGAGGTCTCTGCGCCCAGACAGAGGTGATGCAGGAGGTAGAATGAAGGCAGAAATCGGGAAGGGTGGGCTGTCCCCACGCCTGCATGTCCCTCCCTTCCCGGGGTGCGTGCAGGCAGCGTACCTGCCACCCCCCGCGGACCCTGCGCCACCGTCTGTGCGACACGGCGGCGGCTTCGTGCCTTGTCCTTGCAGGGACGCAGAGGCGCAGGCTGTGGGCTGGTGTCTCCCCCGCGCTGGCTGTCCTTCCTGTGGGCAGGTACCACTCCCAGACCAGAATACACACATAAACGTGTTGTGTTTGTCTGGAAAACTGTGTGCGATCTGTGTTCTCTGGAAAACTCCACTCACCGCAGATGAAAGAAGCTACTGGCGAAGGCCATGAAGGCACTCAGCGGTGCTGTTTCTGTTTCGGCTGAAGTTTCTGGTGGCGGGGAGGCTCCGGGCGTGCAGCTGGGAGCGCTGCGGTGCTGCAGGCAGCGATGCCGTGCAAAGGGGACCGCTGATGCATGTACTGTTTTTCTTCAACAGGAAAATGACTATCTCCAAGAATGCCTTGAAGCTATCCAGCAAGACTTTGTCATCTTTAACAGAGAGAAGTGAGTGTGCGGGGTACTTTTTTTTTTAAGGAAAAAGTACTCTTTTTCCTGACTTCCCTTAGGAATGAGAGTGCCGGTGCCTGACGCCGGGAGTATCTCGCTGCCGGCTCAGCCCCGGGTGAGTGACAGCAGCCGAGGAGCTCAGGTGCTGCATCTGTGTGACAAGCAGTTCTCACCAAAAAGGGAGACAAGATCAGGGATTATTAATCACTACCATCAAATAACATATGCTGCAGAGACACTTCTGGGATTTAACATATGTATGTCACACTGCTTCGGTTCCCCCATTGCATCTTCTGTCCATTCTGCTTTAGAGGACGGTGGTGTGGAAAATGAAGGCAAGGAACCTGCTAAAATCTCTGCCGGTCATGGGTGGGCAGTGAAAGCGCTGGGGTTAAAGCAGCCGCTTCCCGCCGTGTTTGGGCACGCTGGGTTGGTAACGTTTGGTTCGTAAGTGAAGCAGGAGACGGCCCCCGCGGAGGAGGAGGTGGGTGGTGGGGCGCCTGCTGCCCTGGGCACCGCTTGGGGCACATCTGGCCTAGGTCTGGGTGGGCAGCGCTCCCGAAAGCTGAAGCTGTGCAGGTCACTGCGGAGTATTTCAGAGCGTTTCAGTGTGTTTTGCTGATACGTCAGTCCCTGTCGTGGCCTTTATGTGCTCTGCGTGTGCTCTGGAAAGACTCCTCTGGTTTACCGTGGGTCTGCTGTGGGCAGCTCAGGAGGAGCGGTGCGTGAGCAGCCCGGGGCACGCTGGCGGCTGCAGCGCACCTTCGCACTGCTCTTGCGGGGCGTTTGAGCTGGGAATGACTGTAACGCCTGGTTCCTCTGCTCCGCACAGGCTAAAGAAGAGCCAAGAGCAGACGAGCGAGTCCGTGTCCCCCCCCGAGACCACCGACGAAGCCGAGACGGAGGCCGAGTCTGAGACCTCCAACTTGAACATGTGCAGCTCCGTCTGCTCCTCCGCGGGCAGCAGCTAGGCTGCAGCCGCCGGGCGAGGGTCGCTGGCCCGCGCCGCGCCGATAACCCATTCTCAGGTTGCGCTGAGCACCGCAGGCTGTCCTCCGATCCCAGCGGAGCGCACCGACAACTAGTCTGGCCAAGCTGTAGCAAAACAGATAGTTCTTACAGAACTGCATTCCCAGATTTAACGGATCGCCAGTTCGGCACACTGGTTGCCTGTCGTGGGTAAAGGTACTTGCTATGCAACTTGTCAGAGGAGGTAGTTCAACTTCTTTACTTGTTCTTTTTTAACATCAGATTGCTGATCTGCACATCTTTTTAATACCGTAAGATGACAAGAAAAGAAGTTACGTCCTTGGGTACGGGGGAGGGCACCGCACAGGTGTGGCGAGGGAGGAAGGCTGAATAAATAGGTGGTTTGAATTTTGCTTTGGCGTTCCCTGTTCGTCAAGGCTGCCGTAGGGACAAGCAATCCTCGTGTGCGTGGGAGCAGCCCCGCGCCCCTCCGTGCCGTGGCGGGCGGCAGCAGCCTCCTGGGAGCCTCCGGCTGGTTCCGTGCTGCAGCGTAAGGACATCCCAGGCGCATCCTTGTCCTCTCGTCACCTCTCACAATTTCTTTCCCAGCTCGGGGCAAATAAATGTTTTTTGTGCACTCCACAGATTCTTCTGGGGCTGGGCAACGATTAAACACATCATGGAAATGCAGAATGTATTTAAATTATTTGCTTTCTTCATGTAGCTGCTGCAAGCGGCGAGGAGCTGCGCGGGTGGACCGGAGGGTTTGGTTCTCTTTGTCCGGGTTCGCGGGACGCGGTTTGTCACAGGTTCACGTTTTATCGGAGGCCAAGTGGGTGGCCTTGCAATGCTGCTCGGTTATGAGAGAGGGGAATATCTCATTTCACCCTTCGATTTACTTTATTTTCAGTGTAAAGTACAAGTACTGTATATAATTTACCAATACCTGTTTTAACTTCTTAATAAGACGGGAGATCTCTTTAACTGTTTCCAGCTGTGGATATTGCCTTTCTTCTTGTTTCAGAAGCCTTCACTATATTAGTTGCTTAATCTGCTGTAGAGTGGCTTTTGGTTACTATCGCTAAAAATGAGCCGTGGGTTCTGCTGCAGCGTACGGCTGTTGTGGTACACGGGGGTTTCGTCAGAACCGCGTTCGCTTTCAAACTGTCAACATCTGTTTGCTGTCAGACGTTAGGAGAGTGCGGGGTTTGCATCCTTACTGTATATTCGTAACGAAAAAATGGATAGAAGATGTTTTTAACTGATGCAGACTCTTTCAGGACACATTTTTGCTGCATTTTTGGTTTTGGTGAATAAAATAGAAAGGCGTAACTGGTACAAAACAATTTTGTATGAAAAATGACATGGCACATTTATTTTCCACAGTTTTATGTGGAAATTAGTATGTGGCTAAAATTGTGCAGAACCAAATTTTCACAGAAGTCTTCAAAAGAAGTGTTCAGGTGTGCAGGCACAACTTGCACGGGGCCGGGGAGGGAAGCCGGGGCTCTGGTACCAGTTGGATGATTATTTTCAGGACCGAGCCGGGTAACCGCTGTCCACCGGGGCAGCTCTCGCCGCGCTGGGGAGCATCCAGCCCTCGGCCGTGCCTGGGGGGGACCAGGGCCGTGCCGCGGGACCCGCTGTCAGCCGGGGGTCTTTGAGACCACGGCCCGCGCCTCGTTAGGGGCTGCGATAATGGTGGGCTGAAGGGGAGCTGCAGCGCGCGGTGAACGAGGTCTGAAATCAGTGCTTTCCCCTGCGCCCGCTCACGGCTGCGGGGGGGCACCTGCGCCCAGCTCGGACCCCGGGCTGCGCTGGGGGGACCTGCCCTCTGCCCCACCACTCTTCCAGTCTCATTACTGGGTACCAGGGTAACCTCATTGCCCTGATCAGCTAATTTGCTTCTGATCAGAGCACTCTGACAACCCCTCTGCTGCGGGGGGTGAGAAACCCACCTCTTGGCCTGCCAGGACTCAGGCGGGGCAGGAGAAGCAGAAGGAGGGTCAAAAGCAAGTATTTATTCAGGAATTAAAAATTAGGGATGATTTACTCCACTGGTATGAATAGGTTTTTTCAGTAAACTCCATCTCACTGTTGATCATCTTTCTGTAAATAATGGCAAAAGTTCAGACTATGAGAAGGACAAGGAGCGTAACATCTTTGGGCCAAAGCGTCCCATACATGGGATGCAGATAGATCCTGTTCAACCAAAAGCTCTCGGGCCAGGAGAGATGTTGGCAGTTTGGCAGGATGTGTCTAATCAGGCGTCTTCATCGCTTCCCTTAGGACGAGTGACAAACAGCCCCTGAGGTCGAGGTTGGTGTGTGTAGGGAGGAGCTGGCTCACTTCCGAAACGGATGTTTCTCACCCCAAACCCTCTCCGTTGTCGGTCATTTCTGTCCCCTTTTCAGTACTGCTCTTCCTGGGTAAGTTGTACGAAATACCCTCAGCAGCTGTGGGCAGAAAGCGGGAAAGCCTCTGGGGAGGCAGCGGGTGATTGCTCCTTCCCCGGGGAAGTGGTTTGGCGCAGATTGTGGCTGCTCAGGACACACCAGCGCAATCCAGCAGCGCCGTCCCAGGGACGTGCCGGGGGAACTCTGCGTTCTGCCGCAGTCTGTTTCTAAACCTCAGTCACGGAGAGAAGGGACAGGGCACAGACCTGTGGGATCGTTGCGCTGAGCAGCAGAGACACCGTGAGTACCGTGTAACTGAAGTGCTCATTATCGGTCTTAATGCATGGGCATAACTCCGCTAGTGCCCGCTGGGGAACAGGTTTTATGGGCGCCTGTTTATGCCTGGTCCCTGGAGAAGAAATTGCAAGAAAAGAGTAACTGGAAAACGGAAAAATGATAAGAAGCAGATAGGTGTTTGCTTTGTTGTCGCAATCCCCACGATGGGTTTCCATACACCGGGCCCTTCCGTCCCCGCGGTGCCGCTGCTGGCCGGGCCCCTTTGTGTCGTGTCCCCATCTCTGGTACGAAGGGTTATTCCCTGCGAGAGGGCTGGTTCCTGTGAAAAACACGTGGCGCTGACGTTCTCTCCTCTCCTGTTCGCTCCTCTCCTGTTGTTCTCTCTGTGGCGTTAGAGCCTGAGGCAGCTCCAGGCGTGAGCAAAACTCACAGTGAAGTCGTGAAAAACCCCATCGCGCAGTCCATAGCAGCTCTCGTTTACATCTCCACTCCAACCAGAATACAATAATTTTCTGTAGATAAATATTTAAATACATGTATTTTTTGTATGACAGATTTATACGGGGTGTGTCATTATTCAGTGTGGAAAGTCTATATCGCCTATAAATTATTCTCCTTAAATTCCTTGCCATAAGATTGTTTTCTTATCTCTGTTGTATTATGAAGTTTTGCAAAGTTGCTTATTTTTAAGTGTTTCCATTGAATTCCACAGACTTCACTGGGAATTTTGCGTAGCAAACAAATGCCAGATCAGGTCCTGATGTTTCTTCTCTTGCCAATTCTTTATTACTCTACACCTTGCCAAAAAGAGAATAAGAGTAATAAAATAATAGCGAAAAGGCCAATAATATGAACATTGACATTGGACAGTGCTGAAAACCTGATGCCTTGGTAGGGTATTTTTAAAAATTATTTCAGTGGAAATATATGTGAAGTATATCTTTTTATTTTATGTTAATACATTTCTGTAATTTTATTGCATGAAAATTCTACCATGTCACGGAATATTTAAGTTATGACAAGTTTGTGTTTTTGCAGATACTGCGAGAAGCCATTGCGTATGTGGAGTAATAAATGTGTATTTTTAACATTGCCAAGTATTTGTTGTCATTTCTAGGCTATTGATCTGTAGAAAAAACCCCACTGAATCTTGCGAAAAATGGGTGTTATAATTACATTTCTTGTTTGCACATGGCAGACTGGAGCAGTTTAGCATCCAAATCACAGCAGTGGATGTCCCAGCCAGAAGACACCGCTGTGTGCACTGCTGGCTCCTGCA
>NW_009650176.1:800159-801386 GCF_000708025.1 Charadrius vociferus
GGGGGTGGGTGCCCCAGCCAGAAGGCACCGCTGTGTGCCCTGCTGGCTACTGCCGGCAGCGCCCTGGCCAGCGGCCGCGGGGCTTCACAGCCGCGGAGCCAGCGGGTCAGTATGCCAAGGAATTTTTTAATTTGCTGCAAATTGGGTGGTGTGGCGTGGTGCCGGGCAAAGCTGGGTTGTGTGGCTGTGCGAAGGTGTGAACCACAAAAGCATCAAAATGCTGAAAGGTTTTTGTAGTCCAGCCGGACCCGCAGAGCCGGTGGGATGCTCCCTGCAGAGCCGGGGTGGGACGAGAGCTGCAGGAACGCGGCCGTGAGACTCCTTCAGAACTGCAAAACAGGCGTTAAAAGGGGAACAGCTGAATGCAGACGTTTTACAGCGTCCCACTTTGCAGTGTCAGTTAGCGGGTGTGTATAATGCCCTTGGGAGAGTTTATCTTTACAGCGGTGGGGCTGAGGGCCCTTTCGATGGTGGCTTTGGGGTCTCGGCGAGGAAGAGGAGCACCCCAGGCATGGCCACCGGCCTGGGTCGCCCCTGCCTGCAGTGGCCCCTGCCCGGGGGACCCGTGTCACACTGCTGCGAGTCACTCGGTCCCTGACAGGCTTGTGGTGGGCTGGAGCCCGGGATGGGAGCGGGGCGGTGCGTGAACCCACGCAGGGGACACGGCACGGTCCCCGTGCCCAGCACCCGCCATCGAGGCACCAACAACTAAGCTGCATTTTTGGTATTTCACTGCACAACCCTGGATTTTGTGTCTTAAACTCAATAAAAACGGCCCTGGGGAACGTCAGGAGGTCTCTGCTTTTTGGCTTTTATCTCTCATCAGTACTTGGAATTATTTATGACGGTTGTTGGCGCAATGGGCTGCCTTGCTGTAGCTCCGTGTAGAAAGGATCTACAAAGGTTCTTCCTGACTTCAAAAGAAGCGGTAAAGGAACGAGACAAATCAATAGATGAGCCTTAACTTGTCTCTCTCTGCAGATCCCTTCGCCGGTGGTTGGCAGCCCCATGCCCCAACCTCGACAGGGCTGTGCCTGGTGTGACCCCTTGTGGGTGTCCCTGTGTGTCCCCAAAGGGTCAAGGGCATGCGGGGCACCCAAGGAGCCGGGTCACCCACCCCTTGTACAGGGGGAGAAGGCAAAGGTAACGGGGTGAGGACAGTTACAGAATCACCGAATCCCAGACTGGCAGGGCTGGAAAGGTCCCTCTGGGCTCCCCCATCCCACC
>NW_009650176.1:801649-802421 GCF_000708025.1 Charadrius vociferus
TGACCCGGGGAGCCCCGAACTGGACACAGTGCTCCAGATGTGGCCTCCCCAGGGCAGAGCAGAGGGGGAGGATGACCTCCCTCCACCTGCTGGCCACACTCTGCTTGATGCCCCCCAGGATGCCATTGGCCTTCTTGGCCACCAGGGCACGTTGCTGGCTCATGGGCACTCTGTTGGCCACCAGGACTCCCAGGTCCTTCTCCACACACCACCCTTAAATTACAGGGGGTGAAAAAGCTGAGAGACTTAAACCACTGCAGCAGCGCTGTCGCCGGCGCCTGCCCAGTGCCTCTTATCGCTGTGCCTAAACCGCCGCAAACAGTGTTCGCTGGGGCTCTCCCTGGGCTGGGACAAGCAGGGAACGGCCCTCCCCATGCTCCTTGCCCAGTGTTGCCTTTCTGACCTGCGGAGACGTGTGGTGCCGCTGTTTCGGGTGGCCAACCCAAGGCAAGGCGGGTGCCAGCCACTGCTGCGGGCACAGGGGCCGGGGGAGCCGCGTTCCCCAGCAGGGACAGTCAAGGCGAGGGTTGCCACAACCTGGGAAAACAGCAGCAAAGAGCGTGGAAATGCAGTGCCACCGTGTCCCTGCAGCCCTCAGGCACCCTTGGCCGGGCTGTTTGGCCGCAGGGTGTCCTCACGCTCAACTTTAACTCTGTGCGATTTGCTGCTGCCCGTAAACGTGCTCGCATTTAAGACCAATGAGCTGCATCACATATTCTGTTTTGGTTTAAACTGCGCAATTGTCATCTTTGAATTTTACTGTTTTTTAAAC
>NW_009650176.1:802445-804325 GCF_000708025.1 Charadrius vociferus
GTTCAGCCCCACGCCAAACGCGGGTCCCCCACTGCTGCTGCCGAGCCCGGCACCGGTCCCCGGTCAAGGGCACGGAGCGCTTCACGGAGCGTCTCCCACTGCCGTTGCCCGTGTGCGCCTGACCCAGAGCCTGCGGGAAAGCTGTCCGAAGAAATTAAGGCCAAAGAGAGAGCGTGTTTGTGCCGCAGGTGGTTCCGTTTCCCGGAGGCTCCGGCTGCGTTAGCCTCTGCCGGGGCTGTGCTCAGTGTCTCCGGGCTCCGGCAGAGCTGCAGAGATGCTCTCAGCCCCGTGCCGGGTGTTCCAACGCGGGGGCGGCCGCGCAGCAGTGCCGGCTCCGCACCTCCCGGGCCCCCCCCTCAGGGAATGGGCTGCCTGGCGGAGGAAATACATGCAAAGGCTCCCCTCAGCGGAGCAGGATTCCAGCCCTCCGCCAGCGAGGTGGATGGAGGGACCACAGCCGCTTCTGCAGGGCGATGCTGGGACAGGGGATGGTGCCTCTGGCTCCTGCCGTGGTCCCCACTGTCCCGAGGTACTTCCACTGATGAGCCTGGCTGTTGGGAGAAAGGGGTATTCCCAGGGCAGAGAGCACAGAACTTCCCTTGCTGGGGGTATCCCTGTCACCCCGTGGGTGTCTGGGCAGCTGGGATAGGTCACTGTCACTTTTATCTTTCCTATTCCTTATGCAGTTCCCACTGCCATCACTTTAAAATGCTTCTTAGAAAGACAATAAATAGATAACTTGGTGCAATTGCAGGAAAAAAAAAAGAAAATAATCAGAAAACCAACAAATGAAATTAAATAATTTGTTTAAAATGAAATATAAAATATACGAACAAATACATTTCTATGCATGTTTGAGGCAGAAGATACTACAGGTCATTGCATTAAGCTATGAAATGTAGGTCAGATCAGATAATAAAAAAAAAAAAAAAAACCACACACAAAAAAAAAGTCATCCCTTCCTGGTTTAAATTTGTGAATTCAGGTACTAATACAGTCATTCATATTTAATTCGTGGGTTAGTGTACCCAGAGCTGCCAAACAGTATGATTTTAGCCTCTGAAGCAGATGCTCGCTCCTGTTCCCACACCTCTTTTGTTCCCTTTCTTGCTCCCTGCGCTCAGACAGAGCTGGAAATCACAGCACGACATTGCCCGGGGAGACTCTGCTGCTCAGACACGTTACAGCATCTCGTGCTGCCTCTGCCTCTCACGGGCATCGGAAGCACTGCTGACCCTGCGGCGAAATTCAGACCACCCTCGTGGGATTTCAGCTTTATTTGCAAACCAAGGGCTTTTGGCGAGCAGGGTGGTTGTGTGACACCGAACCTGATCGAGCAGCTCTTGGCCAGCGTGCGGGGTCTAAGCAGAAGGGTGGGATTCCCCGTTACTCCTACACAGCTAACAATAAGCCTCTTTCCATTGTCAAAGGGGAGTACAGTGACCTGCACGTCATGACTGGATGTCACAAACCTTCATGCAGAAAAACCCAAAGGAAGAAAACACAAAAATCGACTCGGATGGATCAACCACTTCTACCATTTTATGATTTTCAACAAAGTTTATTCAAAGCAAGGAACAGAGAACGAATGGCGAGCCATTCTCTTAGAGGTACATGCATAGTTTTGTGGCATAGAGGTTCACCGTTACTGTATATACCTTTAAATATAATAAACGGGCTCTAATATCCTTTATAAAAGAGTTTGTCATATGCAACTGGCCTTGAAATGAGCCTTGTTATTGGTTATAAGACTTACACTTGGTTCTCGAAAAACTGTATAAATAATCTTTAAAAACCAAGGCTAACAGAGACCGCAGCCCACCAGTGTGTCCGCCACGGCTCCAGCACCCATCCCGCCCCCGGGCTGTGACCACCGCAGG
>NW_009650176.1:804798-821804 GCF_000708025.1 Charadrius vociferus
CCGGCGGCGCAGGGGGAGAGCGCAGACCCGTCAGGACAGCGAGGTGATGTTGGACCGGCCACCCGGCGGGGCGATGATCTTCTGAGCCGTGCGTCTGGCAATGTGGTCATCCGCCTGCGACCCTGGGGAAGGGGAAAGGCATGGGGTGCGCTGTCTGCGCAGGGTGGGACTCCCGCTGCTTTCAACGCACAAATCATGAAACGTTCCCTTTGTGGGCAACACTAATGCTTTCATTATATATCATTCTGGACACTGTATTATCATAGTGCAATTTGGAATGGCATTATTTGCCTGAATGACTTTACTTTTTATTGCTTCTTTCTGGAAAACATAGATGTCTTTTCTGTAAATAAACAGTTTCTACATAATAAAGAGTGGGACCCTTAAGGCCAGGTTGGACGGGGCTTGGAGCAACCTGGGCTGGGGGGAGGTGTCCCTGCCCGGGGCAGGGGAGTTGGAACTCGATGGTCTTCAAGGTCCCTTCCGACCTAAACCATTCTATGGTTCTATGATAATTTATTAATCAATATATCACAGAATCATAGAATCATAGAATGCTTTGGGCTGGAAGGGACTTTAAAGACCATCCAGTCCCACCCCCTGCCCTGGGCAGGGACACCTCCCCCCAGCCCAGGTTGCTCCAAGCCCCGTCCAACCTGGCCTTGAACACCTCCAGGGATGGGGCAGCCACAGCTTCTCGGGGCAACCTGCCCCAGGGGATCACCGCCCGCACAGGGAAACATTTCTTCCTCAGATCTAGTCTAAATCTCACCCGTTTTGGTTTAAAGCCGTCACCCCTTGTCCTGTTGCAACAGCAAAAATTAAGTTTCTGTTCCTCAGCTTGGCCCTGCTGCTCACGCTAGCCCAGGACCTTGTGATCCCCCCGCGAGCCACCCGCCGTCTCCTGCAGTTCCCCGACTTTCAGGGCCCCCCAGTCCTACCAGACAAGCTGAACCCCGACTGATGGAGGTTGCGCACGGGGGCAGCCTGGGCTTTGCCGGCACAGGGCGCGATCCTGGACGCGGCGGTGGGCGCCACAGCTTTGGCACTCGCCAGGACATCATGGACTGGTCCGTCGTACAGCCCTCTGGGGACGCCGTGGACTTCAGCCAGCTGCGAGGTGGGGAGTAAGCAGAGGTGTAAGGCATGTATTTAACCTAAGGTGAACAAGAACCAGACCCAACCTATGGGTAATGACTTGTTGTCCTTCTGCCTGTGCCCAGCCCCTTACTGAGGGGTTTTGGGGAGGCTGCACCCCCGAGAACCGAGCCCAGACCCCCCCAGCAGGACAGGGCAGCCGGCACCTCTTCTCAACCTCAACGCCAGGCAGATGATGCTGCTGGGACCCCACGGGCCGAGCTCCCGTCCCCTGGAAAAAGGGGCTCTGAGGGGCAGACGGGGTGTCCCCGCTGTGCGAGGGACCGCACTCCTCTGAGGGCACCATCCCAGGGGCGCATGCCCCATCTGGTGTCACCCGGTGTGAACGTCACGTCCTCCCGCAGGGAGGATGGGCTCAGCCCTGGGCGCTCAGGGCTGCCAGGGCAGCCGAAGCCCTACTGACTTCATTACCACTGTTCCATCACGGATTCGCTTAAGGCTGTTTCTCCTCCCAGGCAGAGCAGTGACAGCCCTTTGACAACCACAGGGTCAGAAGGGACTTGTTTTGAAGGTGAAAAGTGCCGGGTTTCAAATTAAAAAGGCACGGACTGGTAGGTTATCAAGACGTATATAGCGTTTTCTGTAGAAATGTTGCTCTTACCTGACCTCTGTCTTCATTGTGCTGAATTATCTCATAAAGAAAATACCCCACTCAGTGGTTTCCAGCGCTCTTTTTGGCCGTAGCTTTTGTCAGAAGCGCTGGCTAAATGCCATCTGCCGGGCTGGCAGGGGCAGGCCCCCGGGCGCTGCGCACAGTGCCGAGCGCGCCTGCCTGAACGCGTTAACCCACCAACCCCACCCCGCACCGCCACGGCTGACGCCCGCGGATCGTCCCGCCAGAGCAGGGACGTCAGCCCACCGCGCCTCACCGTTTGTGGTTGGCAAACCCCGGCCCTTACGGTAACAGCTATGGCACGCAGTGTCTGCTTCCGCAAGACAGAGGTGCGGCTCGACCGCGCACAAGGAGCCCGGGGACCCTCTGCCCAGCCGGTGGGACCAGCCAGCCCACCCACCGCTTGGCTGTGCGTGAAGAGGGGTGTGGGACGGGCCAGGGAAATGGAGGCGGCCACCGCTGGCGCTGCCAGATGGAGCGGACATGGATGCCCACTGCCAGGCAGTGCCGTGGGGGAGACCCGGCCTCCCACAGGGACCTGGCAGGCGCCTGTCCATCCCCATCCCTCGGGGACCTGGTGGGTCCCATCCCCATCCCCATCCCTCCTGACTCCAGAGACGCCCCCAGGAGACCCCCGGAAGCGCAGCTGCCAGCGCCACTGGTGCCTCTGTGGGTAATTCGGGGTTAACAATTTCTGCTCTGCCTTCATCTACAACGCATAATGAAAATGTCCACAGTAACACGTGGCAAAGGGGAGGCCACAGCTGTTAAGCAGCTTTTTATATATTTGCACGTCTTCGTATCTCCTTAAAAAGCTGTGCTAGCACACTGAGGGATTTATCTCATTGTATTTCCCGTAACCCCGAACACTACAGCCATTAGTCTTTGAGAGACGCAGAGCAGACACCGGGAATACGATAAAATAAACTTTTCTAATATAGGCAGGAGAGGAATTCCTCCCTTCTACCTCAAGGCAGAAAAAGCAAAACCAGATTTGGTAGAAGTCATGTGTTTCCTTTATAACTTTATAATAAGCAAATAATACTAATAGTATTAGTATTATTAGTTATTGATTAATGTGCCAAACCACACACCAAAGCAGTTACATGATGTTACAAATTTCCAAGGCCTAAGAAGAAATAATATTAAGAATATTCTTGTTTCTGTTGCCTGTTCCATCAGGAAGCTTACTATAACAGCGACTGCAATACAATGACGCAGAGAGATTGCAACGAAAATACGGGATTATTGCAAATAAAATTCTCCTTACCCTATTTCTTGCCTTTATCCTTTTATAAACAAAATCAGGGAACGTCTTTCTCGGAATGAAGCGCCCTGACCCCTGGGTGACAAGCAGGTTTCCATCTTCAAGGACAACTCTTCCTTGACTTATGACCACGGTAGGAACCCCGTGGCACTCGGTGCCTTCAAATATGTTGTACTCCACGTTCTGGAAAGAACAACCCAAGGTACTCAGTATGGCTAAGAGCGGAGAAGAGCAGTGATGGCATAGCCAACTGCACGCACAGCCCCATCGGTGTACGCTGCTCCTTGCGCACCAGCCGTTGGACTTAACTAACCCTTCACGTTTCAAATTGAAAGGTTCTTCTAACTGGACGAACTAAAGCAAACTGGTATGGAGAAACTAAATCCTCAAAACACTCAGTACCTGCCCAAAAGACGCACAGCGCTCCTGGAGCAAACTAGACTTGTACTGTACGCGAACAATTAATTCCCTCTAAGCCCCAGAAGAGCTCTGCTTAATTTCTCCATTGGGGGACGGAAGTTCTCATTTCTTCCAAGTCACTGCAAGTCTTCTACTGGAACAGGCGTGGAAAGTCAGGTCTGTTTTGTGGGAAATGCAAAATCGTGCCAATTTCTTCAAATGCTCCCATTGCTATCACTAACAAACTATCCAAAAAATAAACTTTACTGTGAAAAAATGCAGCACTATAAAAAGCGGAAGTGAATTTTCTGGACCAAAAAAATAACCTGTTCCTCTTTTTTAAAGATAAGACCTGAATATTTCAATCATAATGATAATTTTCTTCAATAAAAACCTATTTTGCTGAAAAAAACCCACATGGGTCAAAAAGTTTCTACATTAACTTCCACCAGCTCTGCCCCAACATTCCTCACACCACCTCACCCCCCTCACTCTTTCAACTGCAGCTTTCTGTCTGAGCCCCCTGTCAGAAATTAGTTTGGGGATGTCCGTGGCCTGGAAAGCCACGGCTAAACTGCCACCAAGGTGTGCCCGAATCTCCCCGGACTGAGTCTCCCCTACGGACAGGCAGCGTCCGCGGAGGACGGGAGCGCAAGCAGGAACGGGTCTGGTTCTAAGGGAAGGATGCTGATATCTTAAACTATAGTTTAATATTTAAATACTTAAACTATAGTTAAATACTTAAATCAAGTTCAGCGCTCACATTTCTCTAGTCCACAGCCCGTACATCGATCGCAACATCAGTGCACTGAGGCAGACTGTCTCAGAGCAGTTGCCCCATGCTCAGTGACAATCCCACCCCTTCCCAATTCTCCAGCTTTACAGTAGCCAAAGGGTATTTTCATTTGCCTGCATTTTACAGAGGAAAAGCAAGGTCCTTCATCACTTTATCCACATCAGCAGCTCCTCCTTTGCTTGATCTGACCTTTCTGATCTGAGGAAATCCATTGCCTTACTGCTTTCTTCTGGCTCCAAAACCACCTCACGGAAAAAAAATTAAAATATTTTACCAGATTGTGGGTTTTTGCTGAGATGATTTTGGTAGCCTTGGGGTTCCACAAAACTAAGTCTGCATCAGCACCCACGGCGACGCGCCCCTTCCTGGGGTAGCAGTTGAAGATCTTGGCAGCATTGGTACTGGTCACCGCTACAAAATCGTTCTCATCCATCTTCCCAGAGACCTGGGAAAGAGAAGGGAAGAGGGACCATCACGGGAGAGGCGCCCTGCTCCCGGCAGCGGGCAGCAGCCCTGTCCCCATGGCTGGACCCCATGTGAGGACCCACACTGCGACAGGGCTGCAGTCACGGGGGAAAGGGAGTCGTGGGGGCTGTGCCTTGTCCCTGTGGGCTAAAGAACGCAATAGAGGTTTTTCTTTTCCCTGGACTCCGTGAACTCAGTGAAGGTCTCTGAAATACCTTCACTGGTAGGCTCCAACTCCCTGTACAGGTGTCTCACATTCACTGAAGATGGTTAAGGATATTTCAATGAAAAAAGACCGGAAGTGAACCTAAATAGTGCTATTTATCCTCTTTACTTATTATCTTAGGAAAAATTCTATCTTTGAACAAAGCCTACCTAAGACAGAGCCTTCAGGGTAGCTTGGTCCCCAAGCTCCTGGGAGCCCACACAGAGGTGTCTGCTGTGTGGGATGTAGGCTAGAGCCTCCCGCGGATGCTCCTCGGGCGGGCAGGGTGCTCCGGTCTGCAGGGACACGGGACACGGTCCCACCAGCCAGATGCTCGTGTGCTGCGGCTCTCCCTCGGCAGCAGAGCTCCGCTGCCCGCAGACATGGAGGTGCGGTGGAACCCATTCCCAGCAGTGGGGCCCGGGGCGACCAGGCAGGCACAGCCATGGCCATGGCCACCAAGGGAGAGACGCCCCGTCCCCGTCCGCCTCCCCAGGCTGCTGGAAGCACTGGGGAAGACGAACATCACGTCTTACTCTCAGAAGAATGTGTTGGAGAGACTTTCTCTGTGACTGCAAGTGAGAGTGGGGTGGGCGATCCCCGTACCGACGCCTTTGAAGACACTCTGAAGGCATTCGAGTGTCACATTTTCTCTCATTAGCAAGCTCCTCTGAAGGTGCAGTCTAGACAATGTCACACCTCCCGGCTCGTTTGAATTAATGAGGACGCTGACACCACCTCGCACCAGCACTGCTCACACGCACTCGCATCCCCGGCTTCGCACGGAACCAGCGTTCCTCCAGTACCTACCACGCACTTCTCCCAAATTATCGACATGCGCTCTTCGATGCCGTTGGTTCCCTCGGGGATGAGGGTGAAGTTGTCCTTCCCCACTGCCTTCTGCGCGGTGGTGAAGGTGCAGTGAGCGCTGCCTGTGACCTGCAGGTCGCCGCTAGGCAAAGCACAGCAGAGGCGGTCAGAGGAGGCACCCGGTGGCACAAACCGCCTTCCCGGCACTGCCACCCCCCTACCCCGTGACACCGCTCCCCGCGGCGGGCAAAAGCCACCCGCGCCAGGAAGACTGCCCGGGACACTAATGGCTTGGGGGCTTCGTGCTCCGTCTGTTCGGTACAGACCGGTTTCACCAACAAAGACTGTAAAGGCAGACGACTTACGATCCGTAAATGCCAAGGGAAGTCACAGTAAAAGTCAATTTTTAGAGGTACACAGAGACATCTCACTCTTACACAGGAATTAAGCACTGGAATCATCTAAGAGATGTAAACAGCAGCCTCATAAGCACTATTTATATTCTCCCCTGAATTTGGCCATTACTTTTACCATATAAACCAACATTTTAATCTTTGGACCCTCCCTTTGAACCTCAGGTTATTGCAGGAAATGGTTCTCCAAGCAAGGTTCTTTCAAAGCAAGGATACGGTTAACTGAAACAAGACCCCGGATAAACCCCACAGTCAGGTACTATCACATCCCCCTGGGAGGCACTGGATCCACACTGGTGGGCAGGGCAGGAAGAGACCTGAGCAAAGGCAGCTGGAGGGGCTGGGGGAATGCCTCCAGATTTACGTCAAAACTGTGCTAGATTGAGCCGTGCTTGTATTTTATTGCCTCTTTTAAGAAAGTATCAAATATATTCAGATATCTTGACACATCATGTAAGATATACTAACATGAAACACTTTTCTTAACAACTGCTTATCCTTCTAGGAAAAAAAATCCCATTTCAGGGAATTCTAAGAAATGTTTATTTCTTCTTTAAAATATATACCGAGTGCAATTTTTTTTACAATTACCTGGATGCACAAACACCTCTTCATCCCATTTCAAAAATTCTTCAGGCATTCCTTCTGGACCTGGCTTTTCTAACTCCACCCACGCCAGGCCGTGTTTAATGCGGAGAGCTGGATGGAGCGCGGCGGCCGCGTGGGCTGTGCGGCCACGAGCGGAGGAGATGCGAGGGCTGAGCTGCAGGACCTGAGCGCCAACCCTCCGCTGGGAGCCAACCCCCACCTCTACAGACTGCTTTCGGCACGGCGGCGGTGGCAAATTTGGTGCTGTATTTGCTGTGAAATGTGAAATCCTGACCCGCGGCAAAGCTCCAGCCGTGATTAACAGCTTGGCGGCTGCGTCCCTGGATACAGCCCCTGCAGGCGGGTGCTTGTACTTCCCTGACCATTTCTGCTTATTTCCCTGCCTGTTTGTGTGTATTTCTCTGCCCGTTTGTACTTATTTCCCTGCCCGTTTGCCTGCTGGGCTGCCAGCGCCCGCCTGGTCCCGGATCCGAGGATGCTCCCGCCGGTCCCCGGGGCTTCGCTGTGTACCGCAGTACACTGAAACAACTCCGCCCCGTGATGTGCCCTAGAAGCTTACGTTTCACACATTTTAAAATTCTGCAAACGCCAAACATCGCTTCTGATAACCCCCTCCTTTTTGCTGTGGTGCCGGAGCAGGGCCGGGGGCTCTCCCCAGGACGCAGCGAGGGGCAGCGGCGGCAGTGACTGTCGCTCTGGCGCTGGGGTGTCCCGGCCATCCCGTGGGATGCTGCGCCCTCCCCCTCCGGTTCTGAGGAGGAACCGGGCAGCGCCAGCCTGGTTTTTACAGGCAAAATCTGGTAACTACTACCTGGCTTCATCAAAGCACAGTTTAGACTCTTTTGGAAAGTCACCTGGCTGCTTGCTCAAAACCCCAACGATTTATTATTTTGGTATGGAAAAGTGTGCCAATTGACAGATTATTCTTCCTGCCCTGACCATAACATCAAGGGCAAAGCTGGACAGTGTGCAAGCCTCTGCCGTGCTGCTGCACCCCACAGCGCCCGGGGACAGGGGTGGCTGGGGGTGCCCCTGGCTGCGACCCCCCGGCCAGCCCCGCTCTGCAGGCGATGCCCATACTGGAAACGGCGCTCGAACGAATGCAGGCGGGACGCAAACACAGGAGATGCACTCAGGCATCTGCGCCGCCGCAGAACTCACCAGGACAGGAGGGAGGTGAGATGATCCGGCGTGGTGGGGTCCGGGCTGATGGGGGGGGACGTGACGAAGGCGGCAGCTTTGGCCCAGTTTTTACTCCAGTAGTGCGAGCCGTCGGCGCCCAGGCTGGCGGTGATGGGCTCGCCATACACAACCGTGCCTGCGGAGCAAGGAATGAATGAGGGCAAACGCGCCGCATGTCCTGCAGCCTCCTCACACAGCGCCGACAAATACTGCTGTTCGCGATACGGGACGGTTTCACGTATCTTCAGTGTTCTCACTACTTCAGCTTTTTAAAGTCACGTTAATCCCTCAGATTAGCTCATACAACTGGGAAATGCTGTCAAAACAAGTTTTGAATCCGTCTGTTTTCTCCTTAGACCAAACACACATCTGTATCTACAAACCATCACGCCCTCCTCTGACCCAAACCAGTGTCTCTGGCAGAGCCACCCCACTGGGGGCAGAGGCGGCTGCGGACCCCTCGTCCCCGGGCACGGCCTTCTGCCCTGCTCCCTGCAGGATTGCTTCCAGCTCTTCCCACTCTACCCCCACAGCGTACAGTCGGATTTTGCTCCACATCCGTTTTTCATTTAGTTCATGACAAACAACAGCAAGTGAATTATTTCTATTTTTTCAGCTGCGTCTACCGAGATTCAGGTGTCAAACTTTCAAGCACATCTCCTCAAATCTTTCCAGCTCAGAGCAATTAGCTCTGGCACACGCTGCGAAGAAAAGCCAACACTGAGTTTTAGCACCCTCAAAAATGTGAGAAAACTTGGGTGATAACGAGTTCTTAAACTTTGCAGCTACCATGATATTCTTGGACGTGTTTAAACACACTCAATTAGCATGCAAATACAAACCAGCGCTTTACCTTTCCTCTTTGCTTGAGCTAACATGTCTGCTGCTCCTCTGCTCATTATTTTGGTGACGTAGAGGGGGCAGTTGGCTTGTTTCGCGATGGTAATCGCACGGTACACCGCCTCCGCTTCCACCTGCGGACACCAGAACACAGCAGAAAACGTCTCAGGGCGCCTCTGCGACAGCCGCTGTGCCGAACCCCCGTGCAGCTCTGCCCCAGGGCGGGAGACGTTACCTCCTCGGGGCGGCTGAGGACGTGCCCTTCTGGCCCCGTAATCCCGAGTTCCAGCAGCCTCTTTTGCTCCTAGGTGGACGAAGATGAAGGAAAGAGCAGTCAGTGACATGGACAGCCTGTCCGAAGCCATGCAGGGGACAAAACACCTTTCCAGAAGGACCTGAAAGACGGTGGAAATCCACGGATACAAGTAGGCAGTACCATTAGTACCTGTGACACTCCACACGCCGCTGCAGCCACTTCCCAGCAGACCCATCTCATGCTGAGGAAGCACTTCTGGACCGGGCACTGCTGCATCCCTGTGGACCTTCCCCACTCTCCAAACCCAGCCGGGCTCCTGCAGGATGTGGGGTTCTGAACCCGTCACGGCTCGCACCCAGGCTGAGCTAGACAGCGTGCATGGCCACGGCCACCGGGAAGGCGGAGGGGACTGAGGCCGCCTGCGGCTGCTCGGAGCCCCCAGAGGAAGCAGAGATGGGCACAAGGCAGGCGAGCCCGGCAGCGGCCGCAGCAAGCGCCACCTCTCCAGTGTCACCCGGTGTGACACAGCCACGGCCAGGCGCGTTCCCCGTCCCGCCGCGCCGCGCAGCAGCGGGAGATGGCTGCTGGGATGAGCTCTGGCTCGCGCCCGCGCTGCTCGCGCTGTCTGTGAAAGCAGACGTCTGGCACACACCTCATCCCGTTTCCCTTCTGTCACGTTTTGTATCGCGTCACGCTCCCACTCAGCTGGCATTAGGCACAAGGACATTACTCAACACTACGGACCAGATCTCATAGGCTTTCAAGAATCCCGCTCTGGGAGGATGGTGATTTCTCCGTGCCCCCTATTGCTGCTGCAGATATCCTCCGAGTTTGTCCCCAGGGCTGCAGTGCCACCACGCTGGCAGCTTAAAGAAACACTTCTGGAGATATTGAACTGCTTGGGATCACGTTGTGTTCCACAGCCAGCTGCAGAGAAGGTTTCTCAGATAAAATCCCGGGGAGGTGGGAATTAGCCTTTATCCTGTTTGTCCCAGTAAGCCCATTTGAAGGACTGGGACCCTGCTTTCATTTTAAACTCTCCTCCCACAGCAGACTGCACACTCGTGTGACCATAAGCTAAAAGGAACTGCAAGTCTAATTCTACCTCATCTCATCCGATTGCAGTGTGTATTTAAGATTTTCCTTTCTAAAGGTAAAAAATAACTAACGCGAGCGAAGTCTGCAATACCAAAGAAGCTCCTGAGTGCCCTTTTAGGAAAGGAATATTGCCAAATGTCATGTAAGTTATTTCAAAAGATGCAAACCTCTTTATTTTCCCAAGTACTCACGATTTCTAAACAAGATAGATGGTAATAAAGGATGACTTAATGCAGTCACCTTTTAAGAAGCCATAAAAGCCCTTGTTGGAACCACTGAACGGACACTGTACAGATTTCTGTGATGGAACCCGGGAGCATGTGAGGAATTGGTGAGGAATTGGGAGGATGCTGCCCATTTCGGCAGGAGCCCCCCCATCCTCCTGCACGTTCCCCTGCCCGCAGACGCTGCCACCCGGGGGCTCCTCTCAGCCCTCTCCCTCCAAGGCCGGGGAAATCCGCTTACCCCGGGGAGCAGGTCCCCCCGGCGCGGGGGCAGGACGCGGGGACACCGGCTGATGCTGCGCAGGTCGGTGCCCACGCACGCATGGACCACGGCTGCTCTGCGGCAGGACCGCCAGCTCGGCTCGGCTTTTGCCGGAGAAGCCCGAGCGAGTGCGGTGGTGCCCCGCGGGCGGCGGGCGCTGCGCTGCCCTCCCCCAGTGTCCCCGCAGCCTGCTCCTCCTGCCCGCAGCTGGAGAATTCCCAGGGAATTTGGAGAATTCAGGGAACTGGCAGCACCAACGGAAGGCTACACGCGTGCTGGCACCGCTCCACCTTCCACGAGACACAACACCCACCTGTTAGCGGCACCACTTGGCCTTAAATCAAAATATTCTGGTCAACCTTTAGTTTAAATGAGTATAAATACTGTACCTCATCGATGATGTCTCCGTTTTCTGCGTGCACTTGGGCAATGGCCCCCAGGTCTCGGATAATGCAGAATATTTCATACATCTGCCAAGAGACAGAGGGTGGCCCACCATGAGCAAAGCCGCAGCCCGCGCGCAGAGCGGGGCCACGGCGCTCGCTGGGCGCTGGCGGCGTTACCTGCGCATCGCTGCACTGAAGCCTGTCCTTGTACGCCATAAACACCAGGAAGGAGTTCACGCCTTGAGAAAAGAAAACGAAACGTGCGTTTATTGTCCAGGTGAGAACTCAGCGACGCGGTGCGGGCTGAGCTGGGGGGGTGCAGACCCGGGGGGGGGTGCGGGCTAGAGTTAGACGGAAAGCAAAGCATCTAAGGGCTGAAACGGGGACTGTCGCCACAAGAACTGAACCCCAAAGCCTGGGAGCCATGAACGACAATTCGCCCCTATCTTTGGACGCACGGGAACCAAAAAACCCAACCCATTTCTGATTTCTGATTTCCATTTCTGATTTAGGCACTCTCTGTAGTGTGCTCCGAATTCAGAGAATCAAATGCATCGCTCCAGGCGGAGCTCTCCCCCCAGAGGTGGTTTCAATTTACGGTTTATCCCCAACTTCTTTCTGATAACTGTGTTTGAATTAATGCATTAGCACTAAGGCTACAAATTACAGCAAAAGATGAGATTCTTTAATATTAGAGCAGCATTATTTAGTGCGCTGTTATTAACCTAGAGCAATAGACGTGCAGTACTTTGCATCCAGCATTGCACAGTCCTCATTCATTTCTAAGATAAAACATGATTCATGAAGCACTGAGCCAAAGCCAGAGAACTGCTACTGTATTTCATATGGATAAAGGCAACAACTAATCCCAAACTACGATCAAATTACAAACAAACTGTATTTCATGGGAACACGCGTATGAAAAATAGGCGGTATAAGCCTGGAATAGCTACATTCCTTCAGCCACTCTGCATTTTAATAGGAAACTCACTGCAAATTTCTATGTTAATTGACCAATTAAGCCCTTGCTTGCAAGACTGCAAATCACACTGAAGTCATTTAGCCCTACATTAGCATATCTGAAAGCAAAATGTAGTTCCAAAGATGGAAATAAGAACTAATGAAACGCACAAATTCCCGCCGCATGGCCTGGATTCCAGTAAGCCGCGTCCAGCAGATGCTTCGGGGTGTGCAGGAATTACGGGCACCAATGAAACCTCTATGGAAAGCCTAAAGCTTGGTTTCATTCTATAAGCCCTGACGTGGACATTTTTCACAGAATTCACAGAATGGTTAGGGTTGGAAGGGACCTTTGGAGATCATCTAGTCCAACCCCCAATTTTTGTTTAAATGCTTTTCCGTACACCAGGCAGCCCGGCTCAGGGTGCCCAACACCATTCCTTTAGTTTCCAAAATTGATTTTTATGACTGGGCTGTACATTGCCCAAAGGCGAGAGGACAGGAATGGGATGTTATGGTATGAATATGGTGTCAATGCCTCTCTCCAGTTTCCTCCTGGCAAAGGACGGGTAGTCCACAACTCAACAGCAAAGGAGGACGGTCCCCTGCATGCACCCCATAGAATCACAGAATGGTTCCGGTTGGAAGAGACCTAAAAGCCCATCCCGTTCCACCCGCCGCCCTGGGCAGGGACACCTCCCCCCAGCCCAGGTTGCTCCAAGCCCCGTCCAACCTGGCCTTGAACCCCTCCAGGGAGGGGGCAGCCACAGCTTCTCGGGGCAACCTGCCCCAGGGGATCACCGCCCCCACAGGAGAGAATTTCTTCATCAGATCTCATAATTTACCCTATTCCAGTTTGAAGCCATTCCCCCTCGTCCTATCCCTACATGCCCTTGTAAAAAGTCCCTCCCCAGCTCTCCTGGAGCCCCTTTAGGCACTGGAAGGGGCTCTGAGCTCTCCCCTTTTTGGCCTTCTCTTCTCCAGGCTGACCCCCCCCAACTCTCCCAGCCTGTCCTCGCAGCAGAGGGGCTCCAGTCCTCCCAGCATCTCCGTGCCCTCCTCTGGCCCCGCTCCAACAGCTCCGTGTCCTTCTGCTGGTGGGACCCCCCGAGCTGGAGGCAGCACTGAGGGGGGTCTCCCCAGAGCAGAGCGCAGCAGAGGGGCACAGTCCCCCCTCGCCCCGCTGGCCACGCTGCTGTTTATCACGGGGTAAGAGTACGGCAGAGCCGCAGTAACTGTCACAACTCACGCTATGGCCACGTGCTCATGTGCCTGTGCTGCAGTAACTATGGCGTGAGCGGCTTTGGTGGGGTTACTGCCAGAATACGGCTCTCCCTGTGCTTACCCTTGTCCTTCACCAGAGCTTCCAGCTCCTCCTTCAGGCTCTCGTGCCAGCGAGGGACGTCGACGTGCAGCGAGTAGTCGCAGCATGCCTGGCTGTCGGCGCTCCCGCGCCACTGCTCGTAGGCGGCCAGGAGGCCGGTCCCCGCGTCCGGGCAGACGTGGTCAACTGGGGAAACACTGCACAGCGTTAGCAGGTACGCCGGGGAGAGCGCGCGAGAAACACCTGGGGCGTGCAGCGGCCACCAATACTCTGGTGCAAGCCTTTACTGCTGTGCGAAGGAGACATTCCAATACCAATTCATTTTTATAGCATCGATTAAAGACGAAGGATAATACGTTTCCCAGATAAAGTGAAATAAATAGCACAAACTCGAAGTTACAGCGATTATTGTGCCGCCTTCTTTTTTTCACACCGCCTGCCCAGCACAGCACCCGTGAGAGGTGGCCAACGCATCTTCGTCCTTCACACCGCCGCGCAGCCCCCCGGGCGCTGCCCAGGGGACACGGCCGCCCGGCGCCCCTCAGCCCCCGCACCCCCCCTTCCCGCACCTCCTCTTCCGCGCTCCTGCCGCCCACACGAACAAAACAGAAATCAAAGGTATCTCACGGTAACACAACAACCAAACCCAGGCTCCCCGAGAGCTGAAAAATTCTTATCAAAACGCAGTTGCAAAGCTGCTAAAAACACATTAAAAGGTGTTTTAACTTTTCTTCTATTTTATGCTCTTACAAGGTGAAGCAGGAGCAGCTATATATTTTTAATATATGTGTGTAGCGACTGAAGGAGGTTCTGAAAGGCACATAATGCATTTTAATTAGCTTTCTAATGCTTTGATTTCTGCGGCAAAAATTAACATTTCTTTGCTGTGAGGGTAAATAATCTCTGCAATGATAAAAGGCCCAAGGTATTTCTCTAAACAATGTTCTACTTAGAAGTCTGTCCGAGTGCTGCTCCATCTTACTGATCATGGTGGTTCCTCCTGCCAGGGCTGCCTTCGTGCCTTGGTAGAAGCCGTCGGCAGAGGTCATGCCCATGACCGGCATCTGCAGTCTGGTGTGGACGTCTATCCCCCCCGGCATCACGATCTGGCCGTAGGCATCAATTGTCTTTACACCACCAGGAACAATCAGGTTTTCTCCGATTTGTCTGAAAACGGTATTAAGATCGCCTGTTCGTTGGCAATGACTTTTAAGTGAAGATGCAAAACCAACTCCTAAGCCCTGCTCGCACCTGCAGGCGCCGCCCCGGCCCCCTCACATCGCCCAGCGCCCAGCGCAGCCCTCCCGGTCCGGCACTCGTTAGCAGCGTTGGGACACTGCGCAGAAGAGAGGAGCTGCTGCCGTCTCAGGGCCGGGCTCCGTACACCACTCGTGTGCCTTTCCAGTGCTTAACGCGGCTCCTCACTCGCCTCCCGCACCACGTACAAGACAGCGCGAGCTGTCCGCTCTTTGTACGCCCTTCCAGCCGCACAGCACACTAATGTTGCTCCTTCCAGACACTATTCTAAAAACCTGTCCTTGTTTTTCAAAAACGAAACATATTTCCAAGAGAAAAATGACAGCAAGGAAACTGGTTCAAACTCCACAGCACTGTATGGTGCTTGGAAATTACATTACCAAATATAAATTTTTAACTTACTTTATTAAACCGTCTTCCACATAAACGTCTGCATAAAATGACTGATCATCGTTGACAATTTTTCCTCCTTTGATTAGAAGCTGGTCACTCTAATGGGAAAAAAAAAAAGACATTTTTTTTAAACGCTACTTTATTCAGATGCTACTTCACTCATTATGAGCTTTCATTAAGTCTAGGCGTTAATATTTTGCCCTTCAATCATACAGGTTTAGTTGAATACCCAAACTATTCAACACCAAAGACGAGCTGTGTGTTGCAAAGGAAACCACACAAAATTGTCCTTGAGAGGAACGCAGCTCTCCCACGAAGCGCGGCACAAGCCAGGGGCGACCACAATGACCCATCGCAGAGCTCCGCGCGGGGCCAGCCGATGGGAGCGCGCTCGGCCTCCGCCACTCCCCACCTGCGGTGGGGCACAGCACCGCCCCGACGGCCCACCGAGGGCTCCCCCGGAGCAGGTTCAGGGACTGACCGAAGATCTCAGCAATTTTAGGAGGTTTGCAGGATGACATCCTGCAGCTCGGCCATGTACCCGCTTCCTCCATCAGCTCTGGTTATGGAGACTTTGAAGTGCCTCTTATTAACCTGGTAATTTCTTGACATTCGTTAGTTTTCGCAGTCTTGTCGGAGGCAGATAATGCCTCAAGAACTTTCTTCACTTCAAAGCAAGAGACTGGCACCGTTGTCAGATTTGCAGAATCTTTAACCAGACAAATGAGAAAGCATTGGCATTTATGTAAATGTGGAACCGCAGCCTAATTTAAGAGGATTCCTTTCCTGCTCTCTGGTGTTGCTAGAAAAATTATTACCGAGGCTAAAATGGGCAGCACAAAGAGCACGGCCTTAGCACAAAAACAACGGAGGGTGGAAGAGCACGTGGCCACACAGCCCAGGAGGTGACTTCCAACACAGCTACGTGTGCTGATGCCAAACAGCCTGGCCAACATTTGGGGTTCTTGCTTTAAAGACCAACACCGGCATATTAAAAAAACTCTTAAAGAATTGCATTGTTTTTTAAGAAGTATTGAGGGGTTTCATGCATCTTTATTGTTCTCCCTTGTCCCATAAAATCAATGAAAAGAAGCTTCTGTCGGCCTCCGCCACTCCCCACCTGCGGTGGGGCACAGCACCGCCCCGACGGCCCACCGAGGGCTCCCCCGGAGCAGGTTCAGGGACTGACCGAAGATCTCAGCAATTTTAGGAGGTTTGCAGGATGACATCCTGCAGCTCGGCCATGTACCCGCTTCCTCCATCAGCTCTGGTTATGGAGACTTTGAAGTGCCTCTTATTAACCTGGTAATTTCTTGACATTCGTTAGTTTTCGCAGTCTTGTCGGAGGCAGATAATGCCTCAAGAACTTTCTTCACTTCAAAGCAAGAGACTGGCACCGTTGTCAGATTTGCAGAATCTTTAACCAGACAAATGAGAAAGCATTGGCATTTATGTAAATGTGGAACCACAGCCTAATTTAAGAGGATTCCTTTCCTGCTCTCTGGTGTTGCTAGAAAAATTATTACCGAGGCTAAAATGGGCAGCACAAAGAGCACGGCCTTAGCACAAAAACAACGGAGGGTGGAAGAGCACGTGGCCACACAGCCCAGGAGGTGACTTCCAACACAGCTACGTGTGCTGATGCCAAACAGCCTGGCCAACATTTGGGGTTCTTGCTTTAAAGACCAACACCGGCATATTAAAAAAACTCTTAAAGAATTGCATTGTTTTTTAAGAAGTATTGAGGGGTTTCATGCATCTTTATTGTTCTCCCTTGTCCCATAAAATCAATGAAAAGAAGCTTCTGTGTCGCTGCCCCACGGGAGAGCCCGACGGCCCCTCCCCTTGTGGGGCCCATCCTCACCCTCATCTTCATCCCAGTCCTTGTCCTCACCCCATCCTCACCCCATCCCCATCCTCATCTTCATCCCAGTCCTTGTCCTCACCCCATCCTCACCTCATCCCTATCCTCACCTTCATCTTCATCTTCATCTTCATCCCCATCCCCGTCCTCACCCCATCCCCATCCCGCCCGGCTCCAGCCCCGCTCCCGCCGCAGAGATCGCCGCCCGCCACCGGCTCCCCCCGC